>NW_024351730.1:17919413-18384706 GCF_902729225.1 Pteropus medius
TTTTTCCTTAATTAAGCATCCATCCTAATGATGTGGCTTCAGGATGATACATAGCATTTTCTCTCTAGTAAACTACTTACTTCTTCTAGTCTTCCATCATTTTCTTGAGGATCCTTAACACTCTTACAGGTAAACTTGTAGGAAGAGATCATTGCAGATGGAGCCTTATTTTTAAAATTTAAATGATAAATTAAACTCTTTAATGCAGCTTGATTGCCAATAGGAGTTATGTAAATATCAACTGAATTAATTAATTAATAATTTTATAACAGATAGACAATTATTATCTAAACAATTCCCTTTAATTTACGGTTATAATTCACCTGTTTTTATATAAGAAAAAAAGAAAGAAGAGAGAAGTAAACAAAATTACAATCTTAAATTGCTGCTAAGAAAATAATATCCCATATGTTTCATGTTACAGAATTAGAATAAAAATGTGTGGAACTGAGCATCTATATAAGTATACAACTTAGTTAAATTTGGTGAAAATATTTATTCCATCTCAAATAATACATTGTATGATTTTTCTCATTGCCGTTATTGTTAACGTATCACAGGAATAGAACTAATTTATACTTTCAAAGATTTACAATTTAAATAAGAACCATGTCCAGCCAAAGAAATTATTAAAGAAAGAAATATTTATAAGTACTTTATAACATATAGCAAACTACATTATTTAGGATGAGGGACCACACATATAGGAAAATAAAATAATTTCAGAGGACAAGTGGTTCAGTGAACAATGAGTAATCTCTGTGAGACCACCAACTATGTCTATCTCATTCTTCATGGCATCTTCTCAGTGCCTATCACATAATAGATGATAACTAAATATAAAAATTAAATTAATATCTTAGGAAAAATGATGATCAAAAGCTAAATTGTATAATTAAGTGATTACAGAGTAAAATTGGACTCATTTTCTTTCAACAGAGGCATGGAGATCACCAATATTAAATTATAAAATGAGTTGTGAACTGATCATTTTGCAAGACATGAAAAGTAGTATTTAACCCAAAATTGTAGTACAACTCATGAAATTTGTCACCCAAATTGACTTTATAAAAGATCTGTGATAATTTATTTCATGCGTCAACTAAACTGGACCAATGGCTGGTTAAATACTATTTGGGGGTATGTCAGTAAGGGTGTTTCAGGAAGTGGTCAGCATTTGAATTGGTAGACTGAGTAAAACAGATGGTCCTGCTCAATGTGAGTGGGAATCCTCCATTATGTTTAGGGCCTGAATAGAACAAAAAGGCCAAGGAAAGCTGATTCACTCTGCCAGACTGCTGAGATGGAACATGGATCTTCTCCTGTTCTCAGCAATCCTGGTTCTCAGGCCTTTAGACCCAGAGTGAAATATGCACCACCGGTTCTCTGAATCTCAAGCCTTTGAATTATACCACTGGCTTTCCTGGGTGCCCACTTTGCAGACAGCAGATGGTGGGACTTCTCAGTCTCCATAATTGGTTGAGTCAATACCTTATATTAAATCTCTTTATCTATCTATCTATCTATCTATCTATCTATCTATCTATCTATCTATATATATATATTCTATTTCTCTGGAGAACCCTAAAATAAGACTTAAAAATAAATTGTGTTAAGTAGCTTTCATGTTTTTATTTTTATTTTGCTTTGTTTCAGCTAGAACTCTGTTTCATTATATATTCAAGGTAGCCCATTGATGAAACTAATTATGGAGGAAAATGGGACTACTTGTAGAACTTACCTGAGTTCTTTTCATTTGGAGGGGGTCTGGAAAACCTACAGAGTAAAGCATATTTATTTGGGTAACTGGAATTCCTCAAGTTTCTTAGGCTAAAAGGATATGTGAATTTTTTCTAAGATTCAAATATAAACTAAGGGGGCTGTAGGAGGAAAAAGAAAACAGAAGAAAGAAAAAAGAAAGAAAAGAAAAACAAGAAACAGTCTATGTGGGAAATACTACCTGAAAACCAGGTACCAAGAACGAAAACGAAAGACAATACTTTTACCATCTAGTAGAGAATGGAACTTTTTTTGTTAAGGAGATAGCCAGTGAGAGAATTTGGAAAATTAGAATGCTCTCATGAGAGAAAATCAGTTGTAAATATATAAATGGACAATTGTGGGTAAGGACATTTCATGATAGTACCAGTAAGTTACCTTTCTCGAGTCTTTGAAAACAAGATAGAGAGGTGGAGATTTCAGTTTTTAAAAAAATACAGAAAAGTCATTTTAACCAGCCATAGATTTCTCAACTACTGCAAAGTCCAGATGGAACAGGAGGGAGAAACATGAATAACAACAGAAACTTGGGCTATTGGAGACAGACTAGATATTCAAAGTAAAGTTTTGAGTCCTTTTTTACTGTACAAATTGATCACAGAAATTGAATTACATATGAATTTATATAATACAGAACATACAAATGTTTAGTAGGAGTATAATAATAAACAGTATCTTACTGAGTATGACACAAAATTTCTAAATGTCATCTTGCCCCCAACACCAGTATATATATATATATATATATATATATATATATATATATATATATATATATATATAAATTCTACAGCATTTATCACCTTCAATTACATTAATTTATAAAGGTATAGTTGTAATTAATAAATCAGAGAACACAGTCCATTGTTTGATTTCCTACTAAGTGCCAGGTAACAATTGCTTTTTAAGCCAAAAAAAGGGGAGGGGGTATTAAATAAAAAAGAGTTTTTGTTTTTAAATACATAATTACTCCATATCTTTCTTTTATCTTCTAAAGGTAATCCTCTTATTAGAGAAATCAGGCTTTAGAAAAATCATATAATACTATATGTATATATAATAAATATTCAAATATGTATTATAATTACACAAAATATAATTATATATTTATAGCATAAGTATATATAGTAATTATATATTTATAAATATATATTTATATATAAAATATATGTTTAGGTACACACATATATTTTCACTGAGATGTTCTACAATGGGTGAGAATACATTGTTTTAAGAGTTAGTTTTCTTTAACTTAGTATCAAAAGTGTTTTGCAGTCTTACAATCAATTTTTTAGATCTTTAGTAAATTATTATCTTTAAATTTTTTTAACTTATTCAGTTTTTGTTGTCATATTCTTATAAATGGCCAAAACCATGTCTCTGAAGTTCTCATCTATTGCTTTTAGCACTCTACCAAAACCGCCAAGTTACAGATGAAGGTTTTAACAGTATACTCTGAGATGCATGCCTTTTCCTGGTAAAATAAAATAAATATAAGAAAATATAATTTTCATTGAACATTTATAAAGAACACAGTTTCTTCTGGGAAAAATATTGGAATTCTCAGCAAGCAATCTAATCAGTTTTAAATAATGAATGTGGGAAACAATATATGTTTTGTTATCTTCTCTTAAATTATTCTAACAATGGCCATAGTGTTTGCTGCTGTTCAGATGGACAAAGATACTGGTGGTTTCTCATATTCTTAGATTTTTTAAACAATTTTAACCACATGTAAATATTTTTTCTAAATATCCAGCTAATTAAATAGAACAAAAATTATGATAAAATGATAATTTATTTTAGTATACATCACTTAAATGGAAATTAAAATCTTTTCAGCTTACTGTAACTAACATTTTTGAAATATTTTTCAATAAGTAAATAAAAAGTCTCATAGAAAACAATTGACAGCATTAAAATCAAAGTTTTATTATTTCTCTAAAATTATCTGGTTCTTTTATTACCACCTACGTGGTAGCAACTTATAAATTTCAATCAATTGTTTGGCTAGGAAGGATCACAAACTTCATTCAAACTCCAAAAATTCCATTGTTCCAGTTTATAGAAGCATACACTAGTTTCTGCACAGTGACATTAATCACCGTTTCACCTTTTATCTGACTTCCATGCTGACCATGAGTGTCATAGTCCCGCATATATCCACAACAGCAGGATGTATCTCACATTTCTGCACATTTTGTGAGCAGAAGCACTTAATGGCTTTGTTCTAGACTATCTACATGAGGACATTTATGTAGTAAACATTCTTGGAAGATTATAACATCTCCTTTCAGTTCAAAGTTCACTCTTAATAAAGATAATGTCTACATCAGACCAAAGCTCAGGCATGGTTACTGAACACTATAACAGATTTGAGTTCCCTTATCTCAGGGTTCCATTTCTGCAATATAAAGCATTGCTTGGGGTGGGAGTGGGGTTTATAGAAAAATAAAGATGGTTTCTCTTGCAACCAAAGTACTACTGAATAGAATATTGGTATATCTTAATAAGAACTCTGAAATTACAAGAATTATTTTATCTATTTTACTGATATAGAAAATAATAATAATATTACACTTTTGGTTTATGCTAAGGCCAGGTTTCCAAAAATATTCAATCGTATCCTTCTAACAACCCATTCACATTAACTACTGCCCAGCAGCATAGAGAAAGAATTGTAAGAGTGGGAACTCCTGGACCTCAAGAGAAACATTGACACAAACAATCTATGAATGTTTGGAAGAGAATGAGAAAGAACTAGAGAAATGTGAATTTGAGTCTTTGCCCCTTATGACACAG
The DNA here is from genome assembly GCF_902729225.1 of Pteropus medius. NCBI lineage: Eukaryota > Metazoa > Chordata > Mammalia > Chiroptera > Pteropodidae > Pteropus > Pteropus medius. The sequence goes on from NW_024351730.1 coordinate 17,923,995, forward strand.
TGATGTGAACCCAAGTATCTCTGAACAAATCATCATTTGAGATTCTAAGAAATCAGAGTAGTATGTTTGTGAGGAGAAGAAAAACATCATCTTTCTTACAATAGTCAAATGGCAAATAAACACAGTTTATGATTCATCCATGATACAAATTTACAGTCATTTGACTATGAACAGTTGTGCTTTTCACAATTGCATAGTGATGGTTAACCCCAGAACACTCTGTGACACTAATCTAATATTCTTTGAGAAATGTAGTAACCTATATAAGAATTCTTTCTTTTCGTCAATAGTCTCTGAAGAAAGTATACTTTATCTAGTAAAGCTGTTCCTTTTTGCCTGTACCTTGACCTTGGATCATAAGAATTCATGTAAAATCCTCATATGTTGTCATAACCTTCTTTAGTGTTTAAATAAACCACACACACACACTCATGCAAATTTTTTCTCACTAAAAAACTCAGTCTTTCACATTGTCTATTGACACCAAGATGTCACCCAAAGCACTTTTTAGATTAGTGAAACCAACTAGAAAAAAAGATAATGGAAGTTCATGGTAATGCATAACAATAGAAAATGAATTAAATAATATAATGTATAACTTATTCACAAATAGAATCATAAATCCATTTAACAAAATGTTAATAATATTGGAAATGTTTACATTCTCATGTTAAGTAAAAAGTTAGAATATCAAATTATATAAGCAAAATACGCTGTTATGTTGTACAAAGAAAGAGGGAAATTTGCCAAAAGTCAGTTAATTGTAGTCACTGACTGGTTCTTTGAATGGATTTAATTTCTTTAACATACTTTGTTGCATTTTATAATGTGCATATTTTTCTCACATAATCAACGCTTTCAAAATTGCCTATTTTTATGATATTTTTTAAAAAACAATTTAACTGTATGGTTTTTGTAAAAGTTACAAGTTAAATGATTAAATATTTATAATTGAAAGAGATTTTACAGTGTAAGATTCCGATAATTTTATCAAATTAAACTCCCTTCTAGCAGAAAGGGTGAAGTTGCGAAAACCTTGAAACAACAGTTTAAATTTCTACAAAATTTTGTACTGTGTTTTGACATTTATTCCAGCCTTCTATTATGATTAAGCACCTTGTTTTTCTAAGCTTTCAGCTAATCTAACAAGAATTGATGAAAAACAGTATAGCCTTTTTTAAAATGACACTTATATAGATTTGTCAAAAGTAGAATTGTATGGACTTTAACTCTCTCTTATTAACTATTCAGAAATCCACTGCATTGAGAACTTAGATTTACTTAATAACCTTGTGATATCTAAGGTAAAATTCAGTCACTGTATATGCATGTCAAAATTTACTAAAACAAATGAATAAAGAATTTATTTGACAAAGCTTAATTAAACAAATACATTTTCACCAAGCTTATTTCAGAGGCATGACTACCTATATGGTGATAAAAAATTTTCATTAAAAAAACTGCCATTCAAGTTATCACCAGTATATGTTGTATTAGAGAATTGTGGTCTGCAGTTATAACATTAAATTTATACTCATGGATATATTCTCTATTTTTCTACTACATTCCACATACACTCGAGTCTAAATTCATAGCAAATTGAAACTCACAAATATCAGACTATTTTTAACCAGGTAAGTTGAGTACAGAGATACTCAACAAAATATGTATGAACACAGACAAGAGCTTTGCTACTGATCAAATTCAACTTGGCGTGAAGAGGGGGGCAAGTAGATAAAGGGGAAAAAATTTAAATAATTTATTCAATTAAACAAATAAATAAGAAAAAAGTTTTAAAAAATCATCTTGGAAAGGTAGTTAAGGCAATTTAATTAATTGGTGTCTCGTGACAACTGTTGTGACTATTCAACATAATTAAGCACCTGTTGCTTAGAACAACCTTGAAACAGCTGATGGGAAATTGAGGTAAACGAATCTTTTGGCTAGCATTTACTTTCATTTTCTAATCTGTTATTTGGTATTTACTTAATATTAATTGTGTGCATACTATATACCATGCTAGGAGCTGAAGAAGCAATATAAAGCACACAATGGTCCAGCTCTCAGTTCTTATCATTGAATGGCAGATACAGGTAAGTAAATTAATTCTCAAACACTGAATTGAATTTTTTTTAATTTTATTTTATTAGTTTCAAGTATACAGTACATTGGTTAGACATTTATATAGCTTACAAAATAATCCCCCTAATTGCTCTTTCTCTCCTCTGGCCCTCCACCTAGCCAATACATCAATGCTAACTGCATTCCCTATGTTGTGCTCCCCATCCCTGTGACAATCTATCAACTATTAATTTGTACTTCTTTAACCTCACCCCATTCTCTTAGCCCCCCAACAGCCCTCCCCTATGCCCATCCTCAGACTATTTCCTATATTTGTGAGTCTATTTGTGATTAGCTTGCTCTTTTTGTTCCTTAGATTCTACATAAGTGAAATCATATGGTATTATCTTTCTCTATCTGACTTTTTTCACTCAGAATAATAACTTCTAGGTCCATCCATGTCATTGCAAATGGTAGGACTTCATTTTTTTAATGGCCGAGTAATATTTCATTGTATATATGAACCATAATTTCTTTATCCAATCGTCCATTGATGGACATTTAGGTTGCTTCTATATCTTGGCTATTGTAAATCATGCTGCCATGGATATTGGGGTGTATAGATCTTTACAAATCATTGTTTTGGTTTTCTTTTGATAAATATTCAGAAATACAATTGCTGGGTCAAAAGATATATCCATTTTTAATTTTTTGAGAAACTCCAAACTGTTTTTCAAAGTGGCTGTACCAATTTGCAATCTCACCAACAATGTATAAGGATTCCCTTTTCTCTGCATCCTTGCCAACACTTGTTGTTCTTTGATTTATTGATGATAGCCGTTCTGACAGGTGTGAGGTGATATCTCATTGTGGTTTTAATTTGCATTTGCATTTCTCTGATGATAATGACAAAGGAACTATAGGCTACTGTGCGAGCCCCTAAGAGACCTTCCACAGACTTGTTGAAGATGGAAAGGCATTCTTAAGGAAGTAATCTCTACTTCTAATTATGTAGAGGTATGTAGAATTGATGAATAGGAATGGGGCAGTTAAGCAATTGCCAAAAATTTCTGTCAGAAGAGAGAGCGTATATCATTATAGAGATGAATTTCATGGAACTCAAAATAGCTAGAAAATGCTAAAATATAGGATGAAAGGGAAATAGTAAGAAGTGAATCATTTGTCAATATCTACTACAGTGTATAAAGTTGTACTATGTTTAATTATTTAATGTTTTAACATTTGCAAAGTTACTTTCTAAAATACACCATTCAACATTTATTTTGTGTTTGTATTAAATACTAGAAAAGATACTGTATCACTTCACTTGCTTGTAAAGTAATTTAAATGAAGGAAAGATAACCTCCCACCTCTCACACCTCACTACCCGCCCTCACAGACAATTTTGCCTAAAAAGTATCAAAACCAGAATGTGAAACTAGATCATTTGACTAAACTTAGTAGTGTTTTATTAAAATGTCATCTTCTGTCTCAAAAACAAAAAAAACAAAGCCAAAAGTTAAACATGCACACACAATTAAGAACTACTCATATTCGACCTGATTTGGAAACTCAATATCTTTGTATTAGGTTTACATTACCCATAGTCAAACACTAGAATGTTCACAGACATAACACTCTTTGTTTCTATAACCAAACCTAACTTGACTTTCAAGCTTTCAATTCCTCGTGAAGTCATAAAATTTATCCTTGCCAATTCAAGGTCCTTAGTCACAGTATCTCCTGGTTAACACTGAATTCTAAATTTTACAAACTTATACCACCCCTTCTTCCATGTTGGACACCTAAGCCCACAGAGGATTTCTTTATATACCTGACATCTGGGCCAATGTTTCCAGAATATTTAGCACTACACTGACCCAGAGGTCTGCACTGTGGAGTCTCTTCTATTTGGTGTTTGACTCTGACTCTGTTAGAATTGATAGTTGATGAACAAATTTTCACTATGAGCTCTGGTAACCCTTATCAGAGTTGGAATTCCTCTTTCAGCATGTTAAAAGATAAATTGAGGCATATTAAATAATTTAAGTGTTTATTTGAGCAAAAATTGATTCTAATGACTAAACGCCAAATTGGAAGTTGTTCAGAGCATTCCACTGACAGGAGCTAAGGAAAAGGTTTATATATGAAGGTCTGGAAATAAAGAAAAGAGATTATTTTATTGGCTATAGCTTAAAGCCTAGTTGGCTGTTTGCGATTGGTTGTCCTTAGGTCTCGATTTCATAACCTTGAGACATTTATAGACTTAGATTTTGGTTTGCTTATGTAGTCTGCCATGATATTAGAGCCATCTCAGTCTAATGACGTCCTTGTTTAATTAATTTAACAAGTATGTGGCAATCCAACTAGTCTTCCTAAAAGTTTTAAAACTTCCTCCGCATATTTCAGACAGCGAGTCTCTTTAACTTGCCCTCAATCCTATCTTAATAGTCATCTCACTCTAACTCTGTGGTATCATAAGAACACAAGATTTTGCTACATTTTCTGCTGTCTCTTTTTCCTACAACTTGTGGTCAAAGTTAAATTTGCCCCATCTTTGGAATTACCTCAAATTACCTTTCTGGCTTCTGTTGTTTCTGATTCACTTTGGGGATAAGAACTGAGGGAAGAAAGGCATTTCTAGTATGTATTCTTTTTTCTTCTTACTTTGTTTAAATCTTAACTCAAAGTCCAGAAATGACTGTAATTTCTTATCTATGTGGAGTTAAAAAAAAAAAACTCTTTTACAATCATAAACACATTCTTAACTGTCTATTAACTGTGCTCTAAATGTCTTAAGAAATGTGCTCTTGCTATTGCAAACCAAGATCTTTAGATTTTAAAACACTATTTTTATTTTATTGAGCACAAACTCTTAAAATTAAAATGCTAGTCTTTGCAGACTATGTCTCTGTAAGATATGTTTAAAATCCATATATATATTCAAATGACTTTGTTCTAGGTTGCATCTGACAAGCTTCACAAAGCAATGAACATCATTGAATTATTAAATATGAGGGTGAGAGCAACAGAAAAATTCAGGAATGAAAAAATATTGATTATTAGCTGAAAATTGTATTTACTTACATGCTTCATTGATATTCTTATAATATATTTGCAATGATTATATCATTATAGATTGTAAGAGCTAAATTATAACACTTTAGGAAAGTTTAAGGAATCAGTCAATTAACTGTAATAATGACTGACTAGTCAAGGACATCAGCTAAAATATAAAGATATACACACATGTATATAAATATTTTATATAACAAATAATACTACATAGTTCAAAAAATCTGGCTTTTTTTTCCATAGGCCAATGACTAATTTGATGCATTACATTAGTCAGTACATTAAAAATATTTTTGCATAACAAGAATAATTCAAATAAATGAAGAGAAAATTAAACATACATATGACCTAGAGAAAAACTGATGCTAAATATAGATTGGCAATTTAGGTTGGAGTGAATAAATAATGAAATCTAAATAAATTGTCAAAATAAGTGGAAGAAGAAATTGGCTCTGGTTCATTTGCTGATAAATTTTTTTAAATTTTTTCTGTCCTTTCTTTTTTTGATTACTATATCAGTTAAAGGCTGCTAGGAATTCTAGGAAGAGATTGGATATTTAACAAATTTTGCAATTACACATTAATTTAATTTAAAGAATAAATTATTTTGATGTCAATTAATTCTTTTTTTATTTTCAAGATGTTTTCAGATACAATATTGTATGAGTTATTACTATATTGATTATAGCTAACAAAAGCTCAAGAGGTCTGAAGCAGACCCGTACTGGGGCGGATGTAGAGGTATATTGATGTGAGAGTCCGCATCTGCGCAATTCTCTTGTCCTGTCTTTGTAAACTGTAACCTAATGGTTACAGGATATCCACAGTTGTACCAGAAGTTACATTTGTATTAAAGGCAAGATAAAGGTAGAGATATCATTTTCTAGGTACAGCCTCCCTAGAGTCAGCAGAACAAAAGTTTCAGAGGACCCGTCTTCCCAGCAGATTTCTGCTTAAATCTAACAAAGTTTAAGTTGGAAGTTGGTAACATGAACAGTTCTAGCTTCAAAAGTCATGGGAAAAATAACAAACCATGATTGACTTAATTCAATTATAATCCCCTGTTTGGGAACTAGAAACTTTAATTAGGATTGTGTGAAGCCGAAGAATAAGGGAGAATTGATATTAAGCCCAAAACAGATTCTACCATAAAGTTGTCATCAGATTCTGACTGTAAATTAGAACAAAATTCCTGTTCTGATTATCTAAATTGACGTGTTATATTATATTTCATGAGTGAAGAAGGATGCAACATAAGGTCACATAATTTCTTTGAAATATTAAATTTGATGATTTAGTGTCATTCGCTCAATCCATAGGGTCAGTCTTTGTTACCCTTATATTAAAACTTAGAGATTTAGATGTCTGTAAAATCAGGTAATGGGCCACATTTGCTACCGAAAGTTCTGCTGGCTCGAGCAAATGATATCATCATTTAAAACAGGCTTTTCCAATAATCTGAAGACAGTACTTATTGACCGCAGGAAGCCTCATGATTTGCATTGCTTGCCTTGGTACTGCAGTCTATATATGTGTTTGGTAGAGGAATATGATATATTCTCTAAGTGTTATCATCAACCACTGCCATACCAAATCAATAACTATCTGAGTCCCCAGAACTAAAGCACTTGTCTTCAGTTTTTTTTTATTTCTTAAACATATATCAATTTTCTCAATTCCATCCAAATTGAGGATTTCCACACACAAGCTATGCTCAAAACAAAGCCTTTCCTGAATTCTGTCGCAAGCTATCCATCCAAACTTCAGTATTTCTTTGGTACATTTCTGTTCAGTGAAGTCCTACATTTGGCATCAGTCAGGGCCAGCTGTTTATTAATCATAATTTCAAATCTCAAAATCAGAGTTTGGTGTCTTGATCACTTTCTATTAAAGAAAGAAAGAGAAATTTATGCTTCTTAGGCACATTGGCCCACAATCTTCCTAAGACATTATCTATAATTAATACAAATTGATGAAAAATAAGGGCAGGTGGGAGTAAACTGACTCTTTATACCCACAGAGCCAAGAGGTAGGTAACAGTTCATGTTCAGCAGAAAGACATAGTATATCTGTACTGGAAGTTAAAATATTTCTGAGTTGCTCAGTGATTTCATTGTTATACCTATGATCTCTTTGGCATTTCTGCACCTTGCCACTGTCAAATACATGTTAGCACTTGATACAATAGAGGTCTTCCAGAACCAAGCTCCACAGCTATGGCTGACATTAGCTCTGATTGGTCCTTACTATTATCTCTGTAGTTCTCAAATATTTTGAATACGTGTGGGTTCATCCCAAGCCTAAAACTATTAAGTTATGCCTTTATCTCAGAAAAACAAAGATTAACTAGTATTATACCTGTGTAATTGAAAGTCATATTTTTTCCCCATAAAAAAAGTTTACTTCACGTTTTCTTTCTAGGCATAATATATTACTAGAAATTTTAGAATAAATACTACTACTCTCTAGACCTTCAGACAAGCATCATGTTATGTATTTGCATATCCCATTGCTGAGATTACATCTAATTATTTTCACAAATATAACACTTATTTATCTAATCCAAGGCCCAGGGATGGCATAGTAATATGCTATTAAATAGCATCTTCCTAATAGAAAATGTTTCTGTATAGGAAAAGTGACTAACTAAATGCAAACAACGTCCCTCTTAAATATCACTAATATTTCAAAACTTTAAAAAAGTAAAAGTCAACATTTATTTCCTTCATACAGGCTAACTGAATTATGAACTCTATATCCTAATCTTATAAATTCTCTGAAATAGAATCTTCGAATCCACCTAGCATTTATCGAATTTTCTAATACTATTCAATTTATCATATTAGTTTGGCTTCTATATTATTCCCTGAATTCTAAACTTATCATACTTATTTTTTCTTAAGTCTTTCAAAGATGTTTATAAATTAATTCTCAAGTTCTCCAATTCTTTATTTCCTTCCTGATGACCTTTGACTTAGTTTACTCCATTGGTGGAGTTAAAATTATACTAGATGCCCTGTCTAAATCACTAAGTACTATTTGGCCTCAGCCATTCTAATGCTCACCCAAACTCTAACCTACAATAGAAGATCTTTTAAAGGAATAGACCTCTATTTTGCTAATGTTTATTTACTGCAACAACTAGTTCAGTGGTTTGCGCTTAGTAGGGCTTTTTATAAAATGTTAATAAAGCACATATTTTTAATGGTTTCATTTTTACTTTTCACCACAAGTTTAGAAAATAAACAGAAAATTATAACTATATTTAGTACAGTTACCATCAAATTATAGAAATTCTATGAATCACTACTTAAATTTCATTATATTGCAATAGGAACCAGAGTTTAAGAATTTATTTCAAAATTGTGATATACCATTAGTGAGTATGTGTATATTGGTCATTGGCTCTTATTTCTGTGTTCATTGAAAGAAGTGTTAAATGAGTTGATTTAGAATTTTTTAAGTTTATATATTAATAATCCACACTGGAGCTGATATGAGATTCTTCCTTTCATGTTCAATTAAAATCAAATTAAACCTATTAAATGTGTCAATTTTTACAATTAATATAAAACATTTAACTTATGGCCACTCAAAGCTTTAAACAGAGATTCAGGTAGTATAAACTAAATTTATTATTTTTCCTTAAGGATGAAGCACTGTATGATGCAAGCCAAGGAATGCCTCTAAGGCTACAATAAGATCAGGAAACAAAATTAATAAATTAAAATGAAAGTAAATTAGACCCAAAAAGAACAAAATCAAAAATTAAATTTTGTTGCTAAGGAATTTGTTACAGCAGTTCTAGGAAAATAATATATATGATAACATATGCTATCTTGTGGCAACTAGCTTTCCAGAGTAGTAGGACAGCCTGCATGTAATAGCTGGTTAATGCCTAAATTAGGGACATCCCTGAAGGGCCCCTAATGGGATTGCCTGAGGCCTCTGGTACAACTGCATCACAGTGCAAGTTCTCCCTTCTTCCAACCTGCTGCACTACTATCTTACTTGTATAGTTTCTGAGAACATTACTAAATATACCTTGTGCATCCAAATCTTAGAGTCTGTTTCCCAGGGAACCCAGATTTGGGGAGTTGATACAAATCTTTCTTTTTAGAAAGTAGAATCTAAAATAAAAGTTTTGAGCTGGATTACCTGAAGGTAAACTAGAAATGAGTACCCTATCACTAGTAGAAGTAGAGTATCAAAGCCATTTTTCATTTTATTTTTTTATCTTGTTCTCTGTTGGACCACAAGTGCTAAAATGTTCAACAGTGATAACCTAGGATAGAATTACTCTGGGAGGGATGCACTGGTGATTCTATTATCTCAGGCTTTGAGAGGTGGGGATGTAATAATTTTAAGGCTACTTTATGCAGAATAGTGAATGGTTTTACTGATTGGTCAGGGCCTGGTAGAAGAAAGATTAAAAATCTAAGACATAGATTTTTAATGAGGATGGTATTATGCTAGAGATGTGACCATTTAATGGTGCTATGTCCCCAGTAGGTAGAATACATATGCCTAGATCTAAGTGGTGGCCATAGGAATTGCTTTTATCAGCCTCACTCACAGTGACTTGTCTAGATCATTTGTGCTTTCTGATCTTGAAATTCTAATATCTGAAGCTCTAGTTGTCATGGTTTTCAGCAGTTGAATGTTTGTAGGAGTCTAACTAAATGTAATCTGTTGTTGTCCCATGGTCACTTTGGGCTCTTTTACCAAAAACCTTGGCGTCAATTAAAAGAGGAACCATGTTGGCAAAGATAATTGATCTTGGCCATCAGGAGTGAACAGAGTTGCTATGATATAATGGGAGCTGAGGAGATACTGTTTTCCACCATATTAATCCCCCAGGGCACCTGTGTGAACTCTTGTGCTCAATTTTAATGTAAGTGAACAAGAGCAACATCAATGATCAAAGAAGGACATGGAGATAAAAAGTCTCAGATCTCTCAGGTACACAAATCTAGGTCACCTCAACAGGTAAGCCACCTAGAACAAAAGAGATTTTAGCTAACAGTGATGAAAATATAAAACACAGTACAGGAAGCAAATAATGAAGAAACAATTGCAACCATGAGATCAGCTTTGATGATAGGAACATTTTTGTTCCACTAACTTTCTTCTTATAAGTTAGGCAGAAAAGGAACCAGTCAGAATACTGCAGAATATATTCCCATATGGGGTAAAGTTATTTTAAAAAGCAAATAGATCCTAACTGTTCAAGAGGTAGACTGTATTGGTGTGGGGTTAATTTAAACATAGCCCCTCCACGGACTTGGGAGGCAAAGATGACTGCTAGGTCAGCAGCCCCAAGGAGGACAATGAACAAATCATTCCCTGGACTGTGCTTATCCTCAAGAACATCTCCTGTTGCTCCCATGGGCATTATCTGCCTCTTTAGCTGTTCCCATGAACATTATTTCCCGGCTCTGCTCGAGGACACGGCTGGTTTGGTCCTCCCCAACACTAGCTAGGCAGCACGTCCGGCTCTCATCTGTTAGGGAAGATCCTTGTTCTCTGGAATGAAGCAATCCTCCTCCCCTCTGCTCACATAAAAAACAATGCCTTTTTCTGCAGCTCCAACCAACTAAGTGCTGAAGCCTACTCGAATTGTGAGTAATAAACAGCATTTCTCACTCTTCTGTCCCTCCTGGTGGTTTTTTTTTTTTTTTTTTTTTGAATATCCAAAGCCCAGGTTCAGGTTCCTGGCCTGGAGCTCCTGTGTTACAATTGGATGTCGCAGAATTGTCCCAGATACACCTTCAAGACCAAAGCACTCAACAGTCTACCTGCCAGGACCAGCGGTTACAGACAAATCAGATGAGACTCAAAGAATTTTCCATGGTCAAAAGTAACCTCTCTCAAGGGTAGCTCACTTCCAAAATTGGTTCATCAGAGACATAAAAGCTCAATCTTTTTCCTTTCATTTAAGATATCACTGAAGTACTATCAACTAAGGCCTCTGTTTCAATCGCACTGCAGTTCAAATTCTCCCTCTGCCTAATTCTGTTTCGCTCACTCATAAATGAGGTGGATAAATGGTAGAATGATAATTATGAAAGTGTACCTTGTAATCACAGGCTAGTCTTTATTGCATATCCTTTAAATCTATCCTTTCCAGACAATTCCTTAGAAAAATCTTCATGTTTTCCCAGATATACACGTGTCCAGTGTGAAGAGACTGATATATTTTACCTTCTATTAAATGCTATTTACATTTGTAATTCTCATTATAACTCATTAAAAAAATTTTAAAACAAGATTTAATTAGTCCTGGAATAAATACAGATATTTTATCAGATATCACCATTTATTTACTTGCCTAGGTCTTCTATTAAATGTCAGATATTTGCATTTTATTTAAAGTTTATATCAAGCTATCACAACGCCTGTCCTCTAATAATCAGTCAATATTCATTTTAAAACGAATATACACAAATATGTATAAAAATACATACTATTGAACTAGATGGCATTTGAAATAAAATTATCCATAAAAAAACAAAAAAGTGATATGTTTCAAGAAACTTATTTTTATAAACCAAATCATTTGTTCTTGCCTTAGGGGAAAGAGTAAGGTTGCTTCCAACTAAGTGATATTAGATATGACTGGAATTTCACTAGGTGGATGTGCCATCACTGTAAATGTTAATAATGTTCTTATTTAGTACAGAATGTTTATAATTTCTCATGTAATTAATGACAGCCTGTGACAGATTTCTTACAAATAAAGGTCAAATTTTACACTAACCTATCACAATTGATCTTTGTACAAAAATAGAAACAGAAAATTCCAAGAATTTCTGTAGAAATATCTTTCAATTCTCCCTTTCTTTTCTGCAGGATATTTTCTACATATAGGTTAAGAATTTGATATTCTCTTATTCTTCCCACATTATAACAACACAGTTTCAAAACAAGTAATATTCATAAATTTTGCAGGAATATTTTATAATATATATTATTTTAATGAAGATGTCTAATCGTCTAATGTTTCTGGAGAGTTAGAAAATAATGATTAAGTCAGCCAGCCCTGGAAATATAAGTCATAGTTATCCTCAGAATTATAAATGACTATGGATTATCTGGGGCACTTGTTCTCAACAGGGGACAATCCCTGGTAAAGGCCAGGTCTCCTGCTAAACATCCTATAACGCACAGGAGAACCCTCACCGTGAAGAGTTATACAGCTCAAAATATCAACATTGTCCTGGCCGTGAAGCCCTAATCTAGTGTAATCTCAGTATTATAGATAATATTTAGATACATTTTCAAGAAAATCATTTTAGTTTTCAAATGATTCAGAGATAGATTTCTAAGGCAACTTTAGAAAACAGAGTTTCATTGTATTACCTCCTGAATGATAAAGAATTTGGGTAGTATATAAATTTTCTGTAATTGTTTTAGAAAATAAGTAAACAGGAATAAATTTATGATTTCTGAATTATTTACCTATGTTATTTAATTTGGAAAAAAATAAATACAATCTAAATATATATAAATGATCTAGCTAGTAATTTAGAAGGCAATTTTTGATTTTTAAACCCTTCAAAATTTATGCAAATTTATGAAAAGTCATCTCATTACTGCACGGGATGATGTGAAACCCACTGTTGCCCCAGCAACATGAAGGTGGTCCTCGGTTCTTCCTCGCTGACTCCGTAAAGAATTACAGGTCAGCGAGATTTGGAAAAAGTAAGCTTTATTGAAAGTACATTTTTAGAAGGAGATGTGCCACTACAAGAAAGGCTGTAGCCCCATGGAATTCAGGAGGGAAAAAGACGAAAGATAGAGTATACTCCAAGGGAGGGGCAAGTTCCACCAAAGAACTGTAAGAGTGCAGAAGTGGGAACGCCTCTTTACATTTGGGGCCTGATGGAGAGGGTACAAGGGCAGTATTATATGATCAGCATGTGAGGTTACCATGACTGAGAGTTGACTGCCATATAACTCTTGGCCTACTGTATATGTGCTTATCCAAAATTCAGTCTCTTATCATTAGATTTATGAACTTCCAGGCATATATATAATATTATAATGATGATGTAATGAAGCTGAAGTTATGGGCAGGTTAGGATAGTACCTCCTATGCATGTGTTTGTGGTTGGTTTAAGCCAGCAGCTCTTATGGCCTTTGTGCCTTAGGATGTAGGAGTAATTCATAACTATAAAATGGGTGTTTTAAAGAGGTCTTTTAGTGAGGTGTCTATAGTTACAGAGCTGGGCCTTTTGCTCTTGTTGCTTATGACAACCTAACTATCTAACAACCTGCCCAGATCTATTCAACATATAAAAAGAGAAATATAGAATTCTTGTGAGTTACTTGTCATTACCAATTCTTTTATTTTAAAAAATGTAATTATACTATACTATTCCTATAATCATTTTTAACAACTATTACTTTTTTGTTTTTAATTATTTACATTTTTTGATGAAAATATAATGTATGTAGTTTATTTTATAGCCCTCATATTATTGTTTTCTGAGAACTTGCCTATTTTATATTTTTTGTCTTGCCTATCTACTGATTTTTAAATAATTTATAATTTATAAAATTATTTTTTCTTCCACTAATTTGCTATATATATAATTTTACTTTTATTCTAAAGATTAAATATTTAAATTTTACCTGTTTCAGTTTAATACAAATTGCTAAACTTTTACTAATATTGCCAGAAACTTAGAATCTTTTATTCTATTTACTACTTCTATATTTTAAATTATTGTTCTGAAAAATTTTAAAGTCACAAAAAGCTACTGTTATTTTGTACTTTTATTTATTTTATCACTACTCATATATATTTACTATTTTTCTTTCCTTTTCATCTATTTTCTTTCCTTTTCCTTCTTTCCCTTTTCTTTCTTTTTTTTTTTTTCTTTTCTTAATTTTGTGCTCTCCTTTCTTCCTCGACATCTGTTTCCATGAGGTGTAATTTTCTCTCGGTCTTAACAAATCAGTTTATAATTCTCTTAGTCCAAGTTATTTTGTAATAAATGATATCAGATTTTTGTCTGAACCATTTTATTTTACTTCATTTTGAAAAATATTTCCTTGATATAGAATTCTATGTAGACATTTAATTCCTTTTAGCATTTACAAAATACCATTTTATTGCATGTAGATTTTCACAATTTCTGTTGAGAGAATTTTTGTTATCTTAATAGTACTCCTTTGAAAATGATGTATATTTTTCTCTGGTTGCTTTTAAGATTTTCAATTTGTCCTTGATTTTCAGCAGTCTTACTGATGTGTTTCTCTAAGTATAGTTTTTTAGTGTTTATTTTGCTTGGGGTTTGCAGAAATTGTTGAATATATGACTTGAGGTCTCTAATCAGTTTTTGAAACTTTTCAGCCATTTTTCATTCCATATTATTTCTGTCCCTTTTTTTTTTTGTCTTCCAAACACTTTAATTTTAAACATATTAGACTTTTTCTTATGGTATCACATCCATGTTTCAGTATGAATATATTTTATAGATACGTCTTATTGGTCTGTCTTCTAGTTTACTAATCCTTAATTCAATTGTGGTTAAGATCTTATTAAACCATATAATAATTATTAAAATTAAATTTTTATTTTTAAATTTTAAAATCATTTTTATGGATCTTTCTTAATCTGATGAAATTCTTCATCTTTTACTTTTTCATCTCATTCTCTATCTTTTTCAACAAATATCTGCATTATATTCTTATCTGTTTCTATTGCATGCTTTTAAGTTTTTGCTTTTTCGTTATAATGGCTCTATTTTGTATTTTGTCTAATAATTGTTTTATTGACTTCCAGAGATACTGTGTATTAAAAATATAGATAGTCTTTTTAATGACATCTTCCAGAGTGTAATTCAATGCAATCGTAGCTAATTACCTTAATTTAATAAAGATCTGTGCTCATAGAAGCTAGATGACATCTGGTAGAACTTTGTCTGCTTTTTTGTTTACTCTTGCCCATTCTTTATTTCAATAGAAGACCTCATGTATTCACTGCAGTTCTTCCTCCTTACGGGTAGGGAGTCTTACCTTTTATTCTTTGCTTCCAAGATATACATTCTGCTTTTAATAAATTTTATCTCAGGTTTGTAGATTTTTATTTTCCTTCATAAATGAAAGTAATATAGTGGTAGGTGATTATGTTAATTAAATAAGAAACTGTACTCAGAGTTTAGGTTATAGTTCTTGTATGACTAAAACATTGTCACTGTAAATGCAAAATGGTACAATTTCTATAGAGAGAAATTTGGCAATATACAACAAAATAACATAGGCTATAAACTGACTCAGCAATACCACTTTTAGGGATTTACCCTGAAGATACACTTCTAATACACTCACTCACAAATACATATGCACAAAATTCTTTATATATAGATGAATACTTTTTGGAATTAAAAATATGAGAGAAACTACCTAAGTTTCTAGCATAACACATTGATCAATTTATTTAGCTTATGCTATGTACATGGAATGCACTATTATGAAGCTATTAAAGAATATAACAAAGGTCTCTATAAACTGATATGGTTTGATTTCAGGAGATATTTTTCAATTAAAAAAAAACAGACAAAATGCTTACAGAATGTTACCTTTTATGTAGGAGAGAACTGACATAAAAAGACATTCATATTTGTTAATATTTGTAAAAAGAAACATAGAAAGAATTTATTTACATACAGTGGGTAGTGGGTAAAGGAGTAGAAGGGATTAAAGAGAGCAACACTTCTCTAAGAATATGTTTTTGTATAGTTTTTGACTTTTGGAAATCAAATGTCAATGTCTAATGTAGACTTGATGGGAGAAGAAAAAGAAAACTTAAGCAGATATGAAACTGAAACAAATAAACCAAAATGAATTTTAAATGAATTACATAAGCACATTGAGAGAAAAAAGAATCCGAGGATGCAGAATTTAACTATATGTTCTCGGGGCTGCGGGGGATGGATTAGAGAGGGAATAATACAAAAAAAAAACCTGAACTTTTTAGCGGGTTTATATTTGATACTGGTATGGTTTAAGCAATTCTGAAACAAATTTACTTGTATCATAGACTGAGAAAATGAGTAAATATAATGTTATTTTGGGGAGTTACAGTTCTCATTCTGGAATACATGATACCCATATACAAATGGAGAAGACAAGAAAAAATTTCAGAAAAAATGTGTTAAAATTGAGAGTATCAGTTTGATTCCATTATTTCTAAAATATGTATATGTATATAATGTGTATGGGTGTACAAGTGCATGTATTTATGTATATACATAACCACATGAATTTCTTAGCTTTGTCCATTGAAATCGATTCATAAACAAAGACAACTCTATCAATGAGCACAACTATTGTTCAGATTTTAGTTTCTAATAATACAATTTGTCATTCTCCATGAAAAAGAACCACAGCTCTTCGGTGAAATGGCTAATTCTAGGCTTGGGGCAGTGTAAATACAAAATAATCCTGGAGTATCTTGTTATGACAGAAAGTGATTAGTGCTTTGAAAGATAATAGGAATAGTCACAAGTTCACCGAACTTAACCTGAAGGAGCTCTAAATGGCCAAAACTAGGAAAATTTGAATATTGATATAAAGAAGGATGCTAATGAAGTAATGTCAATGTGAAAGTGGAAGTCTGAGTCAAAACTGATATTAAACAGCAACAAAAACAAATGGGAAAAAGGGAGAATTCTCAAAGTACAATTTCATGGGCTAATTGGTAGAGGGAGTTCTGAAGAGGAAATTATCAACCACCATAGTAAAAATTGGCTCAAGCAGAAATCAATGGCTTATAAATATAAAAAGAAACTCAATGAGAAGCGGAATATCTGCATCACTCAAAAATTTGTCTTTATATATTTCTTATTTTTCAGTGAAAAAGTAGAAAATACATAGACAACAGCTTGACTGGGGGATTAAAATCGACATCATCAAAAAAGGTCAGATGTAGATATCATGGGTCTTCAGATGTGATTCCCTGAGGACAATGATATCGTGCATGTAATATCCCTGCCAAGAATCAATAACCTGCATCTAATCATGAGGAAACATTGGACAAAATCAAATTGAAGAATACTTTATATATATATAAAAAAAGGTGGTGTGGAAGTGTACTTTTAAAAAAAGTCAATGAAATTAAATATAATGTAAAACTAGAAATATTTCAAATAGAAGAAGACTAAAGAGACAGGACAACAAAATGCAGTACTTCTCACTAGATTTAATAAAGTACTTTGTTGTGGAAAAATATGCTACAAGTAATGTATTATGTCACTTGGAATATGGACGGCATGTTATATAAAATTATATTAATATTAACATTGCTGAAGTTGATAAGTGTATGTGGTTATGCTAGAAACTATTTTTTAGTTAATATTAGGGTTTTATTGAAATATAATTGACATAACATTGTGTAAGTTTAAGGTATACAACGTGTTAATTTGATACATTTATATTGCAATATGATCTCCACTGTTGTGTTTGCTAGTAACTCTATCATGACACATAATTACCATTCTTTTGTAGTGAGAATGTTTAAGATCTAGTCTCTTAGCAATTCTGAAGCATATACTACAATATTGTTCACTATAACTACAATGCTGTGCATTAGATTACCAAATTCATTCATCTTCTAATTGCAAATTTGTACCCTTTGACCAACATTTCCCCCATTTTCCCAAGTCCCTCAAGTCCTGATGACTACCATTCTACTCTCTTTTTTAAATAAGTTTGGCACAATTCCATGCGTAGGTGATATCATACAGTATTTGCCATTCTCTGTCTGACTCACCTCAGCATAATTCCTTCAAGTTCTGTCAGACCTGAGCTGATCGAGAAGGGAAGGTTTCGGTGGTGAGACACCCAGTTGAAAGAACACATAAGGGGCTGATATGAGAATGAAGCAGCAGGCACCAACTTTATTTCAGGGAGCGCACTTCTGCTGTTCTTCTTCTTCTGCTCTCTAGGGGATCGCATGGGCTTTTTTATGTCAGAGAATAGTGGCATTCAGCCACTCATACATCATACAATAAGCTGTATCATGCTTATATATGTTGGGTGCAGGTGCCCTACTACACTAATATAACATTCTAAATCTAGGTCCTATTCCTAGCTGGAAGCCTGGATCACAGCCAGACCTGAGACCAGCCAGGAGCCTACAAGTTCCACCCTCTGTTACAAATGGCAAGATTTCTTTCTTTCTCATGACTGAATAATATTGTATTGTATATATATATATATATATGTTACATTTCTTTATCCATTTGTTACTGTTGGGGCAATATAAAATCCATCATTGCCCCAGTAGCACTGAGGGGTCCTCAGTTCTTTCACCAACACAGTAAAAAATTACAGATCAATGAGATTTAGAAAAAGTAAGAGTTATTAAAGTACGTTCAAGAGAGAAACCAGCTATGCTAAAGAGGGCTATTGCCACATGGAAACAAAAGGGATAATTAAAGTACGTTCCAAAGGAGGGGCAGGTTACAGAGAAGAGGGAGGTCTGCGTTATATTAAGGCCATAATGGGAGGTTAAGAGGGCAGCGCTAGATGATTGGTTTGTGAGGCCATTTTGCTTGAGATTCAGCTGTTATATAATCCTTTGCCTACTGTACATGCAGTTACCCAGAATTCAGTCTGTTATATTTAGATTCATGAACTTATGGGCATAAGGATGATATTATAACAACGTAACCATGCTAGGTAATGAGGAGATTAGTGCAAGACTGACTGAGCAGATGCTTGTGTCTGGACCAAACCAGCCACTATTTTAAGACTATTTCTTTGTCTTTCAGAATGTAGAGGTAATTTATAACCATAAAACGGGTATTCCAGGGAGGTTTTGAAGGAGATTTATGGGAAGAGCCTTCATTCCCCAGTAGATCATGTCTAACTAACGACCTAACACATTCATATGTTGATAGACACTTAGGTGGCTTCCATATCTTGGCTACTGTGAATAATGCTGCAGTAAACATGAGATTGAAGATATGTTTTCAATATCCTGTTTTCATTTCCTTTGAGTATGTATCCAAGTTGATTTTGGATCATATGATAACCTTATTTTTAATTTTTTTGAGAAATTATTACTGTTTTCTATAGCGGCTGCATCATTTTTAACATATATTTAAATATACAAATTACACAATACATTATATTTGAATATATATTTATTTTATATTTATATATTTTATATACTTATAAACATATATTAATTAATATATGTGTTTCAAACTAAATTAATTTTTTTTTTAGCATTTTGATAGTAGTATGGGAAAAGATGTAACTGTAGATGAATCCTAAAATTCAAAGGCCCAGTTAAGTCAAGGAAGTGATCAAATAGACATTACTTTAAATATTTAAGTCCAGAAATAAATTTAAAAATCATTGCAAGTCTGTTATTTGGTAAAAAATAAAATTCAAGCCAGAAAATTTGAAGACCTAATTGACTTTATTCAAGGATTCATGAATTTAGCAGCAACTAGAATGGCACTATAAGGAGTTGTACAAAATGTAAGGTCTTTATAGGCAGAAGAGTGTGGCAGGTAAGTTATTAGCAAAAGAAAAAAAAGTATTATTTTCTTGGCCAAAACATTATAGTATTGCAAAAATGATGAAAAATGATGACCTGTGTTCAAGTACTGGTAAAGCTATACCCACAAACAATGCTAAGAGAAGGTTGAATAATATCAGTTCCATAACTGATGTCAGAGGGAAGTGGGAACACAAAGAAAAATGATGTCAAGCTAGGTGATCAGGAAATGCTAAATGGATGGATTGGTTTAAATTGAACATGTGGAATAAAAAGAATTATCTGGATATAAGGCAAATTCTTTAGGTCATGTAATTCCTCTGATTCCTTAATTTATACCATCCCCTAATTTAACTACTCATGATAATTTCCAATTCGGGGGCAATCCCTGTACCATTAGTAAATTGTTTTATAGATTAACAGGTTTTTGTTTGTTTGTTTTTTTGTTTGTTTGCTGTTTTAAATTTTATATATATATTTATCTTTTTATTAGTTTCAAGTGTACAGTACATTGGTTAGACATTTATATAGTTTATAAAACGATACTCTTAATTGTTCTTCCTCTCCTCTGGTTTTCCACCTAGCCAATATATTGATGCTAACTACATTCCCTATGATATGCTCCCCATCCCCGTGACCATCTATCAACTACTAATTTGCACCCCATTCTCCCAGCCCCTCAATCCCCCATCCCTTCTGTCTGTCACCAAATTGTGCTCTATATTTATGAATCTGTTTTTCATTAGTTTGTTCTATTTGTTCCTTAGATTCCATATATAAGTGAAATCAGGTGGTAATTATCTTTCTCTATCTGACT
Organism: Pteropus medius; assembly: GCF_902729225.1. Classification (NCBI taxonomy): domain Eukaryota; kingdom Metazoa; phylum Chordata; class Mammalia; order Chiroptera; family Pteropodidae; genus Pteropus; species Pteropus medius. The sequence goes on from NW_024351730.1 coordinate 17,944,469, forward strand.
TATTTCACTCAGCATAATAACCTCTAGATCCATCCATGTTGTTGCAAATGGTAGGATTTCATTTTTTTAATGGCTGAGTAATATTCTATTGTGTATATGAACCATAACATCTTTATCCAATCATCTGTTGATAGGCAATAAGTTTGCTTCCATATCTTGGCTATTGTAAATTGTGCTGCCATGAATATAGGGGTGCATAGATCTTTATGAATTATCGTTTCAGTTTTCTTTGGATAAATACTCAGAAGTACAATTGCTGGGTCAAAAGGTATATCTACTTCTAATTTTTTGAGAAACCTCCATACTGTTTTCCATAGTGGCTGCACCAATTTGCAATCCCATCAATAATGTATGAGGGTTCCCTTTTCTCTGCATCCTCGCCAACACTTGTTCTTTGATTTATTGATGCTAGCCATTCTGACAGGTGCAAGATGATATCTCATTGTGGTTTTAATTTGCATTTCTCTAATGATTAGCGACCTTGAGCACATTTTCATATGTCTATACACCATCTATATATTTCTTTTGGAGAAGTATCTGTTTAGATCTTCTGCCCATTTTTTAATTGAATTGTTTGGTTTTTTTGTCGTTGAGTTATATGAGTTTTTTATATATTTTGGATATTAACCTCTTATCAGATGTATCATTAGCGAATATCTTCTCCCAATCAGTTGGTTGTCTTTTTGTTTTGTTGATGGTGTCCTTTGCTGTACAAAAACTTTCTAGGTTGATGTAGTCTCATTTATTTATTTTTTCCTTTGTTTCTCTTGCCCGGAGAGATATATTCAAAAATAAATTACTGTTAGCAATATCTGAGAGTTTATTGCCTATGTTTTCTTCTAGAAGTTTTATGTTTCCAGGTCTTACATTTAAGTTTTTAATCCATTTTTGAGTCCTTTCTTGTATACAGTGTAAGAAGGTATTCCATTTTTTTTCTTTTTTTTTCATGTATCTGTCCAGTTTTCCCAACATCATTTATTGTAGAGACTGTTTTACCCCATTGTATATTCTTACCACCTTTGTCATATAGTAAGTGAACGTATAGGCGTGGATTTATTTCTGGGCTCTCTTTCCATTTCCATTGATTGATGTATCTGTTTTCATGCCAGTACCATGCTATTTTGATTACTGCAGCCTTGAACTGTAGTTTGATATCAGGTAGTGTGATACCTCCAACTTCGTTCTTCTTTCTCTGGATTGTTGTGGCTATTGGGGGTCTTTTATGGTTCTATACAAATTTTAGGATTGGCATTTTGATAGAGATTGCATTGAACCTATAGATTGCTTTGGGAGATATGGCCATTTTAATGATGTTGATTCTTCCTACCCATGAGCACGGTATATGCTTCCATTTATTTGTATCTTCTTCAATTTTTTTTTTTTTCAATGACTTATAATTTTCTGAGAACAGGTCTTCTACCTCCTTTGTTGATTTAATTCCCAGGTATTTTATAGTTTAGCAGAGGGACCAGTTCTTCTCCAGGTCTTACACTGTCAGTTGCCTGTAAGTCTCTGAAACTGAAAAGGCCTCTGGGTGATACATGTGCTGGGTGGTGCAGGGACCCTGGGAGTCTCCTGGGTCTATTGAGTAAAAGTCTCCCTGCCACTGCAATGTCAGTTTACATGCCACTGCTGTCTCTGTGGCTCCCTGTATAAGTTCCAGTCATAGCAAGGTCAGCTGCTTCCCACCTTGGGTCTGAATGCATCACCGCAGAACACGTGCAACTGCCTATCGATGTGCGGCAGGCACTTTGTGTATTGGATGGGGCAGGAGTTCAGGGAGTCAAGGGCCATGAGGCCAATACAGACCCCTGCAATTCCCTTAAAAGATATTTCAGTTTGTATAGGCAGCAGTGTTTTCCCCAAAATGTGTTCACTGCACTAGCCAAGGTCTGTTGACTGCACAGACTGCACACCCCCAGAGCCAAGCATAGAAAGGAAGGCTGCCTGTCAATAAGCTGCAGGCATTTTGTGGCTTGGGTGACTCGGGATCTCAGGGATACAAGGGCAGTCCGGCCAATATAGCCTCATTTTGCCTCAACTTCTGTCCCGGTCATTCCCTCTGTAGTCACAGATCACAGTGAGACCAGCTACCATCTGGGGCAGTCCCACAGACCCCTGTGCTCCCCAGACGCAACTTTGCAACTCTTGCAGGCAACAAAGATCTACCTGAAACTGATTTCTGTGCAGTGCACACCAGGTACTAGCCAATGTTTGTTGTCTGTGTAGATTCAGAGACCTGAGGGCCAGAGGCAGGATGGTGGTGGTTCACTGTCAATGGGCTGCTTGGAGCAATTTATGGGTAGGGTGGGGCAGGATTTCAGGGACACAATGGCTGTCAGATCAATACAGCCTCAGTCTTGTTGCAACTTTGGTAACAGTTTTATGTTCCTGCAGACGTCCCAGATCACAGCAAGACCAGTTGCCATCTGGGACTGAACCACAGATCCCTGAGATCTGCCCAAGTTCGTGTTGGCAGCAGTGATCTACCTGAAACTATCTCAGAAATGCGTGATCACAGTGCTGGCCGCTGGCTAGGAATGCTTGACTCTGAAGTGGTGCAGAACTTCGCAGACATCCAGCAACAAAAGCCCTGGGCAATCTGCAGGTTGGATAGAGTGGGCTGACCTTAAGCCAATGCTTTCTAATGGCTCTGTATGAGGAGTCTTGACAGTCAACCTGGGAGGTCTGTAGATTGCTGGGTAGGTGAGCAGGAGTAAGGCACAATGGTGGTTGCCCTTCTAGCCCTGGTTTTAGCACCAGATAATAAAGACTTTCTCAGTATGAATCTTGCGTGAGCCTCTGGCCCACCGCCAGTGCCCTGGATGAGTGTCCACATGTCAGAAAGCCTGTGCGCAGGTCCTGCAAAGGAGCATCTAGGGTTTCAGTCTCCTTCTGTGTCTCATCAAGATGGCCGGAATCCCCTCTTTTTACAGTTAGAGTTATTGGAATCTCCTCTCCCCTGGACTGGGACCCTGGGTTGGGGAGATCCCAAATGAGACCAGGATGCCCCTCTCCTTCAGAAGAACCTATGCTGCCTCACTCTCTCTCCTGATTATCCTCTGCCACCCGCGGGTGTGAATCCAGTAGGATTTGTGACTTTGCCCCTCCTATGAGCTTAGATGTGGCTCCTTTATATTATCAGATATGAGTGTTAAGATCAGCTGGTTGTAATTTCAACGCAGACCTGGGATGAGGTGAACCCTGCTTTTACCTAGTCTGCCATCTTCCACAGTAGGTGAACAGTTTTAATATGGCCTTTTGAATTATATATGATACATATAACATATACATTATATATTATACACATATTACTTCAAAAACAATCATCGTGATATTGTGGTACTAGCTCCCTTTTTTTAATGCAATACTCCGTAGCATTTAACTTTGTTGTTCAATAAATGATGGTACTGTAATCAGTATTATTCAACTAGAATAGCAATGTATGGGATTCAATTCATAAGTAGAAATAATTGGTATCTGATATGTTTTTGAGAAAAAGCTTTTTGGAAATTTCTAGGAAAGAAGTATACCAGCATTTTCAGACTTGAAAAGATTATCATACACTGTAAAGACATGAGAAAGAAGAGAAATAACACTATAAACAAACTCAGCATGCATTGAACCGAATCTCTGGTTAAGCACTTTCTGTGTACCATCTCATTTCCACATCAAAGAAAAGAGACCCATTCAGGTCATTAATTTCTATTTCTGTTCTATATTTAGCTTATAAAACAAAGCTATTTAATTTTACATTTAAATTATATAATCTTGTTCAAATGCTTCTATAGATGGGCAAACTGAAAACCTGACCAATAAAGGTATATGACAATGAACATTTAGTGTTAAAGTAAATTCTAGGCCCCATTACTCCTGGTAGGGATTTTATTATTATTATTATTATTATTATTATTATTATTATTATTTTAAAAAACAAAACAAACAAACAAACAAAACTTTAAATCAGGAATAATAAGAGGATTCTCCTTTATCAGTAATGAAACAAAAGTTTTCTGAGGTAAATTCTTCCTTAATGTTTTTATTTATACAAGGGGGAATGCTTGTTTTCGCATTACTCCCAGGATCTCAATACCTTATCCATTCCTGGGGATAAATGAAAGAAAACTAGCAGGTCATCTTTTGGTCACTGCTATTCAGTTTGTTGTGCCAAGCTGAAAACCTAGGCCATTAAATATGAAAATCCACTCATTGTCTCAGGCCTGATTGTATCCTGTCTTTCAGATCAGACTCACCATAGTCATAGCAACCCTAATGGGCGGATGTGCATTGGACCACATCATTTGCAGGGTGTCTTTAACTGAGAAAAGTTTTGTTGAAAATATGTGTGATTAATGCCTTCAACTATTCTCTCTAATTGAACAGACATGAAAGGGGGGTTACTTCATTGGCATAGATAAGCCTATTGCATGGCTGTTAAAGGCATATTCAGCCCATGCTGAATTAATCTATTATTGCTTCTTGTCTTCGGTAACCATAACATGTTATTGGAAGGCTGTGCAAAATTTGAGTAACTGTATGAAACGCAGCTACAGTAATCTTCTAGACATGGGTGTAAGAGAAGAGAGAAAAGCTGTCTAGTGCATATTTAGATGTTCTGTGCTGTTTGCATTAATATTAAGCAATGGTGCTTTATTTTAATGTGTTTGCATAAGAGCAATGCATCGCCTTAACATCATCAGCTACTCAGCAAGATTCACAGAGTTCCTCTATCCATAATATAACTAAAAGAGGGGATCAACAGAGAGACTCACTTGTGTTGGTATGTGTATGTATGCGCGCATGTGTGTTTGTATAAGGAAGAGGGAGCATTCAAACTGTAAACAACCAAAAAAATTTTCAGAATTCTACAGTTGGCATTAGGTCAACATCTATGTACTTCATGTAGAATACAGATTTTGAGAAATAAGTCCCTATTTATTGAGCCATATTAATTCTGAGAGAATAGTCTGGCAAATCTATGAATCCTGGAGGAACTTAGGCTGTACCCATTTTGGCAAAGGATGATTTTATACCTGACTAAAACAGGTATAAACAAACATAGTGTTGAATATGTGCTATTATTTTGAATAGGTAAGAGCAAATTCTAATTTGCTAGTCAATGAGTTACTCAAAAAATGTATTAAGTGAACAATGGTATTTACAATAATATAGAGAAATTAAATGTAGCAAGTTAAAATTGCAGGAGAAATAAGTTAATTTTTAAAATACATTTTAATGCATAATATTTTAATGTCAAATATGGTATTTTATAATTTGTTCATTTCTAATTGGCTATCCATTTACCATGTAATAGAATTAAATCTGCACATAACACATGTGAAAATATATTTCAAAATGATCAAAAGGCTAAGCATAAATATCCAAATTATAAACATATCTGAATAAATATGAGAGAGTTTTTGAAATAATCTTGGAATGCAGGATATCCAACAGGAGTATCAAATTTCTGAAGTAAAATATTTCCAGATTTAACTACATAAAATTTAAATTTCTCTATAGAGAAAAAGTTACATAAATAAAATTAAGAAAAAAAATAAAAGCCAGAATAAAATTTATATAATATAGAACAAAGGATTTTTGGTCACAATATGTTAAATCTTCTAACATTAAAAATATAGGACACAGAATTTTAAAAAGTAAAAATGTGTAAGTAGTTATTCTTTAAAAAATTCAAATTTCTTACATAAATTTCCCTAATAGTAGAAAATTTTTTTAAAAAATCAATGACGTATTATGTTCCTAAATGGGGCAACATTTTAAAATTTATTATACCTATTATTGGCTAGGATATACAGATAAGAACATTTTTTTATACCTTCCTAGTGCCAAGTAAATTGACCTAGATATTGGATGGAGCATTTGAGCATTCTATGTCAAATCTAAAATAAATATTTTCACTCACACATAATTTAACATAAAAAATCTGTTTCATAGAAATATAACTATTTTTTTTAAATATATATCGGCATATTCATAGTAGTGTTGCTTGTAATTACAACAGACTAGAAACAATCTAAAGCTCTACCAATAAAAGAGGAGTTAAATAACAAAAAGTGTATCCTTTAGAAAACTATGTGGCTATTCAAAAGAAGATATATTGAAATAAAAAGATTTCTAAGACTCACTGTAGAATCAAAAAGAAAAGGTTGACAGAAGGATATGCGTGTTGTTATTCAGTTTATGTGAAAACCAGAAAGACAGAACATCTTTGTACGTGGGCATACATATACATAGAAAGGGATCTGAAATACTATAAAACAAATTATAAATAGTTATATGTACATGTCATTATTTTTTAATGACATTTAATGACATTCCCTATACTTCAGTTACCTTCAGATCCAGCTCCATAGCATCCTTCCTCTGTAAACTTGAGAAAAATTCTTAACCTCCCTATAGCTCAGTTACCTTATCTTTCATTGCTGATATATTGTGATTGTGAGTGCTGGAAATTTGGTACATTTAGTCATTACTTCTAGGAGCTTTTTGTGTTTATCAGTATTTTCTATATACACTATTGTGTCTTCAGTGAACAAAGAACTCTTTACTGCTTTCTTCCCAAATTTTATTAATTTTATTTATTTTGGCCTGATTGAACCGACAGGACCTCCAGTATAACATTGAATAGAAGAGGTAAAAATGTACATTCATGTTTTGTTCTTGATCTCTTGCAGAAAGCATATAGTTTTTCCCATTAAGATATTACCTGTAGATTTTCATACATGCCTATTATCAGGTTAAAGATGTTTTTTTTTTTTTTCTAGATTGCTACAGATTTTAATCACAAATGAGTATTGACTTTTGCCAGCTACTTTTCTGAATTTATTTAGATCATATGATATATCTTTATTTCATTAATATAGCATATAGCATTAATTGATATTTGAATGTTAAACAACATTAAATTTACATGATTAAACTTGTTGGGTCAAGGTGTATTATCCTTTTTATACACAACCGTATTTGATTTGCTAACATTTTGTTAGGGCTTTCATGTCCATATTCATAAGTAATGCGTTTTCAGACTTCTTTCCTGTGATACGTTTATCTGGGTTTGGTATGAAGTAACACTGGATTCATAAAATGAGTTAGAAAGTGTTCCTTTATTTGGTAATGTCAGGATTTGACCCATTCCATAATCTTTTATTATTTTTTGTGTGCGAATATTACTTCTAATGATGTCCCTTCTTTTATTTACTCTTTAAATTTTATTACATTTCTTGGGGTGACATTGGTTAATTAAATTATATAGCTTTAAAGTGTACAATTTTATAATACATCATCTGTATATTGCATTGTATGTTCACCACCTAAAGTCAAGTCTCCTTTCATCACCACATATTTGACCTCCTTTACCCTTTTCTATCTCTGGTAGGCCCCCTTTCCCTCTGATAGCCACTACACTGTTGGTCTGTCTCTCTGAGTTTTTGTTTGTTTATCTTGTTTGTTAATTCATTGGTTTCAGTTTTATCTCTCATATGAATGAAATCATATGATTCTTGAATTTTTCTGACTTATTTCACTTAGCATGTTCTTTTTGAGATCCATTTATGTTGTTGCAAATGGCAGTGTTTCATCTTTTCTTATAGCTGAGTAATACACCATTGTTTTATGTACTCCATCTTCTTTATCTAGTAATCTATTGAAGGATGTTTTGGTTGTTTTCATGTCTTGCCCTTCATGAATAATGCTGCAATGAACATAGAGGTACGTATATCTTTATGAATAAATGTTTTCTAATTTTTCGAGTAGATACCCAGAAGAGGGATTGCTGGATCATATGACAGATCAATTCTTAGTTTTTTAAGAAACCACCATGCTATTTTCCATAGTGGTTGTACTAGTTTACATTCCCACTAGTAGTGTATGAGGTTTTCTTTTTCCTCACAATCTTTCCAATGCTTGTTATTACTTGTCTTGTTGATAATAGCCATTCTAACAGGTATGAGGTGGTATCTCATTATGGTTTTGATTTGCATTTCCCTAATAGCAAGTGAGGTCGAGCATCTTTACATATATCTGATATTGTTAATTTTTTCCTTTTTTGGCCCCTTGATTTGGTTAGCTTTTTTTTTTTTTCTCCTTGTTTTATTGGTCTTTTCAAATAATCAACCTTTGGTTTTATTGATTACCTTTATTTTTAACTGATTTTAGTTTTATGAACTTCTACTCTTCTTTCTGGTTTCTTTTTCTCTACTTGGGTTTAATTTGATCTCTTTCTAGTTTCTTAAAGTGGAAATTAGATAATCGATTTTATCTTTTTAACATTAATATTCAAAAAATATATTTCCCTCCAAACATGTCTTTAACTTCATTCTACCAATTTTGATGTGTGTTTAATATCATTTTGTTCAAGTATTTTTTAATATTACATGTTATTTCTTATTTAACCCATGGCAATTCTTAAGATTGTTGTTTAATATTTATTTATTATTCCCTTGATTTCTTTCTGATTTTTGTGTTTAATTTAAATCTGCTATGGTTAGAGTACTATATGATTTAGTCCTTTAAATTATTGATAATTATTTCCGGTAAATTTTCAATGTACCCTCTCAAAGAATGTTCTATAGCCGTTGATTTGTACGAGTTGGTTGCTAATGTTTTTCAAGTCTTCTATATCCTTACTGATTTTCTGTCTGCTTGCTATGTCAATTGGTGAGAGAATATTGAACTATCCAATTGTAACTGTTTTCCTCTATTTTTCTTTTCACTTTTGTCTGTTTCTGTTTCATGTATTGTGAAACTACGCTTATTTTTTAAGTGAACCTACACTTATATTTTTTAAGTAAACCTATGCTTACATTTTTAACATCTCGCTCTCCTAATCCTTTATTCCTAATGAAATAGTCCTCTTTTTCTATAGAAATATTTCTTTTTTAAAATGTAATGTGTCTGACATTAGTGTAGCCACTTTAGCTCTCTTATGTTTACTTTTTGCATGATCCGTCTTTTCCCTTTTGTTTTACTTCCAATTTATTTGTACTTTTAATTTAAAGTATTTCTCTTATGGACCACTTAAGGCTGTATATTCAGCCAGATTCTGATTTTTGATCCCAATGTTCAGTCTGTTCACATTTAATACAATTATGCTTGTTGGTACTGAGGTTTGCCATTTGACTATTTTCTATTTGTCTTATCTCTCTTTTGTTCTCTATTCCTACCATATTGGCATCTGTTGTAGTAAATATTTTACTATGCCATTTTAATGCTTCTATTGCATTTTAGTTACATTTTTGTGATATTTTTAGCAGTTTCCTTCAGAATTTTAACATGCACGTTTTACTTACCATAATTTACTTTGTTTTAGACTTTATTCTAGCCATTTTCTACTTATGTAGCTCCATTTCCCCCCTCCTTTGTGCTATTATATGTATATATGTTATAAACTCAAAAATACAGTGTTATTAAACATGTTCCTTTAGGCAGTCATATGTATTCTACAGAAATTAAAGGAAAATATATAACATCAAATTAAAAATTATATTTATAATCTCTTATATCTGTCCACATGTTTATCATTAACATTGCTCTATGTTGCTTTCTGTATTGTTTTCTGAGTTAGTATCTGGTGGCATTCCTTCAGCCTAAAGATTTTCATTTTTCATTTCTTATAGCATGGCCTGTTAACAATTGATTATTTCAGTTTTTGTTTATATAAATATGTCTCTAATAAACATTTAATTTAAGAGATAATTTTCTGGATATAGAATTATTGCTTGACACTTTCAATATGTCATTACATGTCTTTTGACATCGATATTTTTGATAAGAAGATAGTCACTAATTTTATCATGCATCTCTGTAATGTTTGTCACTTTTTCTGTTTTAAAGGTTTTCTCTGTATTTTGGCATTCAGAAGTTTAGTGGAATACGACAATCTGTGAATTTCTTTAAACTAAACCTACTTGTGTTCATGGCTCCTGAGAGTTTGAGGCAATGATTTGGGTAAATGTTTACCCTCTGTTCCCTGAGTCATGTGAGGGTTGATGATTGCTTCAGAGGGGCAACAAATTTGCAACATTTTTCTTTCTTTACATTTTAACTAGATTCTCTAGGGTTTCCCATGTGCATGCATATCTTTGCCATAAGCTAGGGTTATGTGGCATGTAAATATCACAGTGCTTCTACTGCTCTCTCACTTCCAAACTCTCTGCATTATATGTCTTTGTGCTCTGCCACCCGCCCTTAAATTCATCACTACTGACAAATAAAGCTCTGGGTTTTGCAAACCTTGGTGAGTAGAATAAAAGCTCTGCCAAGTAAGATGGCTACAAACTCATAAATCTTACACAATACAATAGCAATTTTTTTATGAGTAGATACATTCACTAATTATTCACTATTCCATATTTTTGAATTTTCCCATTCACTAAAAATTTATTTGTAGCCCCAAAATCAATACTCATGGACTTTGATGATTCATGGATCAGTGCAGAATATTGAAAAATTTTAATGGCATACATTCCCAGCTGAGGTTGAACAAGGTAATGCTTTGTCTTGTTTAACTTTCATACTATAAACAATTGTACTTTTCACCATCTGTTTAGTGCCACATTTGTCACATTTTTGTGCTTTTTGTTGATTTCACTGCTTAATATATTCCCTAAGCATAGTGCTGAAGAGCGGTCTAGTTTTTCTAAGCACAGCAAGCCTGTGATGTACCTTACCAGGAAAATATATATTTAGTTAGATAAGCTTCATTCAGGCCTGAGTTATAATGCTGTGGACCATAAGTTCAATTTTAATAAATCAAAAATATATAATAAATAAGGTATCTTTAAACATAAACACACAAAATAAGGTTATGTATTGATTGGATGATGAAAGCTCTAATTAGAGGATAGCAGGAATCTAACCCGTATTTCCCCTAAGGGCAATGATTCAGTATTCACTAATTCAGTGTTCACCACATCTTTCTAGAACATAACTACCATGAATAACAAGAAGCCACTGTATTTCACAAGTTCTCATCTGCCTTCAATCATTTTCAGTGTCCTGAAATCATCATTTATGATAATTTGGTCCTATTATATATTTCTTTTCTATAGGATAAATTTCCTTAACCTTCTCGTGTTGCTATTTCTGGAAGCAGAGTCTGCTGCTTATTTTTTTCGATGTTAACATATTAGATTTTAGACATTTTATAATTTCTATCTTATATACTTTATTATACTATTAACTATGAAAATTTTTATTGAAAATAATAATTTCTAAGATACTTATATTCAATAATGTGGCATTTATATACAGGTTTTTTTTTTTTTCTTTTATCTAGTTGAAAAAAGAAGCCTAAAGTATTTGGAAGGGTTTCACCACAAAATATTAACTTTTGATATAATTTTTTAAAAAATATTATATACAACAAAAAAGTGACTAGAACACATATTCCAAGTATATATAACATTAACAAAGTGAATAATTTTATTATGGCATACGGAAAAATAATAGAACATTATCAGTATTTCATAGCAGCTCAGATTCTCTTTGCCATCATAAACTTGATCCTTCCCCAAGAGTTAAGAATTATCTTGAGTTCCATGATAATCATTAATCATTGTCTTTATTTCTATAGGTTAGATTTATGTATGTAGTCTGAAACAATATTATTGTAGTATTATTTGTTTTTTTAATTTATAAGAATGGTCTCATACAGTAAATATTTCTATTGGATCTGGTTTCTTATGTTCAAAATTATGTTTGTAAACTTCTTCAAAATTGTTACTTGTAGGATTAATTTACTCATTTGTATTGTTGTAAGCTTTCATTATATGAATATACTCTATTTAATCCCATCCACTGTAGGTGACCATTTGGGTTGTTTCTACTTTTAGTCTGTCCCAAACTATGATGCACTTGAAAATTTAACTAGAATTTATACATAGTGGTAGAATTGTTATGTCAGAGAGTATTTAAATCTTATAATTTAAGAGATAATGGCAAAAATATTCTGAAGAATATAGTAGTGTGTGATGCTCCACATCCTGTTACCAATTGATATTTTCAACAGTGGTATCGTCTGGAGGTTTTAATTTGCTTTCCTCTTATTACAAATTTCCCTTTTTCTGATTATAAACTTGATTGCAAATAAACTCTAATATTCCCTACTTTAGTTTTCTTTTAGAAAAGTCTCTTGATAAGTTTTCGGAAGATTTTTTTTTTCATTCGGTTTTGTATCTTTTTCTTAGATTGCAAAATGTTCTTTTTGTATTTTGGATACTCGTCTTTATGCCCATTTCCTGTTCTATTTTTCTTCACAACCATTATTACCATCAAACAGCTAACATGTCTTAGTATCCAACATGTATAAGATTGTATAAACACTTTTCATATAATGTATTTATTTATATTATTTATTGTCAGTCTTCCCTTCTCCAATAGTAGAGAGGGTTTTTTTTTTTTTAATTCATTTTTTTACTTCTGTGTCACTGGTGCTGAAAATAGTTATCTAGCATATGATAGGAATTTCAAACATTATGTTGGATACTTTAAACAAAATTATGTAAATTATTGATGTTTAAAAATTATTTTAAAATGGTTTAATCCAAAATTACGGAGAGGATGTTTCTGTGTGTTTCTAAACAATGTACTTGAGATAGAATAGTTTTTAGCTCCATATTAATTCTATTAGCTATTGCATGCAAGTAATCTCACAAAATTTGGATGATTGACAGATACAATAATAGAAATTGTTGATTCATAAAAACCTTATAAATAATATGAATAATATGACTTCTCTGTTTATGTTTTAGAAGATTTTTAATAGAGTCATCAAACCATACTCTTGAGGAAAAAACGAAATAACTTAAGTACTTAATACATCCCAGACATAAGTGTTATATGTTAGTTTGTTATTTGGAAGTCATTTTTATAATGCTATATATACTAGAAGAGGGATTTCTCTCATATTGTTTTTATATTTCAGATACACAGTGAGAAGCCCATTAACTATGACATTGTCAAAGAAGAAAACAGGGGAATAGTAGTTAGAATTATAGAATCTAGGTCATTAGTAACAAATTTTCCAGTGTTTATCCTTTAATTATTTCAAAATAAGTTCCAATAAAGGCAAATTCAAAATGCTTCCTTTAAGATGTCTGATTAACATTACTGGCATATAAACCAAACATAAATTATAGAAAATTATAACAAAATAATTCAGAATATTAATTCATATTTTCAAATCTTAGATTATTACTGATGGATCAGCAACTATCCCAAACATTTTGAATTAACTTAATTTATTACTTTTCCCAATTCTGTTGTTTGGCAGGTTGTTTCATCCCTTGGTTGTAGCTGGGCTCATTCATGTGCCTGCTTTTAGCTGGAGAAGCTGTTGGCCTGGAAGGTTAAAGGTGTCTTCACTCACATGTCTGTGCGCTGCTGGCTGCCTGTTTAGGAGGCTTAGTTCTTCTCTGCAGGGTCTCTCAACTGGAGGTAAGAATGAACTTCTTTATATGACGGTTGTAACTTTTCCAAGAGGGTGAAGGTAGAAGCTGCAAAACTTCATTAGGTCTGGGCTCCAGAACTCACACAATGTTACTTTCACTACCATTTATTGTTCAAGGCAGCTTATAAGGGCTGCCAAGATTTAGGGAATGAAGAAACAGGCTCCACTTTCAAGGAGAGGAGCTGTACGCAATCTATATTTTATTTACCATAGCACAATAAGACAATTTCATTAAATTTTGCTTTTAGCTCTGAGAGAGGTGGCATTTAAGAGTGTATAACACCATGCAGATTTATAGAGGGTTAATAATTTAATGAAAGATAAAAAATAGTCAATATAAGAATTTAATGTGATGTTCAATTACATTATTTTTCTATAGACACTTGTTTTTATAATTAATTTTTACCAGAAAATGAAGTAAACTGTAAATAAAAGATTGTCAAATCAAAGTGGAGGTAAAACCAAAGTTATCGACACTGAATATATATCTTAGGTATTACTGAGCTTCACTGTGCTGGTTAACGTGTAGAACACAGGTAGATAACGCATAATCACTGACCACATAGATTTTCTAATCTCTAAGGAAAGATAATATACAAACATAAAATGGCTCCAGTTTCCTTTTTGATGCATAGTGCCTGGGCATGCTACTAATAGTGTAGCAACCAGAGGATTAGTTACTAGCATCAGTAACTTTGCCATATCAGAGACAAGATACAGTGTAAAATCACCAAATTTGAGCAGGATTAGATAAAAAGAAGCAGCTGAGATTTAAAGAAAGTGGAGCAAGAACCCAGGAGAGGTAATTTGTAGGCTCATCACATACAGCTGGAAAGCAAACTGAAAAGTTTTTCAGGGTGAAATTCAGATGTTTCTGGTTGTTTTTATTGCAGTGTTTGTGGCTAGTAGTTTAACCATGCTGAGAACAGTTAAAATTGCTGACGTTTTGCAGAGTCACAGGAACTAACACACACACACACACACACACACACACACACACACACACACACACACACACACAGAAAAATTCATGTAAGGGATAAATTAAGTGTTAATTGCAGCCTGAGATCAGGTCCTAAATCAATGATGTTCAAACTTTAGTGACTCTTGGAATTATCTGAAGAGCTTGCTAAAACACAGACTGCTTGGTGGCACCCCTCAGAGTTTCTTTTGGTTTAGTAAGTCTGTGGTGGGAACTGATAATTTGCACCTCTAACATGTTCCAGGTGATGCTGTTACTGCTGGCATAAGAAACATTTTTGGGAAACAATACCCTAAATCAAACCAGAGCACCTAATCTGCCTTCAAACTTTAGATTACTCATACCTAGGACACCAGAGCTGTCAGCTCTGACATCACTGCTGCTTGCTCCTAAAAGATCAATTGCTTTTTAAACTACCACAAGGTCTCCTCTGCACCTCTATCCTGTGATTCAGTGCATAAGTAGTTGCATTTATTTGGCAAAACCTAGCTTACATTTTAATGTAGCTGCAAAGCAACTTGGAAAAGTAGCTCAACTTATATGTTCAGGGGGTTCTAAAGCACAGAAGTGGTTCAGATTCTGAATAGTCAATAAGATTGACAAATATGTGATCCAGGAAATGATATCTCAGTTAGCAAGAGACAAGTTTAACTCTTTCTGGATCTTGATCTTTCAGGCCTCAATTTGGAGGAGCCCAGGTATACTTGACTCTTGTACTGACTGGATAGTTGGAGGGCTTTAAAATGTAGAGGCAGCCTGAACCGTAGGCAAAGAATTGATACCGTAGTGTATTACAGGTTAAAGGCAAGTATTCTAATATTTAAGAGTCGAAAGATATAATTTCTTTTTGTTTGGGTATTTTTTCCATTTTATTATCAACAAATCATTATATAAGTTTTGTTTAAGTGTTCAAACCAGCTCTCAATTATGTTGCTTAGAAAGCATTGATGCTTACTCTGGAAGAGGGAGAAAGTGTCCCCCTAATAACTGATGATGGCAATAATAATGAGCAGGGCAGATATTAAGAGGAAATAATACTCAGAGGACAAAAATCAGGGTTGCAAGATGTAGTTGCTGTTTTTCAATTTGTAGGATCTGGGATTTATCTTACAGGATGAAGGGCAACTTTGGTGTGAAAGTTACTTAGAAGACTTTTAATAATGTAACGTGAGGATTAAGAGTATGATTAGGATGATGACAAGAAATTAACAGGAATTTTGAAAAGAAATATATAATTTAAAGGAAAATGGTGGCTCTGTTACTAAGTAATTATAAGCGGTGAAATATTTGCTTTAAGGATAATTGAAAGCATAGGAATCCATTTTTAAAAGAGAGAAATTGGTAGAAAAATCTTGTTTGAAGAAAAGATGAAAAAAACTGGACATACTGTATTGTGATGGGAAAATATTTAGTAATTCTTTTGATATATGATACTGGAAAATAGACAAGAGTTTTAAATAGATATTGCAATGTTTTCCAAAGAACCATTTTCAAAGATATTAATGACAATATGACATAATGTAACAGCCAGAATTATTTTATAAAAAATTATGACCGATATTCTCACCTTTAATAAAAACATATTTCTGCCTTTTTCAAATTTCAAGGTACTAAATTTTGGGGCATAGTGAATAGCCAAAAACATAGTCTTACTGACTACTGTATCTCTTAGGTTTA
Organism: Pteropus medius; assembly: GCF_902729225.1. Lineage (NCBI taxonomy): Eukaryota > Metazoa > Chordata > Mammalia > Chiroptera > Pteropodidae > Pteropus > Pteropus medius. The sequence continues at coordinate 17,960,596 of NW_024351730.1, forward strand.
TTTAATAATTTCATTGGAGTTGTGATCTATAATGTGTTCCACATGACTTGGAAATGAATATGTTAGTAGGAAGATTAATGTGTAATAGACTTTTTGCCCTCTGAATCTTTACCACATTGTGTGTTGCTGTATAAACATTAGTACCTAGAACAGTGCTCAGTGCAGTCAATTCTTAGGAAATAATTGTTTAAATAATATGTGTATGGTGTTTGAACTGTAAAGCAGTTGGTAATGCTGCAATACTAAATAGCAATCAAAGGCAAACCCAGATTTAACATTTAATATTTGTATAAGTTGTTGAAATGGAACGCTCATTAATCTTCAGATGGTCCTAATCTCAGTACAGATGAACTGTAGACTATTCCTTAAAAGGTTTGTGAAGAATTCATAATGAACATAAATTGGTCTTTGATTTTAGAAGACATTTCTGTTTCACACACATATGTACTCGCAGACAGAACAACAAACAGAATGTGTCTTCACATTCTCGTTCCCATGACTCTACCTTCATTTAACTATCTATACTAAGGATAATCTAGACTCTGCAGTCTTTTGGAATTATTCTACCTCTGAGTCTTCAAATTTGAACATCTTACTTGTTGTCACAACCTCAGATATTATCCTAGATCCCTAATTCCCTCATCTTAATCCACCTTTACCTTGACCTTATCTAGACTGGCAAGCTTCTTTTTATCCCAAAATATCAGTCTTCTACTTGAATCACTATTTTCATAATGTAGTAACTGAGAAAAGTAACTTCAATTTCTAACAAAATATCTCATAATTTACCTTCCTCTTTGTCCTTTGTATTATCCCTTTAGAAACATTTTTATAGCACTCATATTGTTGAATTATAATCATTGATTTATATGTTTCTCACTTTTATTATACTATGAGATTATTAAGAGCAGGGAGATGAAAGAGTAAAACTTTTAATATATTTTAAATACATACACACACACATACACACACACACCCGCACACACACACACACTAAAACCAAAATATATAAAATATAATGTCAGCCAAAATTATGGCAATTATGTGTAGCAATTTAATTTTGTTTAAAAATGTGATCTTTAGAAACGAGCATCTATGCTTTTGGCATTAGTTTATGAGTGTGTGTGTGTGTGTTTGCATATGCACTCATAATCCATTTGTTGGAGAAATTATTTGACTCTACTATAGTTGGGGAGTATTGAGGTAATAGAAATTTATGAGCTAATTTCAAACATTTCCTCAAACTCACTATTTTATCCTCAATCCCACATTTTGTTGGCTAATCTAGATAAACATTTCCTTTCTAATGCAGGAATAAAAATATTTTTATTGGTAAATACCTAAAACTTCTCTTTCCTATTTTTTCCAGTCAACTTTATATTCTTTAGTTTTGACCATCAATGTTATCAATGTCATCCTCATATTCTACTTGTCCAGAAAATCTTGTAAGCGATAAAATTGCTCTTGCCTGATAGTTTCCTCCCTTGTCTGTCTTTTTTTCCCTTCCTTTTTCTTTCCTGTCTTCCCCCTTCCTCTTCTTCTTTCTCCTCCTCCTATTCCCTTTTTTTTTTCTTTTGGCAATTTCCAAAAGGGTACCGAAAAATCTACACAAGTCTACAGAAATAATTCTTTTCTCTTGCAATACAACAAAAAAGTTCATTAAAGTATATGTAATACCTTGCAATTATCAGATAGAATTTAATATATTGGTCCTACTTATATAAACACATATTGTTATTAATATGCTAAGCATTCAAGTATATATTCATAAAGAAAAGAGAATTCACTGAGAAAGAACTTTATTAGCTTCTGTTACAGTATGGTAAATGGAGTTTTAGTACTTGAAAATATAATTCTATACATTTGTATTTTTAAGCATAATATTAAAATACTTCCTTTTGAGTCTCTAGTCACTTATAGGCTATGCTTTCCTTTTGGGTACTTAATTTGGTTTCTTTTTGAATTCTTAATTAAAACTCCCATAATGAACAGAAATTCGTTACAAATTTCTTATTTAACTCATTGTTTTGGTCTCTATATTTATGTAAAATAGGTAATTTTTTTTTTTGAAAATGATTTTGTGTTACATCATCAATATTAGAGATAATATTGAATGTGGCTATTTTTTGTTAATATATAATTTAGGAAACTTTTTCAATAGTTGGAAAATTTATAATTCAATGTCAAAATCAGGAAATGGACTTTTCAATATATAATTAATTTTAAACCTTCAGATACTTGGGAGAACATTTCAGTGGAAGGAACTGTCTTGCTCAGTACAATAATTCAAGACTTTGAAAAGATTGGAAAGTGGGGCACAATGCGTACAAGGGCAATGGAATTGGCTGAATGATAGAAAGGTGCTTTGAAATCCTACAGTGAATGAAAAGTAGACTTAATAAAAAATTGAAAACTAAGTGTGAAGGTCCAGGGCCTTTTTATATCTTACAAGGAGACCCTTGAGGCTGCTGTGGGAGAGCAAGGAAATATGAAGACTAAACTCAAGATTTAATATTTAGAGCTCCTGAACTTCAAAGACCCATTGAATAAATGTATAGCTGATGAAGGTCAATTAATTATGCTAAAGTATGGGTCCTGGTTCAAAAAGCCAGGCAATCTAGCATATGGAATGGGGACATCTGGACAAATGACACCCAAGATTTTGACTCTCTAGCCTTTTAAATCTTAAATTTAGAGTCCACCCTTTTCTAGTAAGAACTATCACTTTTCCCAAATAGAAAGTCTTTGAAAAGACCTTTTCCCCACAACATAATAGGATCCACTCCCTTAGATCTTGTCCCAACTCCTTGGCTACTGCCAACTGTGACATAAACTATCTAGGCATTTGCTAGGCCTGATGAGGAAGGAAAGAGTCAATACCCCAAATAAGTCGCAAAAGTTAGCCACCATATTTTATCCAGAGCTAACTGAGTGTGGGTGTGACTACATTAAAAGACTGCTTCTGACCAGGTGGCCATAATTATCATACCAGAAAGATTAGAGTTGCAGCCAAGGGAGCTAGACCCACATCCAAGTGAATACTAGAATTTGCATCCCAAAGGGTAAAAATAAATGGGCAGGCAGTGAAGATACTACATTACATAAATAATTGAAAAGAAGGAAAATAGGTAAGTAGGAGTCCAAGTGTTATTACCTCAATAAAAGTTCAAGGGCCCTTATTCAATTCTTTGAAATGAGACAGTTTCCAACATTAAACTTTTAAATAAAATGGTCATTTGTCCCCAGGAGGAAGGACTATGTAACCACAGACAAGTACAGACATATCTTGGAGATCCTGCAGGTTCTTTTCCAGAGCACTACAATAAAGTGAGTCACACAAATTGTTTGGTTTCTCAGTGCTTATAATAGTCCTGTAGTCTATTAAGTGCGCAGTAATAGCATTATGTCTAAAAAACAATTTATACACATTAATTAAAAAATACTTTATTGCTAAAAAATGCTAACCATCATCTGAGCCTTCAGTGTGTTGTAATCATTTTGTTGGTGGATAGTCTTATCGTCAATTTGTTAAAAAAAAGAAAGAAAGAAAGAAAACAATATCTGCAAAGTATGATAAAACAAGGTATGCCTATATATGCATAATGATTTCTTAATTTTTCCTCAATGGACCTTAAAGACACTAGCTCATGTGTACTGTATGTTGGGTTAAAGGAAAATAGCAGACATTTTAATAACTACTCGAAACAGAGTCTGAGACGACATTAATACCTAGAATTCAAAATATCACCATAGTCCTCTCAAAATGGTGGCATAGAGGAGCCAAGTAAAACATGAAAGTCTGACTAAAGTCCAACAGACAGTGGGTCTAAAGCATCCACAAAAGCACTTGTTGTTCACCTCTCAAGACTCTGAATGTACAATTGGGACTAACATACTTAGCAGTTGTTACAACCTTCATATGAGGTGCTTGGCCTGTACAGTAAGAGCTATTATAGTGGGAAGGGCAAATGAGAGCCTCTGAAACCATAGTCCCTTGGACAAGGCAATCAAAAACAGTATAACATCCTCGGTATATGTGGGTGAGAGAAATGGTTTAAGTTTAGTGCAACCCTTAAGCATCTCAAGAATGCAGGGTAATAATATTTTATATACTATCATTTAATTCACCAGTCGAGCCAATGCAGTAATCGAATAGATTCTGGAGAATGCTTGTGGACTATTGTAAGCTCAACCAATTAGTAGCCCCAATTTCAACTGCCATGCTAGATGTAATATCTTTATTAGAGCAGATTAATATCATCTGAGTACGTGGTATATGGCCTTTGATTAGGCAAGTGTGTGTGGGGGGGAGGTGTTTAATTTCAATGAAGAAAGAGGTACAGAAACACTTCTCATTTACAAGGCATTAATGGGACCACTCATGGAGTGTGTGCATGATGACAGAGATAGAGGCTGTGCATGGGCCCAGCAGCATGGATTCCTACTTACCAAGGCTTATCTAGTTATCACTTCCTTGGAATACCCAACATGCCAGCAACAGAAATAAATGATGAAACCTTGATATGGCACCATTCCTCAAAAGAACCAACCAACTACTTGTTTGTAAGTTTATTGAGTCTATACTTAGTCTAGGTATGGGTTTGTATTTCCTGCTCAGAGATCCTCAGCTGGCACCATTATCTGAAGGCTTATGAAGTGTCTACTTGCTACACATGGAATTTTACATGATGGGGAAATGTTCCTTCAGAAATGAAAATGTGTGTCACTCTACAAGATAAGCCACAAAGACCAGCAGAAATGGCAGCTGAGAGTAAAAGAAATTTAAAGGACTATTGGAGTAAAAAGATAACTGGTACTAATTAAGTCCCTTCACTTTCTAAGTCTCCCCTTAGGAAATGAGGCCCACTAGAAACCTCCAAGAGTTTCTCTCCAACATAAATGGAGAAGGGGGCCCATGCACCACAAATGTTGACCTGTGGTACCCCTGGAAATGCACCACTCAATTCTCTCTTCAATAAAAATCTTGCCTCTAGCTGCTGCAACTTGAGAATCTGCTGCAGCTTTCCATCAAGGCCATGCTTTTCACCCAGAAGCCCAGAGAGTGAATGTACATAGCACAAAGACTGAGGGTTGGGCATTTCCTCAGCACAGGACTCTTACAACAGAAAACCTTTGCTCTAAGAGCTTCCGTTTTGGAGCAAAAACTGTATTAGATCTGCATCACAATCTGAGGCTCTTTCTTCCCAATTCTCCTTCATATCCTCTTTTCTTTCCAGATGCCACATCAGATTTGATAGTTGATGTCTTTTGTTGAGAAATCTTCCTTCTTTCTCCTTAATCATTTACAGAGGTTACCTCAAGTAGACCTCTTGTACTCCCAACTTCATCTCGGCATATGTTACCTAAATACTTTGAATTGATACAGTTGTATGTGTCTAATGTCTTTGTGTTGGTTCAATCTTTTATAAATTAATTTCAGAAATATCTCAATAGTGTCTATCTGCTTGCCATACATGTTATTTCCTAAATGGCAAATCCAATCAAGTGACTTGTTTTCCTAAATCCTTTCAATATCTCTATATGCATAGGTTTGATGTGATTCTCAATGTAGAGTAAAATTAAGAAATAGTGTATATGCATATTTAAAGCTATAAGGTCATTGTGACAGCTTTCATTATCTGTTTTACTTATTTTGAAGAATTATTAAATTTACTATGTATATATTAAGCAATAAAAGGCAACATGTGCAAAAATTATAAGAATAAAATGTAAGTCTAAAAAAAGTGCTATTTTTACATCAAAATGTTCAGAGCTTTGGACAATATCTCCAGAACCAATGTTGTTCATAGCATCTCAGCTTAGTTTTAAGAGAGACATTAGTGGAAATGTTTGAAAATATAGGCCAAAAATATGGGTAAAATTCAAATATTTTGGCTGGTTACACAAAAATCCCAGCTTTACTCTTAAAGATGCTCACTTCCTACAATATGTTGCAATAACACAAGTTCCATGAAATGTTTTCTCATGTGTCTGTGATTTTATATTTTTTTGTTGTTGTTCTGCTTAGACTATTATTCCATACTAGGTCTTGGTGGAGTAGTGCTTTTCATGCCTGTAACATAGTTCTCTATGACTTGCATAAATTCAAAGAATTAATTCATCGCAGAAAACCTGCAAGCTTTAATTGGTTTGAGTCTGGGCAGGATCTCTAAGGACAGCCAATGTCTCTGAAATCTGTAGGACCAATAAGTTCCAGGTTAATTCCTAGTATTTAAGGATCTCCTAAAAAGACAGGAATGAGGGCCAACTGCTGAGTCAGCTTCCATTTAGTTCCCAGATATTCTGAACAGTAGGTCCTTCTTACTCCAAAGATTCATATTTTCTTCTGTCTTCATGGTCTCAGTTACTCTCTCAATCAATCTCAAACTCAATCTCTCTCCCTCCCTTTCCTCCCTCTCTCTCTGTCTCTTTCTCTCTCTCTCCCCCCCTCTCATTTCTAACTATATCTAGTCTATTTTAATGTAAAACTCACTGCCAACATGTACTACTTCTTTGTTACCATAATTGGTAGCTCATCTTTATTTATGTGGGCTATGAGGAGGAAGAAGGTAGAAATGCTTGGGACTATGAAATAATTCAATAATACTACAGAAGAGGAGGTAAGGAAAGAAATAACCAGAGGAATACTTATATTATTATTTGTTATTTTCCATCCCTGGCATGTTCTCCTTTTTTTTTTTTCTTTCTTTCTATCTGATCATTACTTTCTCCAGTAAACCATCTTGACTCTTTGTTAACTTCCAGTCTTGTTAATTGTCCCTCATATTCTCTGGTAGCCTTTGCAGCCTGCCTTCTTCAAAACAATCATTACACTACATGGAATTTTTAGTTGTTCATATTCAGAGTAAGACTCTTGGGAATCTTTTATGGAAGGTAGAGACTTTTCATAGTTCTTTATCGTCAGTACTTAACATAGTGCTTGTCATTCAGTAGACATGCAGTGAATGTGTAATTGAATAAGAAAATATAGTTTATTCTTTCAAAAATATTAAATTGCTACTATTTAAGGAAAATAAAATTATTTTAACCTTAAAAAATTATAAAGGCAAATCTCATAATAAAACTTGATATTGATACTTATATGAGAAAGCAGTTAATCTATACTGAGGAAAATATTATTTATTTTCTCACCTTAAGATTAATGAAACATTTAAAGTAGAGAACTAAAAAGCATGTCTCAAATGTTTTAGTGTGTTTTTAAATGTGGAAATTATTCAAAAGGAACACGAAAAGAAGAGAAGTTACTGTGGAATAACATAGACATAAATCTTAACCATAAAACAAAGAGACTAATTCAATTGTGGCAAAACTTCTTGTGAGTTATTGCTTTGGATAGCGAACTTGGATATATTTAAATGCTGTTTTATGTCAAAATCCATTACATTATGTTTGGCTTTCTTTTTCATAGGGTAATCAAAGTTTCTGTTATGAAATAATGATGAAAGAATGTTGGGAAAAGCCTGCAATATGTTCACAGTATAGTGATAATTTTAGAGCTTGGGTTAGTTTCTGGGGTTGCTCTCTCTTACAAGATGAAAGAAAAAATAAAATGTGTATACATACAAATTAATATTAAAAGATGGTGAAAGTGTTTCCTGTAGTCTAAATTAGTTTATTGACTTTCAAAAGTATATTTTAAATTACTGGTAGAAACTTGAGAAACAGAGCCCTTGAATTTATGCAGAGAGACAGGCTTGCTAAACAATAGCATAAATAAAATTTGAGCATATAAATTGAAGTTTTGAAGTTTCTAGAATAGTTAGATAACAATAAGGAATTTAAATTTCTAGTATACTTTATTTTTTAGCATGTAGTGTGATAACCGATAGATTTCTGGCTGTCTTATTTAAAACCCATTTATGCACACAGGGAATGTAAGAAGAATTTCAACAGACTAGCATCTATAAAAGGTTAACTTTCTTGTTGATACTTTTGAGGAACATTGAATTCAAATATCTGTAACTGACTTTATACATGCAAAAAAATCTAGCGGCCTAAAAAAAAAACTTAGGAAAAAAATATGTGTGAAAAAAATGACATTTGTATAGTATGTTTCAGTATATTTTCTCCTTCATAAGGCTTCAACAATTTAGTAGGTATAGATCTTAAATTTCTTGCATCTAAAATTTTAAAAATTAAATAAGTTTGAGTCGAGATATATATATATATATATACACACGTATATATATATATGTCATAAGTGTGTTTATCCATATTTAAATAGGTTTTTCATATTATAAGTTATTTATTAAAACTGTTAGAATATTTTGTGTTGAAATCTTGTCATCTTGTTTTGGAAAGGAAGAAATATTAGTCAGAATTCAAAAGAGGAGCTGTATTTTGTCTTTGCCTTTCTCACCATTCCTTTCCCTTCAATTCTCCTTGCTATTACTTTAGCTCAGACATCTACCATCAATTAACTATTGCAGTACTCTAATTTCTAGTCTCCTTACCCCAGTCTATTAGAAATAACTTTGTAACTTTAAACACTGTGAGGTAGGAAACGTCATAGGAAGCTTAAGAGTAAATCCAGAACAGAGCACAAGTGGATATAATGCCTATTCTTTCAAAAGCTAATTTCTCCACATCCAATTTTTTATTCTCCAAATCTCCTTTTTCTTTAGTTTTGTTAAATTAGTGCCCAGCTTTCTCTATTATAATATAATCTGTCATGTTCTCATTTATTTTTTAAACAATCCAATGTTCACTATTTTTCAAAAATCACAGCATTTTTATGACAATGAAGAACAAATAAACAATTTTTAACGGATACAGATCACTTTTGATTTGTAACTTGGTTTCATCTCCTCCCAGACATTGAATCTGCTCTTATCTATGAAACTCAGCATTGATTTTTGACCCCTACACTGGCAACTAGCCTTTGTCATTTGACCAATGCCATTCAAAGCACTCTGGAATTTGTAAGCATTCTCTTCTTTCTCTTTAGCCTATATTCTGCTTGTTATCTTTTCCTAAACAGTAGTGATTATATCACTGTCAATCACTCAATAATACCATCAACAACAACAAAAACAAACAACCCCAGATTTTCTATGGCTTCACATGTCTACAGAAGAATATGTACTGAACCTATAAATGGCAGGACAGATTTGGAATCTTAGCGGAGTCAGAAGTGGCAATATTAGTGTCCTTCCACTGTAAAACCACTCTACTATAGGGATCTGATTTATACACTGAATCAACTTCCTTCTCTTACTCTGTCATTAAAACACATGTTTCAGTGGTTCTTGTGACAACCTGCTATTACAGGTCATTGATTTACTGATACAATTTTCATATTTTTTTTCCCAGGGATTCCTTTAGTAAAATGTTCTTATTGTGTGCTTATGAACTACGCTTTATCTGGGTCTGCAATTCTTCCCTTTCTTTCCCTGTTCTCAATGCAAATTGTTCTGTCACTAGCACTGATCTAAGGCTTCTCGCTTATGCTGAACTGTATAAAGATGCCTTACAAAATACTTTTGGTACCCACTGAAAAATCACTTCCACTTGATATTCATTAGGCTCTACTTTCTTGACTCTGCTTCCACCTATTCTGAATATAGGTATTTCCTGCAGGCATCTCTGCCACTTCATAGGGCCACCTTCACTGAGCAGTGCATGCTCTGTCAAGCATGACTGCTCTCTCCACTGGGTTTTACCACTTGTTTCTCTTTGATCCAGTTTGATCTCTAAGCTGGAGATTCCCCATGAGGGGAATTAAACCTATATGGTTAATGTTCAGGTTAGAACATCAAGAAATTTATTTCCATAGAGTATTGAAGAGTATCCCTTCCTTCTATGCAATGCCTTGTGCCTTCTAAAGTACACTACTTCTTACGGCAAATGCAGTCACTTCTTATTACTAGCACTAATTACACTTCTGAATACTATGTCAGTTTGGGTTCTCTTAGAATCAGATACATATATCAGATTTGATATGTAAAAGTTTTATTAGAGGAAATGCTATGAAGGTAAAATGGGAAGATGCTAGGGTAGGTAATGAGACCTTTAGACCACAGGCATACTGACTACTGTGAAAGGAGGAAGGAAAGAAAAATTGGATAGGAAGAGTCTGACTGCAGCACAAACTGATAGAGCCCAGGCCACGCGGTGTGGAGTACATGAGATCAAAGGTTGTCCATTACAGAAGTCCTGAGTCTGGCTTGAGTAAGCGAGCTTCAATACTATCCACCATGGTTAGTCACTGTCTGAGAGTAGCATGGGAAAAAATGTGGCCTCATTGTGAGTACCCTAGTAGATACAAAGGGATGGTAGATGGTACATATGAATGAACTGTCTTCTTAGCAGTAAGTTGTTTTGAAGGAGATTTGGGAAGGGCTCCTTCATGGCCTTTGCTATCACTAACCTTAGGGGCCATAGTTATACAGGATTCTAAGGGAAAGTAGGAGAGATTGTACATAACAAGTAAACAATAACTTTCTCCCAAACCCATATTAAAGTTCATATAAAAAGTTTCTGCTTCCATCTACTATTCTTTCCTCTCTGCAAAACCCAGTTATAAGTCTATGAGGACCTAAATTGATCACAAATTTGTCTCAAGTAACATGGAATATTTACTCCTGCTTATATCTGAACCTTATTTGGGACTAATAATGTCTGGCCAATTTCATTTCATTGGAATTAATGGCTTCCTAGTCTGCTCGTCAACATCTCATGGAAACAAACTCCTTGATCCTTTACCCTGCAAATTAACCCTTCATGTTTGGACTCACCTGATGGAAATAGTTTGAAGATCAAACTGGGTCCCCCACTACACTATCGTAAAAGTATAGAATAGACAAAAAATAAAAGAAGAAGCCACCTTCTCCTTGGATATTGAAGACCACTAACCTTTTACATTACATTAAATTGTTCTGTTTTGGTATAGGGAATCTGTAAACAACTCATTGGGGTGCTTTGATCTTTATTCCAATGACTGCTATAATAAATTAACTTATTGTTCAGCATATAGTCTTCCTGTTCCCTCCTAAAATCTGCCTTCATGCTCCATTAGTGTTGGCCTTGATTTTGTGGCTGACTTTTTCCAAAACCATGGTAGAAATGGCAGTGCTCAATCTACATCTTATTGATTACTCTGCTTTTATTCATCCTTCTGAGATTTTTAACCTTCACCATGAGAAAAGGAAGTCCTGGTTGATGCTGTCCCTCTAGCCTTGAACAAGATCTGTATAGTCCACCTAAAGTCAACAAAAACCTGAAATGGTCACACAAGCTAACATGCTTGTGTGTAAGATAGAGAAATAACTGCTTACTCTTATATGCTACTCCAGTTTTATTATATAACAAAAGCTACTCAAGTAAACATACTATTATTTCCAGTGTCATTAATAAAGAAATCAAGTTTTTTTGTGACTTTATCTATTCTCTGAGATCCAATACCTGAGGTTCTTTCATGAAGAGTCGCCATCTAGATTTCCAGCTGCAGCCTTTCCACTTAAGCTGCTTTGTCTCCCATTTTCATTTTATTGTGATTAGAATGAGTCATAAGAAATACATTAAATAAATTGGAAAAAAGATAAAATCAATAAGAAAGCAGTATTAGTTTTCAATTTCCAGCAATGAGATTTTGTGCGAAAGAGGGAAACTTTATCATATAAATACATGCCAGCAAGATAGAAAGATATCTTAAAGCATGCATAGGGATGTGCGAGCTAACACTTGGCATATAGCAAACCTCTGCTCTGAGTGCAACATCACTCTCATTTTAGATGTTCATTGAACATGTTGTAGGGAATTCATAGAAGCAAGGCAGATTGTTAATTTAGGGAATTGACCCAGCAGGATTAGAGGAGCAGAGGTACATGAATAAATATGGATACTAAACAACTGAACAGTTATTTGTATTTGTTTTTATTGGAAAAATTACACAAGCTTTAGCAAATATTGTCAATTCTTCTGATGTTACCCAGCAAAATGCAAATTATGGCAAGCTGCAGTGATTTTTGAAGGTTGCTTAAATCAATAATAGAGGTTAGGCACCTTAGACTAAATCCAATATGTTGACGAACAAAAGCTTTATAGCTTAGATACGACAATTTTCAAGGGCAACTCCAAAGCACCAACTTACTGTGATCCCAGAGTTTAAATGTATATATGTGTATGTGTATTTATGTATATTCACTCAAGTGGCAGCATGGATACATCTTAAAATCCTATAGCAATGGTATTATAGAATTTTTTTCTACACAATTTATAATTTCATTGGATTGCCAATAAGTTAAATTATACCTTTTCAGTAAGAAGCACATGCTTAGATTCTATGTGTGTGTCTTTCTACCTTCATTCTTATTCTTTTTTTCCAATATTTCCCAGAACTGCATTCTCCTTATCACAAATTTTTGTGGGTAACCAAACTCACAAAAGCAGCAGATATTTTAGTTGTCTCTTTGACTTGAATTCAAAGTATACAAAAAGAAGAAATTGTTATGCTAAACACCAAAAGTAAGTAAATTCTTTGAATCCTGCAAATATTTTATTACACAGATAGGCAGAATGAACATAAATATATATTTGTAAATAAAAAATTTATTGCTGAGTACATGTTCAATTTTTCTTTATTAAAAAAAATCAAAGCATAATATTATTTTAAAGCTCTACAGATAGACATGGTCTTCTGTTGAATTATCTCAAGCCTCCAAAATTAGAATTCTTATGAAGTATATTGATATTTGTTTGCAACTTTTATGAAAAGAAAGCTTCGGTTTGGGATGTAAATTTCAAACAAACAATGGCAGGAGAGGTACTTTAAAACATTATCCAGTTTGACTCTTGAAAAACACTTACAATCAAAACAGGACGAAGAATGCACATGTCTTTAGTATATATTATGTTTAATATTCTGACTTCAAATTATAGCTCACATTAGGTAAACACACACACACACACACATACAGTCATTCTATCAGAGGAACCAAAAATGTCACCTAAGCAAGAAGTAAAGGTATTTTTCAGTTACTATTAATAAATACATTTGATCATTTTTTAACAGAGAAGGATTACTTTTAAGATAACATCTATTAGCTAAATCAAAGAACGTGAACTTTTTATACAGGAAAAGTGTAAAGGCACTACCTTTATACTATGATTTACATAAAAGTATAATCTTATGGTTGGAAAACTTACTTTTAAACCTAGGAAGAAATTTCTTATGTCATTTTTAGACAAATGTTAATATTGACTTAAAAGATATAAATTGGCATGACTATTAAATTTATATTATAATTTAGATTATCTTCAAATTTAATCATTCACATTGTGTATATTGACTTAAATATAATACAGCACAATGTGTTATGACAGATGGAGTTATAAGTATCTCCTACTTTTTTTTAGAAATTCAATCGAGTTATTGTTATCATTAGGAAGGAGTATCATATTATCAAGATATTATACTCCACCATCACCTGGTCAATAGTAAGAATTTTTAAGATGAAGCATGAAAGTCAGGAATGTAGGTTCCTTCCTTTCTTCCTTTTTCCTTTTTCTCCTTCTATATCTCTTTCTTCCTTTCTTTTTTGTCCTGCTTCTCTCTGCCCTCCCATTATTGTTTCTCTCTCTCTCCCCCTCTCCCTCCTTTCCACATTCTTCCTTACTCTCCCTCCCTCTCTTTCTATCTCCCTCACTCTCCTTTTCTTTTTCTCTCTCCTTCCTTCTTTTCTTCTTTTTCCCTTTGAAAATTTAAATTATTTTATGGAAATTAAATCAATAAGACATCTCTACAGCAATCACAAGAATTAAATCCACATTAAATCTTGTGGTTTAATTCATCTTTATTTTAAAAGAACATCATGATTTACATGGTAATAAAAACACAAAATATAATCAATAACAATAATAAAATAAACCTCATAACATCTCCAACTACCCCCAACTGCATTAGTATTATGTAATACCTATTACTAGTTTTATATGTCTTTCCCTACTATTTGATAGATAGTACCATTTAAATCTCCAAATTTTTGCACAAAGGTTCTCATCACCTCACACTATTAAAAGTATTAATATTTCAAACAATATTTTTGCAGTTCTCACAAATGAAAATTTTTTTTATTTTGATTTATATTTCTTTTAACATGAGTAGGGATGAATGTCACTAGCTATTTTTAATTATTTTACTGTGAAATAGTATTCTTAGCATTTTTAAGAGGGGTTTTTTTTCCTAATAAAAATAAGCATCTGGACTAAACAAATGTAACAGTGGAGCAGGCAGTCAAATTGAGAAAAAAATATATTTGGATTAATGTTAAAATTTAGATACTTTGTCAAGATAATACTTATAAAACCTAAAACATTGTGAGTTCTAAAAGTCTCACTTCCTCATAGCCTAAGAATGATCTAAACAATAATCAGCAGCTTTTATTCTAACATATGTAGTTATTTAAAAAATCCTTTAAATAAATACTCTCAATATGTATGCATTTTCCTTTCAAGGAGAGCATATTAAAATTATAAAATTACTACCTTTCTTTAAATATGTTGTCACATACATTTTTCTCATTTTAAATAGTGGAATCTATTAAAAGAAAGCTAGATCACAAATGAAATAAATTCATTTTAGAACTTTAACATTTTCATATATTAAAGTTCATTTAGTATGTATTCATGCTGGGAGAAAATTTAGATAAAATACATTTACTGCAATAAAATCGACGATTGGCTTCTTGAAATTATCCCTTTGAATAGTCATGGAAGTTATTTCATTAAGAAAACAACAATAGCAACCATAAGAGCAATAAAATTAGCCATTATTGCCTCTACTTAATCATTTTGAAGATTTTGGAAATTTTAGGAAATTCAAAAATTAAAATAAAAATTAAATTCTAAACTAAATCTCTGTATTGCTCTTGTGCCTGATTTATACAACTTAAAACATTTCATGAAGAACTTTAAGAAAAACATTAGATAAGATTCTGATTTTAAATGGGAATGAACTCCAGTGCCACTGAGGCAAAGGATTGTCCTCGATGGTAACAATAAAAGGTAGGAAATAAAAGGATAGGTCTAAAAGGAAAATGAAAGAGAATTTGTTCAATGATTTTCATTTTTCTCTGTGACACAAATATCTGCTGATGGTCATGTGACACACTTGCTTTTAAAGTAAATTTAGAAGTTTTCTTTCATTATATATTCTTTGGAACAATTTATCTTTAGGACTATCTGGTTTTAAAACTTCAGTTCTCCTGTGAAAGTAACTGGAGCTAGTGGTTTCAGGGGTCATTTCTTCATAGCCTTTTCTATTTATTCTAATAAAATTAATGTATTTTAGTTTACTATTTCTATTGTTGTCTTTGGAAAATGGCATTTTTCAAGTAAAATTTTCTTTTAGGTTTCCATCTGTATTCTATAAAATAGACATTATTAAAATTTTTGTTTCTTCTAATAGTATTCCTCCTTTGTCAGTTTTTATTTTGTATATCTGTAATTTCTACCTTATTAAATGAATTAAATTAGTTATCAGGTCATTAGTCTTATTAAGTTTTTCCCAATAGCCAGAAATAGAATTTATTACTAGACCCATTTTCTTTTAAACTTTCTATGTCATTAATTTCTTTTTTTTATTATTTTAGCCCTTGTGCTTCTCAGACCAGAACCACTGAGGACAATACCCATAACGACTATCTATGTGGTAAAGTTATAGCATAAACTGACCTCATTGAGGTTTCAGGTTTTTGTGACCCAGGTTAGTTCCTCATTAGCCTACATTTTGATTCTGGTAATTGGAATCCAAATCTGGTAAAAGGCAATAACTGAAACCCAATCAGGAAAACCTATGTTATTGGATTAAGTTTATTTAAAAAATCTACCCTGTGTCCCATCTCTTGGTTGAATATGTTTGTTGCCTTCATTATTTGAGTTATTCTGTAAATAGGACATAAAATATCATTGATCATAAAGAAACCTTGATCCAGGAAATATTAAAAATGCCAACAGAAAATATGTGTATAAATTTGGAGTTGGCATAAAGAATGGCAAAGTATAAAATATCAAATGTCAATAAGCCATCTTTGAGGGAATATATCTAGTATTAAAATGAAATATGTATTTAATGATATGCTCTAAAGTATTAATAGAGCATCTTGAAATCTCGAATTTTATTTCTTTTTATTGCAAGTTTATAATGAAGACTACTGTTTCACTAATTTTCCTCACTTTCATAAATAACTATACATTCCCACTTGTTGGAGACTGAGTTTGAATTTTACATCTTTTGTTTTGACATATCTAACTATGCATCCATAAAGTACTGTGACTAGAGAAAATAAGAAAGCAATGTTTTGAGAATATTTTTTATACTTTTTTTTTAGTTAACAATCCCATTATATTCTATTGTTCTCCTTATAAGAAGATTCTAAAAGAGATTTTAAAAAAATAGAATGGACACCCACCCCACAATCAAATCCACAGGGATCTTTACATGGCCTGTGTAGAGTAGGTTCATTATAATCAGTGTTCATCCTTCTTATACTGAAAAAAAAAAAAAATCAAGTAAAATGAATTTAAAGCAAACAACATCCAAGCTTATTCTTTTTTTTAGAGCATTAGGCTTTTTTTTAATCCCACAAAATTAGAATTTCTGATTCATTTAATCTCTCTTTTCAGCAGAATAATATAAATGAAAAAGAAACTTATTTTAGTAAAATAACATCTTTAGATGCATTTATGGTTATCTAATACAGAAAAAAAAACAATCATAACTTTCCTTATCATCAAATTTTACTCTCTAAAAGGAGATAGGGATTTCAATAACTTTTTTGAGTTATGTTTATACATTAAAACAAATATTCTCCATCATTGTATTGATAAATATACAAGCACAAGTAATTATTTAATTTAATATTTACATGATTATGATCTTCAAAACAGATTATAGTTTCCTAACCAACCTCACCTTATCTAATACTGATTCTTAATTATAAATAAATTATTTTTTAACCTGGAAGTAGGCTTAGATTCATAGAGGAGTTAGCCTGTCTTAAGTATACCTTCTAAAATATTGATATTTGGGACCTTTATATTTGTCAAAAATTTTTTGAGGAGCTAATATGCTTTGTATTAGAGTTTTGCCAAAGTTGGAGACACAAGATTAGTGAAATAGCTTATAATACATCATACTTACAAAAAATAAAACTGCCTTTGGACTTAGAAAAGATTTAATGAGGTGACGTTTTAACTTTGTTCTGAAGGAAGGGTAATAGGGGATTACCAATGAATTATGACGAATGATGGCAGAGTCAATAGGCAGAAAAATATATATAAAAAAATAAAATGTAAGAAAATTAAAGATAATAACAATAATAATTCTAATAAACTCAACATGTGACAGTAATGACGAAAATATCAGTGTATCCCCAAAACAAGGTATGGCGAATTAGCCAGAAATGGTGACATTCTCATAGCTTGAGACAAGTAGAGGAGACTTTATTTTTAAGAGAGCCGGCAGTACTCACCAGGACATTTTCTTGAGTTTTCTGGTAAGCCTATGAGAAGAAAGAGCAGCCCCCAAATAGGCTTATTTCCTTAATAATGACTGCTCTGTTTGGACACCAGGGCTAGCCACTGTATACCTGGGAGGGTCAGGGATACTATCACACTCCTCCCCTGCAGGTCAGCTGTCTGGCTGCTTTACAGGATGACTTACCTCCATGTACTCAAGACTGTCTGTGAACTTCTAGCTCTGCTCATTTGCCTGGATTAAACTGAAGGCCCAGAATCCCACCAGAATATATCCTGACGGATCAGAGAATGTGACTGCTTACCAGCTATGGTACCTTCCAGGAAAGTGTCTGACTAATGTAGAACTGGAAACAATAGGTGTGGCTAGGGTCTTTTAATTTCAATGAGAAACTTTGGTTAAGAAGAAATCCCTAACTGTTAAAAGAGCTGCTCCCAAAACAGGTTAGCTCTCCATTAGGATTTTATTAATGATCATTCATCAAGGACCTCGCTTGTCACCAGCTCTTCAGGGCACAGGTCCCCAATCCCTGGACCCATTATGAACTGGGCTGCAAAGCAGAGGGTGAGCCAATGAAGCTTCATGTATTTGTAGCCGTTCCCCAGCACTAGCATCACTGCCTCAGCTCCACCTCAGATCATCAAGCATTAGATTCTCATAGGAGCCCTGGTCCCTGTTGTCAAAAAGGTTGGGGACTGCTGTTTCAGGACATAAACTGGAATGACTTTCTTTCTCAAGGACCTGCATAGGGTACGCAGTTTGTCTAGTGGGGTGGTTAATGTCTTTCACTTAGTGCCTTTTTATGAAGGACTCCCTTCAACCCAGTTTGCCTATGCTCTTCGCATTTTACTATTTAATATGGACCCCGGGGAAGCTGAACTGTAATTAACAATGTTTCTAATGTATGAAAGAAATAAAGACTGCTTTGTGTCTGCTAAAACAAAACAAAACAAAACAAAAACCTGCTGTCTGTGTGCGGTCGCAGCCTATCAATGATCAATATAGTGGTTGGACTGGCCCTTGCGGTTTTTATAATTGCAAGATCCCTCTTAGCAGTAACCATCAGGAACATTTGAAAAAAATAAAGTTTTAGCATTTATAGGACCTGAAAATTACATTGCACACATGAGGCCACACAGTGAGGTGCTAGGTAGAGAAAAAGAATGCACAAGGATCTGAGATTCTGCTTTTATTGAGGTTGAGAGTGAGGGCCCTATGGTTCTGTGGGCTCACTCTTTACTGGTGACTTTAGAAAATAGGAGCAGGAATTTAAAGTGTGGAGAAGAGAAAAAGTAAGTTGCTAATAGTCAATTATCAAATTAAATCAAGATCTCTAAAACAAAGGAGCCTCAGTTGGGGGAAGTGCCCTGGCTCTTTATCTAGTCACGAGGCTGGCAATGCTTTTATTCACCTTTTGTCAGAAGTAAGATCATGGGCTTTGCACTTGTAAGACCTGACTGTTCCACTTACTGACTGGGTCATCTTGTACAAGTCACTATTATCATCAGTGCTATTTTAGAGATAAGAAGACTACAGCACAGAGGCAGTGGATGTGTATGAAAATGCTTTGCAAAATCATGATCTGTATAGGGATATTATTACTTTAAGAATGTTGAGAACTAGTAGTTCTATATAATATAGTCTATCAATTCATACAATCTATGCTTATTAAGATTAGCTCCAACATAAATGTCGAGGAGAAAGATTCTTAGAGCAGATATTCCCTGCCTCTACCTACCTCTTGGAAATACCTTCAGAATCAAAATGAGATAGCCACATTTGAAGTGGATGCCTTGGCAATCCAGGCTTAAGTCAGGCACTTGTGTTACAAAAACAAATATTGTCAGGATTTATATTACACCTGTATATTCGAAAGTTGCTAAGAGAGTAGATCTTAAAAGTTCTCATCACAAGAAAAAGAATTGTGACTGTGTGGTAATGGATGTTTACTGGACTTACTGTTGTGGTCATTTTGTAGTATATGCAAATGTTGAGTAATTATACACTTGAAACTAACATTACATGCTAATCACATATCATTAATTTTTTTTTTTAAACAGATAGTGTCAGTAGAAAGTTTTGACCATGGAGTTGATAACATCAACTTTATCTTTGTCATATAAGAGATATTCATTTAGCCAATTTACCAGAAAAGGAAAAACCTAGTGTCAGGGAAAACTATTAGGAATCCTTTTCAACAATATAAAAAGGTATGAGGGCCTGAACTGAGGCAAAAATCACTGAATGTAAAAGAGTCATTAATTCAGACACATTTGTGAGGTACGATCAACATATTTTGTTGACTTATTGAAAGTGGAAGTCAAGAAAAGAGAACCCAAGATTTACATCAAGATTTTTTGTCTTTGGATTGAGTGTTTAATGATGTCACCCCGCAAGGCTTAACAAATATGGCAGAAATTATGGTGGGAGAGAAAAATGTTATTCTGCATATATTCAATTTAAAATATCTGTAGAAAATCTAAAGGATGGATTACATAATTACAGTGTTTGGCTTGGGAAGATTGACAAGGCTAGTGATAGATACATAGTGTAGAGCAGTAGTTGAATTTGAGAAGGAAACAGAAGAAAAAAAAATCAAACCCTGTTGATTCTAGGATTTAAGAGATATTCAAAGTAGAGAATATTATTTTTAGAGGTGAGGAAAAATTCATCAATTATAGTTAAAGATATTATATACATTGATAGAATTCCATATCTACCCCGAAGCATCTTTTATTATATATTTTTTATAAGCTTGCATAAAATCTTAAATTGGGCCTACGAGAAGTGTTTCCTATATGTGTCTTTGAATCAGTTGATATATTTAAATCAAATTGTCAATATCAAAACAGTTTTGACCTAGAAAAATAGGACAGTTTTATATGTTTAATCTAATAACCTGAAAGTGTAAGGCTTTATTAGTTTTAAATGGAGATACATATAATTAGGCCAATTTTGGTACATAGCTTAATATTTAAAAGGGCCTTGATCAAAAAGAAAATTTAAAAATTTCTGAAATCTCAATAAGAAACAATAGATTATTGAAAGATTATATTTTGTGACCATTCAAATCTTTTATTAGTTCACAAGTTTTCTAAATGTTAAATTTGGGGATTTTGTACTGAGAGGCTTAGAGCTTCTCAGTATGATTTTATATGGATGTGTACTTGGTATGTAGTTATTTCCAGAAGTGTTAAAAATAATATGCTGGAGAAGATGCAAATAGAATAATGCCTTTATTTCTCAGTTAGAATAAAAGGGAAATTGACAGAATGCTACTGTATGTCTCATCCAGGCAAAACTGCTATAGAAAAAGCCCTAAGATCTCATTTCATATCCATAGGCTGCTGTTATGGACATGAGGGTGGGGTGGGAATTTATAGTGGTTAATTCTAATGTAAAATAAGGATTAAATACAAATTTAGACTGAGTAGTTTGACTCCAACTTTAATTCTTTATTTGGAGAAAACGAGAACCTCCTTTAAGCCAAAGTTCTTATTTTTAAGGAAAGATTTAGTTTATATAACTCTTTACCATCTCAGAGATACTGAGGAAATTGTTGCAAATGTAAGTACTCCAGTGAGCTCTAACCTAGATAAATCTGTGAAAAAATATCTGAAACTCTGTTCACAGTGAAACAATGGGAAAGTAGAGAAGACGGTGTTTAATGCCCAATTATAGTGGGTTCTCTTCTCAAAAGAAAAGAAAAAAAATATCTGTAAGACATTTAACTACTTAAAACTAAGCAAAGACAAGTCAGATTGGCAAAAAGAATAGAATCTTAGTTCTAGCCACGATCTTGTAGATGTTGGACATCCGCATTAGCATTCTAGCTTCTCTCTCTGCTTCCAGTCTTACCCTCTACCCACTATAGACACACTTGAAACTAAAACTTGATATTTAAAAATACAAATCAAATTGGGAATTTTTTTGTGCTCAAAACCCTATACAAATTATTCCATCACACTCAGAATTAAATTTAAACTCCAAACCACAGTTTAAAAGGTCTCTTGTGAACTGAAACTGACTAATGATTGTCCGGTGGCTAACTCACTCCCCATTCCTGGTATCTCTCTTCTCTGCTCTCTCTGAGCTAGCAAGGCTAGAAGAGATAATTTCTCACTTTATGGAAAGGAATTCTAAGAAATTATCTTAATATTTATATGTAATCTGGATAAAACTCCCAAGTGTTCAGAGAGATGGAATGAGAAACATGGACTTAAATAAGGCGCAGAGAGAAGAAAGACAAAGAGAAACAGGAAGAGAAAAAGAGACACGCACGGAAAGATATTCAAATAAGGACAAATAGAAGAATGGAGAAGGAAAGGAATCTTTCTTGTATTCACTCAAAAGTTTGTGCCTGCCAGAAACATTTAGTGGAGCTGCTAAACAGCTTTGTTAGGTGTTTATCCCCTAGACACAGTTCTGAGCTGTGGGTATTCAGAGGAATAGAAATAAATTCAGAGTATGCCAAGCACACAAGGCAAGGACTCCTAGACAGACACAGTGTTGTGACTCATCTGCATAATCCCCTCACCACTGCTCAAGGAGGGGGAAGAAAGAACCATGAATCCTGGAGATGTCAGCTCTGATAGCTTTATTACAAAGAAGGAGCCACTAAACTACTATACATTCTGGCATCATTACTTCCAGGCATGCTAGATCTAATCAATTAAGATGATACTCAGGTTTACTGCTAATTTATTTCTAAGGTACAAAGGGAAGAGAGATAAAAATAATGACACAGATATGACTATCCTAAATCACAGGTTCAATTTCATCAGTTTCTTTTGAGTACCCAGGACTCTGGAAGGTAAGAAGACAGAGAAAAATGGAATTTTCTTTTTCTTCTTCATACCCACCATTGCTACTTTTCAATATACACATTGCTACTGTCGGTACCATTGTCCTTTTTCCTCTGCTGGCCCCTCTCTCTCCTTGTCCCTCTCTGTCCTGTCTCCATTGGGGGAAATGTTAGACTTTATTGCTGCATTATTAAAAAAAAAAATTCATATTGTAGTAATACATTCAGCCCTTCCTACCTTCCTTTTCTTTCTGTCAATCATAGTATTTCCATATTAAGAAAGTATGTTGGTATTTTAGATAAAGAATTTATCTAGACATTTTTTCCTGAGCCAGAAGTGGGACTAGAGAAAAGCAAAATGAGGACATTAAATAGTTAATTATAAATTTAAAATCTCTGAAAGACGGATGCCTAAAAACGAGTGGAAAAATTTATTTCCAAATATGTTTCAAGAGTTTTATTTTTAGATCAGATCACTCTCCTCAGTATTAGAAATAGATTTGGTCATTTAGGCCGAGATTCTGTTAATTAAAAAGAAGAATATGATAAGAAAAGTAGGCAACTATTAGAATTAGAATTTTATTGAAAATAAAATGGAAAATATTGCAGAATATTAACAGAAGAGTGACAGATTATTATTTTTTTAATTTCTCTGGCTTTGTTATAGGGAATGATAGTAGAGGCAAGGAGGCTATGTAAAGTGATTATTGCACTAAATCAGTTAAATAATGATTGAGCCTTAGACAGGAGTACTACAATGGAATGCTTTAAAGTAGCCAAATTATAGATAGTTCAGAATCAAGTAAGCAAGGCTTTCTGGTGAATTGATTTGAGATGGTGATAAAATGAGAAAAAAAATAATAGTGTTAGATTTCAGTGATGACGTAAATAGTGCTGCTATTTATTGAGACAAAAATAATAACTGACCAGCAGGTAGATTACAGCGTCCTAGATATCAAGGGGTCTTTTATGAATTTGTCAAATGTAGATATGTAGACATTTCATCCTCCACTTTAGAGAACTCCATGAATAATAATAATTTACATGATTTGCAATGAAAACATTTTATTAGAGACAATCAAATGGACATGTCAAGCTGGATAAACAAGTATACTGTTCAAAACTGAATATAGTTTTAAAAATCTGCTTAGTGTATGTATTTAAAGGCATGCAACTATGTGATATCAATAGTCAATGAAGTAACAAGAAAAGAGAATGGGAAGAAAGCAAGAGAGAGGGCAGTCAACTAGACAAAACAGTTCTGAGAGTTTTTCAGTGCAAAGAAGCTAAAAATTTATTTTATGTTGGAGATAATCACTGCAGAGAAACAGTTGTGGATGAGTGTGTGTGTTTAATATTATTTTAAATATGGGACCTACTGAGATGTTTATGTACATTGGAGGATGATCCAGAAGAATAAGGGAAACTGATAAGAAAAAGATAATGAAGAAAATGAAGACTATTTCTTCATGAGGCTTGACTGACAGGATCCATGACACAGACAAAGAGTTTGGGATTTGATGGATACATAAATAAATGAATCATTCATTGTAACAGGAGAAAGGGATATAAATGGCAGATTAGTAGATATAAATGTAGGAATATTAATTTGTCCCTGAATGATCACTTACAATTTCTCAGTTTATATAGAACATCAGAGTTAGATAGAGAGGTTGGGTTTTTAAGAGTGATAAGAGTGTGTGAAATATTTACTTTGTAGAATGGAAAATTATATAATTTAGGAAACTGCAGCAGGATTACTGGGCAATGTTAAGTTCCTATTTGGTATTTGTTGGAATAAATGTTAAGACAGAAAAATAAATCTTTTGGGGATTTCTGTTTTTCTTTTTCTAGAAATTTTCAGCTGCTATGGTGAAGATAAAGAAAAGGTAACTAGCTGGGTTTAAGCAGAGCTAGATTTGGTCAGGCATGATAATCATTAGAGCTCTTAGTAAATATTCCAATGTTCTTGCCTCTCAGGTACCTAATAAGATTGCATTTCCTTATCTTTTAAAAATAAGCATAATTATGTGACTTGTTTTTTTTCCAGACATGTAAGAAAATTTAACATATATTACTTTTGGATGAAACTCTAAGAGCCATAGAATAATTTCACATCCTCTTTATTATAGCTATTGAAGATTTTGCCAGTTTGAGTTTTGAAGTAAAGAGATATGGATCACAACACTAAAGGACCTGTGAAAGAAATGTAATCATTGCAAGGAATAAATTTTTGTTTGTTTGATTTGTTTATTATTATTTGAGCCAAGGAGAAGAGCTAAAAAAAAAGAGACAGATTGAGGGTTGCTGTTACTATAGTATAACTTAAACTACTCTACCACAAAAAGAGAAGAATGCAAGGGAACTAGGGTAATTGATCAGGGCATGATTATAATACTGCATA
Organism: Pteropus medius; assembly: GCF_902729225.1. NCBI lineage: Eukaryota > Metazoa > Chordata > Mammalia > Chiroptera > Pteropodidae > Pteropus > Pteropus medius. Next base: position 17,985,301 of record NW_024351730.1, read on the forward strand.
GAGTGCAGTAAAATAAAGGTAAGATAATAGAGAAAAGATAGGGTTAATGAATTGGATTTCTGAATAAAGTTTAAATGTATTTTTTAAGAGTAATAGAGTAATTGAAATAAAAAGTGGGTGATAGAGAGCTCAAAGCTTGAAAGTGAATCTCAAATAATTTAGTTGCGTATGACATGGTCTAGGGCAGCAGTCTCCAACATTTTTGGCACCAGGGACAAGTGCCCTATGAGAATCTAATGCCTGATCATCTGAGATGAAGCTGAGGCAGTGATGCTAGCACTGGGGAGCAGCTGCAAATGCAGATGAAGCTTCGCTGGCTCACCCACTGCTCACCTGTTGTGTGGCCCAGGGTTGGGAGGAGGGGGAAGTTGGGGACCCTGGTCTAGGGCATTACTCTGAGAATATATATATACACATATATATATTTCAAATATATATATATATTTCAAATATGTATATATACATATATATATTAGGTGGATGAAATTAGGTGGATGAAAAGATTATTAGAAGTGAGGACGTACTAGATCTGAAAGGCCAGGATATAGATAGATGTCTCACAGGCATTGCAAATTTAATAAATCACATTTAACATAAAAGTATAAATTACCTGCCAAAACATACAAGATCATTTACTACTTTATGGCCTTATTTCATTCTGAGTCCACCAAGTAGGAGGAGGAGGATTACTCCTCCAGGTTCTATATTCTAATCACAGAAAAATCCCCTTTGGAAATATACTCTGTTCTTCCTTGTACTTTGTCCTTTGTATGTGCTTTTTTTCTACACCAGAAACTCTCTTTCCTTCCCAGATTCACTCTGGTTTAACACACCTTTGCCTCAGCAAATACTTTATACTTTTCTTTAAAATTTAAGACTCAACATGAACATTTTCAATTGACATCTTTCTCATCTTCAGATTTACCCACTCCTATCTCTGAAACTATGAAGGTCTTTTTTATTGATTTTCATAGTACCATGTTATTTTTCTATCATATTATTCTAAGTACATATAAGTTTTCTACCTATGCTGCTAAACTGAGATTTTTTTGATGTTAGGAAATGTATATTTGCCTGACGTACCTCACTAAGCAATGAACTTAAGTAAGCTAATTAAACAAGGTAGTTGCTTTACCATTAAGGTTTTGAAAGAATAAATTTATGAAAAACAATAATATTCTTAGACAGAATGATGAGATTCTCAGTATTTTCATCTAGATAAAAAATATTTTCCTACTTAAAGTAAAAGTTCTAGTACCTTGAAAATGAGAGACTGGGTTACAAAAATGTGTTAGCTAGTTTTATTGATAGTTTTCATCAGGGAATGACTAATTAAGAACTCAAATCTCTTAGACTAAATTTCACAACCTTGGCTTTCTATATCATTCAAAATCATTCATTTGCTTCTTTTATCTATTCTTCTTTTCCTTTCTCTTAAAGCATTTTTGTGTGTGTATATTTAGAAAGGTGATTGATGATAAATACCTATATATTTTTTTCTTTTTTTGTTTTTCCTTTTTAAAAATTTTATTAGTTTCAAGTATACAATACATTGGTTAGACATTTATATAATTTATAAAATGATCCCCCTGACTGCTCTTTCTCTCCTCTGGCTCTACACCTAGTCATTACATTAATGCTAACGGTATTCCCTATGCCATTCTCTCCATCTCTATGACCATCTATCAACTATTACTTTGTACTTCTTTAACCTTTCACCCCTTTCTCCCAGTCTCCCAACCCCTTTTCCCCTAGTTGTCACCAGATTGTCTTCTATATTTTAAACACCTATATTTTATCAAAAATTCACAAAAACAAATTAAGTGCCATAGAGCAAATGCACTATTAAAAATGATAATACTTTGAAAAAATAGACATTGAACTTTATATTTTCATTCACTTTGAGCTTCTTGTAAAGAAAAAAGGATCAAGATTGAGATTGCAATGAAATGAAATATTGGTCAAAAATGAGAGTTATATATAAAATAAATTAATCAGAACCTCCATTTCTAACAAACAATTTCATAGTATAAAAACAAAATAGATTTCTGGGTTGTGTTCCCAATTTTCTCAGGTCTTGATGTTTAAATTTTGGTTTGTTCAATCTATGCTTTAGCCAAACTAGATGAAAAATTAAACCTTTCTGAAAATAAATAAGAAATATCCTAAATTGTTTTTCAAGTTCTGCAAAAAAAACATTTTTGAATACACATTGTCTTATTTTAAATTAACTTTGTGGGAGAAAAATGAATTTTTAAATGAGATATAACCTTACATAGGTAAACATTAAGCTTATCTTTTTAGTATTTATAACAAATTCAGAAGTATAGAGATAGAATTCTTTTATATTATGAAATTTTTGTTGAAGAGGTATAAAAGTTTTGCTGAACAATAGGATTTCTATAGTATTGCATTTCAATATTGTATTAAGCCATAAGTTAAAGATCATGATGAAACTGGAATATTCAAAATTCTTTTTTCCTCTGTCATCTTTAAAAATCCAGCAGCACTTATAATCCCTATGGTGATGGTCAGTTTTATATGTCATTTTGCTAGGTTCAGTTCTCATTATCCAAGCAGCAAACTAGGTGTGGCTATGAAAGTGTTTTACAGATGTGATGAAAATTCATAATCAATTGACTTTAAGTAAAGAAGATTATCTTAGATAATCTGAGTGGCCCTAATTTAATCACTTGAAAGTCCTTAACATAGGTTAAGGCTTTCCTGAATAAAAAGAAATTATGCCTGTGAATAGCAGTTTCAGTTTGTGCCCAAGAGTTCCAGTCTTCTTTTCCTGCTGTCCTGCCCTATGAATTCCAGACTTGGCCTGCCAGTTCCCACAGTCATGTAAGCCAATTTCTTTCAGCAAATTCATTAATATATATCTCCTAGTGCTTTGGGGGATGTACCACAGTTTATTATCCATTCAGAACATCGTGATTGCTTTCAAGTTTTGACAATTATGAATAAAGATACTATAAACATTTAGGTGCATTTTCTTATGTGAACATAAGTTTTCAGCTCCTTTGGGTAAAGACCAAGGATCAAAACTGCTGAATCATATGGTAAGAATATGTTTAGTTTTGTAAGAAACTGACAAATTGTCTTCCAAGGTGGCTTCCCACCAGCAATAAATGAGAGTTCTTATTGTTGCACAAGCTCATCAGCATTTGGTGTTGTCATTCCACTGGGTTTTTGTCATTCTAACAGATGTGTAGTAGTATCTCGTTGTTTTCATTTGCATTTTTCTGATAATGATTTGTGCCATCTTTCCATATGTAGGTTTTAGTCATCCACATATCTTCTTTGGTGAAGTATCTGTTAATGTTTTAGGTCCATTTTTTAATCAAGTCATTTGTTTTATATTGTTAAATTTTAAGAGTTCTTTGTATATTTAAAATAAGTCATTATTAGATGTGTCTTTTGCAAATAATTTGTCTCAATCTTGTGGCTTGTCTTTCATTCTCTTGACCTTGTCTTTCACAGAGTTTTATTTTTATTTATCTTTTTTATTTGATGAAATCCAACTTATCAATTATTTGATGGATTGTGCCTTAGGTGTTGTATTTAAAAAGTCGTGCCATATCCAAAGTCATCTAGATTTTCTCCTATTCCTTTGAAAGTCTTTTATAATTTTGCATTCTATATTTAGGTCCTTGATCCATTCTGAGTTAATCTGTTTGAAAGATGTAAGACCTATTTCTAGATTACTTTTTCTTTCCTTTCTCTCTTTCTTTCTCTCTCTCTCTCTCTCTTTTTTTTTTGGCATGTGGATGTCTAGTTGTTCCAGAACCATTGGTTGGAAAGGCTGTCTTTGCTACTTCATCAAAGATCAGTTAACTATATTTATGTGGACTTCTATATTTCTGTACTCTCTATTCCATTGATGTGTTTGTTCTTTCACCAATACCACACTGTCTCGCTTACTATAAGTGTACAGTAAGTCTTGAAGTCAGGTAGTATCAGTTCTCCAACCTTGTTCTTCTTGGATATTGTGTTGGCTATTCTTGGCCTTTTATCTCTCTATACAGATTTTAGAATCAGTTTGTCAATATCTATAACAATAATTTGCTGGAGTTTTGATTGGGATTGCATTGAATCTGTAGATAAAGTTGTACAATAGATGTTTTCTCTCAAACATGTATGGATATAGATTTTAAAATGTGAGTCATCTTGAAAAGTTTAGATCTGAGTTTTTAATAGAGCTTTTTATAGTGAAAAAATGTCCTATACCTGTATGCTAGAACTGTGCTATCTAGTAGCCACATGTGTCCACTAAACACTAGTACTGTGTTTAGTAGGATTTAGGAACTAAACTTTTAATCTAATTTTAATTAAGTAAAATTTAAATATCATTTATATCTAGGTCTACCATATGAATAGCACAGATCTAGAGCATAAAATATTAAAGAGTAAATTCTTTGTAAATTAAAGACTAATTTTGTAAATATTAACTCTTGATCTTATATCTACACCAATCCAAAACTCTATAATTAGTTTGTAAATGATATAAGTGTGTATAGCATTTATCAAAGATGATGTATTTGATATCTGCATTTTATCAAACTAAAATAGGGTGAAGTCACAATTCAACATAATTTTGAATATATTGCCTTTAAAAAATAGAAATATAGAGACCAATTAATTAAATTGTCAATTAAACTGCTGTCTATTAAATTATTTCTTTTTATAGGCAAGGTATCCTTTCTCTCTTGCTGCTTTTAATACATTTTATTCATTTTTTGTTTGTTTTATTTTGTTTTTAAGATATCTACTATAATTTTTCTTGATGTGGATGACTTCAATTTATCAAATGTGGAGTTTTCTCAGCTTCTTGACTCTGTTGGTTTTTGTATTTTACTAATATGGAAAGTTTTCAGCCATGTCAATTTTCTCCTTCCCTTATGGAACTTACATGACATGAATATTAGGTCTGTCAGGTCCCTGAGGCTCTATTTATTATTTTTTTCACTTTATATTTTCTCTGTGGTTCATTAAGTTCACTAATTTTTCAAGTTCATTGAATGACACCATTTGAGTGTGGATGGGTGCTTTGGCAGAGACAAATATGGGTTGAAGTCCAGATTCCCTGGTATACAATGACACCAAAAGCAGAGGAAGTAGGGATTGTTACTTCCCTATTGAGATGAAAATCCTGGCTCCTTTCTCAGCTTTCTCTGATACCAATCTGGTTGTTGTTGTTGGTAGTGATGGTGGTGGTGATGTATGTGTGTGGGGGAGGAGGTGTTGTAGTGCCTTGTTACAGCCTAGAGTTCACATCCAGGCTCCCCACTAGATCTTTGCTGGCATGGGTGGAGAGTCACCAAAGTTCCTTATGTGGTGTTTGAATGGAATAGAGCAGTTATTGTGTAAGGTTTTCTTTCTTGCTAGGCTGCTCCTTTTCTGGTCTTATGGTGAGAAAAAAAGAGCCTCTTGTAGATTTTTTACTGTGCCCTCCAAGTCTGGAATATTAGAAAAAACAACAAACAACAACAACAACAAAAACAACTCTGGGGAACTCATTACATTGTTGTGTCTGGGTCCTGAGGTGCCTAACTGATCTTCTCTCCAACTTTCAGAGTCATCCTATGTTTGTTTTATAGATAATGTCCAGGATTTTCCACTGTACTGAGTGTGAGGCATAGTCAAAAGTATGTCTACTCTATCTTCCCAGAAACAGCAGAAGTTGAAACTAAACCAGTTTTTTTTACACTTTGGATTTCGATATGTACTGGTAAAGGTTATGTCTTGAGAAGAGGCTAATTATAATCAAGAAAAAGAGAGTAGTTCAGTTTAATTATAAAAAAGACACTAATTGTATGATAAAAATATTTCTGAGAAAACTTTTGTAGTTTTTTTGGTAGATGTGAAAGAACTAGATGAAAAAGGTATCGATGTAGGGAATGAAGTATGCTATAATCAGTAAGTGTAAGATAGTGGTGTTAGATTTATTTTGAAAAATGGATGGAAAATTTTTAAATAATTGGGTTATAACTTTCAAATTTCCTAATTTCTCTAAAATTTATTGTAATCCCAATAAAATAGCTGTAACTGTATAATCTTAAATGAATTTTTTGACTTTCCAAATACCATGTTCTCAGAAGATTATTTTAAAGATTGTTGGTAATAATGTAACTTAATGAATATTTGTATGAACATGGCAAATAGTGAGAATTTAAATAGAGATACTAGAGAATATATGTAGGGATCACATCATTTATAAAGAATTTAGTGGGTCTGGAAGAAGGGTCTAACTGAACTGGAGGTATAAGCAGGATAAAAACTTAGGGAGACAGATTTCATGTGGCATCAAACAAGAGAAGAAGCCGTAGTAGAGTATCTAAGTTTAGGGAAATGAATGGATGATAATCGGTGAGAAAGAAATTAAAAAAAAAAAAAAATGGGTTAACACATTGCTCAACCTAAACAAACTGTAAGCCTGGATTTTTAAATAATTATAATTAGAAAAGTCTCTCTTTTAGAAATTTTTATACTAGAAATAATATATCTTTCCAATTCGCACACATCTATCTTTAGAAGCCGAATTAAGAATTGAAGATAAATGAATATGTAGCTTCTATTCTTTCTGTATACTCAACAATTATTTAATGTTTCTATTTGGCGTGGTCATCAAAATAAAAGTTTTAAGTATACATAGTTTAATGCTTAATCCTCTGTTCTCTGATGATAGAAACATTTTTCATTCTCTACAGACTGCCTTTTTAAAACAGTCAGGACTGTCTCTGTTTCAACTCAAAAGTTATAAGAAGCTGAAACTGTACTCTAAATTAAAATATACTTTCTTATCAGAGAGAACAGTAGTCTACTAATGCACAACTTCGTGAGAGTGAGTTAGAAAATTGGAAAATTATAGCCCAAACTAGAAGACATAAGATTTTAAGGAAAAAACTCTGTGTGCCAAGTTTAAAATGAACACATCAGGGTAAAACCGACGTGTGATACTGGGCAAACTACTCAACTATCTGTGCCTTAATTTTACCAAGAGTTACTTTGAATGTTACATGTTTTTTGTTTGTTTGTTTTTTGTCTTAAAAAGGGCATAGTATAATACATGGCATACTTTCAGTAGCTACTAGTTAGTTATCACTATTCTCGTATTTTCATTTTATTGCCAAAAATAAAACTGGAACAGGAGGTATGTGAATGGCCAACAGAGATAGAGAAGTGTCATTTGCTTGACATGGCAGCTCTGGGGATTTTACAGACTGATTAGAAACATATGATCCTTAGATTATTTTTAAGAGAGAGATTCTTTTTTCTGTCTAAATTACTGTTTTCTTTTCTTTAATCTTCAGTGAGTGCCTCACTATTCCCCATGCTGAAAATATTTCTTTCCCTGTTCCCCCTCTCACCTTCCTTGGGACTCTGAACTACATCGGTCAGTATTAAGCCACATTATGCCCATGACTCACTGTTTAAATGCATCCAATTGAACCAACAAAAAGTGTAAGATTATGATAGTCATTCATCCTAGCAGGCCACAAGCTGCATTTGGACCTTTAAATAGCTTTGTGTTAACATTCTAAAAGGCATGTTTTAGAGGCTTTTAAATTTCGTTATATTAAGAATTAAAAAAAAAAAAAAAGACCTTATGTGTAGTTACTAGAAGAACTTTCCCCCTTGACATTAAATCTTTCGGAAAAAAACCTTTTCTGAGGTGACTGAATACAGTGGCTTTGGGTTTATTCCCTTGTTCCTTGTGCACAACATGCTGAATAGTTGGAATCTGCACAAGTAGTTTGCTTTCTATTTTGCCTTAGTGAATAAAAATCTAAACAAATATTTCAAAATTAAATTACATAAATATACATACATGTGTGTATGTATATATGCACATATCTATATATTATATAGTATATATACAGGCATACAGGCATATACTTATTATCATATTGTTTGTGTACATTTATCTTTATTGACACATTCTTAAATAAGTATTTATTAAGAGCGTAAGTGCCAGGATGGCTATAATATCATTTCTAGGGATATAGGGCTAAAGCAGAGTTCCAAATTCACAATGCTCTCAAATTCACAGGGTCAGTGTATTTCAAATATGACTTTCATACAAAAACATAATATGCAGATGTCAAAAATTTAAGACATTAAGGAAGCAACCAGCAGAACAGCAAAGCTGGTTTAAAAAAGAATTGAGTAACTAAAGTATATAGTCAATAAAGAATATTAAACTTAGATTGTAGAATTATAAAATATGGTCACAAACTTGACTGCAAAACTATATTTGAAATTATCTTTTCAACCAAGAAGAAATTATTAGAATTTCTACCAGGCAAAAAATATTTGCGAATTATCAATGTTCTTCCAGGTAGCACCTAACATTATAGGCATTGGACCATAATAAACAGCAAACGAAAAAGTCAATTAATGGAGAAACGCTTTTGGCTTCAGATGACTTCAGGAAGATTTTTTTGGATGATGCTTTGGGAAAGCTTTGCAAAGACACAGTGAAACTTTGCCATATTTTTAACTTTGGATAATTTTTTATGAACATTTGTTTGAAAAAGACCGGTAACTAGAGATTTTAAAGTGTCAAAGTGTTTTGAGTTCAGAAAATACTTGCCTGAGATTTCCTTTCCAAATGTTTCAAGTAGAAAAATGAACTACATAAAATAATTTCCAAACATTGACTTTCATGGTACAATCAATTTTTAAAAATTTTTTTCTTTTGACCTAATTTGTTGTGGCGAATGCTTGTGATAATTTTCTCGACTACCCTGGTGGCCCTAAGTAATTAACTTTTATTTTATTTATAGTCCATCATTTTAATCTTCCTATATGCTGTTTGGTAGGTGCCAGATACAGCTGCTATCTTCCAAAGTCTTCAAATCTTGATGTGGCTGTTGACCCCTTATCTAATCCATGAGAACAGGGAGATTTGCAGCTTCCATGGTTATTATCTCAGCCCACCCTGTACCAGCTAGAATCAAGCAGGAATCTCTGAAGTAAAATCTTCTGCGGGGCCATCTGTTAATATAGGACAATTTAAAATATTATTTTGCATTTGCTATATCCCACAGCAAAATTCCCTCTTGGCTAAATCTGTAACATAGATATTAGCACTGAATTTTTAAAGCCAACTTTTTTTTTTTTTTTTAATAGGAGATAATGTAACACTGATGAATTCAATTGGGAATATAATACAGCCCCCTATTCCCACACCAACTTGTCATCTCCATGATATTTAAAAATAAAAATCAAAATACAAAAATCACAAATCAACACTTGAATTAATGGGCAAGCATCTTCATGTTTAAAAAAATCATTATCCTTTTTCATTATGAGACTCTATTGGCAATTCCCAAAGGAAGACAGAAGGTTCACATATCTCCAGGTAATAACTTGCCTTTTCATTTCTAGCCTTTATTCCAGGTTAAAATTTAAAAGAGATGTTGGTAAAAATAACTAAGCTGTGATTATAGATCTTTTCAAGATTTTAGTACTGGATCTAATCAACAAATAAAATATTCAAAACCCTTAAACTTTTTGAAAAAAAAACAGAAAACCTATGCTAGTGTTCATAATGCTTAATTAGATATTTCCACAATCCTGCTCCATGATGCATATACAAGCCATGCCGTTTATTTTATTCTCTAAAAAGTATCTGTGATTCCACAAAAAGTGGTGTACACTAAACCTCCCATAAAGAGTATTCAATCATAGCTTATCTACATCTGAGAGGAAAACACATCTAGTGTTTCTAGAGGAAATAAAATAGGGAACCATGTTGAAATTGTTTTTCTGTTGTTGTCCTGATTATTTTACAACAATCCAAATGTAGATTTAGCATATTTTTGAAAGATTATGAAATGCCTATTTTTTAAAACATTTTTTGAAATTTTTCTCTATCTTCCAATCTTCAAAGCAAGTTTCTAGCTGCTAATAATAATGAAATATTAATAATTAAAAAATAAATTTCTTTCCATGATAATTATTATCATAAGACAAATCAAATTATTTGGTAAAAATAATAAAAGCTTATTTTAGCAAATTATATGAATGGAAAGAAAAAGAAAGAAAGGTTAAAATAATCAATCTACTTTCCACTACTAGGAAATAGGCATCATTATTAAAATTAGGTTAGTATCTTTCCAGAAATCTTTATTTGCTTATAGACAAACTAGGAGACTCAGATAGATTAAAATACATCTATAAAATTTGACCATTTTATCTGTAGTAATTTGAATTTGGTCCATTATATTATAATTAATACAAGTAAAAAGTTCAATTGAAAGAGAAAGAATGACTAAAATTCACTTAGTATTAGTGTTGCAAGGAATACTATTTTTAAAAAAAGTTTCTTAACTATTAATAAAAATAATATTGTGATAAAAATATGGTTAGAATTATATTACTTTCAAATACATGTTTTAATTATAGGCAAATTTGTCTCTTTGCTTTGAAGAGAATCTTCATACATTTCCTCTCCTCAGCTCTGATTTTTTTAGTCATTTGTTAGTATCATTTTTTTCCCTGTCAACCTTTAAAATATTTTCTTAACAATAGCTTAAACTATTATCTAGAAATTGTTCCAGACTTAAATGGAATAACTGCTTACTCTGTTTTTTTTTTTTTTTTTTTATTTATGGCATCTTCATTTTTAGGTTCTTTATTTTGATATATGTCTTGAATTGCTATATTCCTTGATGAAGTTTCTTACTTCTTTCCATTCCTCCTGTCACTTTTTAACGTTCTTGTCAATGAGCAGGTTTGTCTCCTAATTAGGTTGTTCATCCTTCCTTCTTTCTTCCTTTTTCTCTCCCTTCCTCCTTTCCTTCCTTCTCTTCCTTTCATTTTTTTATTTATTTCAATTCATTCTTATTTTATTTTTATATTGACAGAGCTTTTATTGACCATTTCCCCAACACTTTCGAAGATTTATATGTTTGCATTTGCCCTCTGTTTGTTTGTTTTTTTTAATCAATAATGGTATACAGTATAAAATAAGGTTACTACCTAAAACTGTTAACTTTTTTTTTAATTTGGATTTTAAAAGGTGCTTAACTATGAATTCATAACACACAGAGATCTTCAGTTAATTTCATATGTGCTTCAGAAGAATAACACATTCACATTAGTATGTGTATCTTATCCATTGCATAGGCTATACAGATAAAATACAGATCTCTAATTAAATTTAAATGGCAGACAAAAATTAATTTTTCATTTTAATATGTCTCATGACACATATACAAAAGAGAGAGGGAGAAAGAAAACTATATATATATATATATATATATGATATTTATATTTTTATTGGCTAAATTGGGTAATTCAATCCTTGAGAAGACCAGAAAAAATATGAAATGGAATGAGGTAAGAAAATGTGTTGAAATTCAAAACCATTAAAATTGACAGTTTATCCTAAACAATTATAGACTGAATATTTGTGTTCCCTCAAAAGTTGTATGTTGAAATCTTAACTACCTCTGTGATAAAATATGATGGCATTAAGAGGTGTGGTCTTTGAGACACAATTAAGGATTAGTGTCCATATAAGAGAGACTCTCTTCTCCCCCTCTCCCACTCTTTCTGCCATGTGAGAAGAGGGCTCTCAACAGAACCCAATCATGCTGCCACTCTTATCTCAGACTTTCAGCCTCTGAACTGTGAGAAATAAATTTTTGTTGTTTAAGCTATGCAGTCTAGTATCTTGTTATAACAGTTCGAACTAACAGACAGAATCAGATTTTCTTGAAAACATTATCTTTTTTCTTCATTCCTTTTCATCATTGCCAATTCTCACTGACCTACTTTGCTGTGAAATGAGAGTAAATTTTCCAGTACCATACTCATCTTGATATTAACTGAATGCTTTGAAAATGACTAAGGATGTTCATGCCATAGAAAATTATACAGAAATGGAAATGAACAAACTATGGTACCAAAACAAGAAGAATAAATGTAACAAACCAAAATCTTGGAGAAAAATGTAGCAAGACACAAAAGAATACTGTATAATTATATATATATATATAATGTTCAAAAATAGTCAAAAAATTAGTATTATATCTCAGGATAATTGTTACTTTGGGGAGGAGGGGTAGTGAAGGGGAGCATTTGGGAAGACCATGAAGAGGATTTATAGAATGCCGGCAATAATGTGTCAGTAGCAGTTCATCTCCTACTGCTCAGTTCATCCTCTTCAATTATATGTCTAGTCAATGACTATAAACATGTCTTGCCTTAGCATCCTCCCCATCATTATCATCATCACCATCATCACTATCATCACTCTTCTCAAACTTAACATATAGGTAATGCTAATAATTATGAGAGACTGTGTACCTCTTGACTCTTATTTAACATTTGAGAAAACTAAGATTCAGAGGTTAAATAATTTGCTCATGATCATACAGCTAATAAGTTGTTTTTTAATGAGAAACCATATGCAATAACATGCACAAAAATAATTACGTTTGTCTTCTATAAGAGAAAAGCAAAAAGTAAGAGAAAACTTTTTAATATGAAATATTATTCAACTTGTTTAAAGTATAATTTAAATGTACTTTTTTGCATATTATGTATTTTTAGTTGAGAGATGTAAAAATCTTAGCAATATAAAAGTATATTTACAAAGGATCGTATTGTTACCAATATACCTTATGATCAAGTGCTGATACATTGTGACTTCAATAAGGAAAATGCAGGCCACAGTCACAAATGTTATTTGTCATTCATTTCATTTTCAAAGGGCATTGAAATATAGTGATATATAATGTGGTTTTCTCCATTTAGATCCCAACATTTATTTTGATATGTTTCAAAATCAGGCATATCATGCACACATCAAAGGCTTGCTGAGTAATAGAAATGTCTGTTTGTCCATGTCTGGAGAAATAAAGCCATATTTCCAAACTCTTGTTAACAGCAAAACCAAAATAATTCCTTCAAGCCACAGAGGCAAAAAACAAACAAACAAACAAACATGTAACTTTCTCAGTTTAATTGTATTTTATTTCATAGAATTGTTGAAACTTAGTTTAACTTAGGAAAGTACAGAAACTACATAATGCACATTGTCACCCAGCGAATGCCCTCCATCCTGAAGACTTCCTAAGGATAATAAGAAAGCAGGCCATGCACACATATGTGAATAGTCTTGAGCTGATGTTCTTTCAGAAATCCCATTTAGGGAAACTTTAGATGTGTGAGAACTGAAATCCAACAATAAGTCCATTGGGGATAGTTGAGGAAGACTGTGAGAAAAGTTACAGCTAAGATCTTATTAGAGTCCTCCTGAAAATCAATCAGTCAATCAATCAATCTCTCTCTCCCCCTGCCTCCTCCCTCTCTCCCTCCATTTCTCCCTTCCTCTCTCTCTCCCTCATTTCTTCCTGCTCTCTCACCCTGCTCTCTCCCTACTTTTGAGAGTTTTTGTGTAGCTTATTTATTTTATAACTGGAAATTTGTAACCCTTGACCTCTTTCATCCATTTTGCCTCACCCCAACTCCCTGCTTCTTAAAATCAACAATTTATTCTCTGTATCTGTGATCTCGGGTTTTTTAAAAATTATTTTAGATTCCACATATAACTGAAGTCATATAATATTTATCTTTCTCTGTCTGACTTTTTCACTTAGCATAATACCCTCAGGATCCATCACAATTGTCACAAATGACAACATTTCCTTATCTTTTATGGCTGAAAATAATATTCCATTGACTCCACTGTGTGTGTGTGTACATCTTGTATGTGTGTGTATATATATCTTCAGCTTGGCTACTGTAAACAATGTTGCAATGAATATCTTTACAATTGTTTTCATTTTCTTTGGAAAAATACTCAGAAGTGAAGTTACTGGATCATATAGTAGTACTATTTTTATTTTTTTGAGGATCCTCAGTATTGTTTCCCATACTGGCTGAACCAATATACACTCTCACCAACAGTTCACAAGGGTTCTCTTTTCTTCACATCATCTCTAACACTTGTTATTTTGTGCATTTTCGATAATAGCCATTCTAATAGATGGTAGGTAATGTCACAATGCTTATTTTCTTCTGGGAGTTATGTAGTTTCAGGTCATATGTTCAAGTCTTTAATCCGGTTTGAGTTAGTTTTTGTTTGTGGTACAAGATAATTGTCCAATTTCATATTTTTGCACGTAGCTTTCTAGTTTTCCAAGTATCATTTATTGAAGAGACTGTTTCCCACCCCCGTTGTATATTCTTGCTCCTCTGTCATAATTAATTGAACATATACGTGTGGGTTTATTTATGGTCTCTGTATTCTATTCCAGTAATCTATATTTCGGTTACCATAACTTACTGTTTGATTACCATAATTTACATTGCTTTGGCATTCTGGGGTCTTTTAAGGTTTTATGCAAATTTTACAAGTGGTTGTTCTATTTCAGTGAAAATTTTCATTGGAATTTTGATAGGAATTGCATCGAATCAGTAGATTGCTTTGGGTACTATGAACATTTTAACAATATTAATCTTTCCAATCTGTGAGCATGGAATATCTTTCCACATATTTGTATCTTCATTTTTTTTTTTTTTCATCACTGTCTTATAGTTTACAGTGTACAAGTCAATCAACACCTTGGTTAAATTTTATTTTTTTTGATGCCATTGTAAATGGAATTGCTCTTTCTGATAGTTCATTATTAGAATTGTTCATTGTATAGAATTACAATAGATTTTTGTGTATTGATTTTGTATCCTGCAACTTTGCTGGATTATCACTTCTAACAGTTTTGGTGGCATCTTTAGAATTTTCTATATATAATATTATGTCATCTACAAATAATGAGTTTTGCTTTCTCCTTTCTGATTTAGATGTATTTTATTTCCTTTTCTTGACCAATTTTCTGCCTAGGATTTCAACACTATGTTGGATAAACATGATAAGAGTGGGCATTTTTGTCTCATCTCTGATCTCAGAGAAAAAGATTTCAACATTTTATTATTGAGTATGAAGTTAGTTATAGGCTTTTCATAAATAGCTTTTATTATGTTGAGGTATGTTCCCTCTATACCCACTTTGTGGTGATTTTTTTTATTATAAATAGATGTTGAATTTTGTCAAATACTTTATCTGCCTCTATTGAGATATGATTTTTACCTTTCATTTTGTTAATATGGATCATCATATTGATTGATTTGAGGATGTTGAACCATCTTTGCATTCCTGGAGTAAATCTCACTTGATCTTTGTGTATAATTATTTTTGATGTATTATTGAATTCAATTTCCTAAAATTTTGTTGAGAAATTCTGCATCTGTGTTAATGTGAGATATTGGTCTGTAAGACCAATATGTGAGACCAATATGTGAGATACTGGTCTTTTTTTTATGGCATCCTTGTCTGGTTTTGGTATCAGAATATTGCTGACCCAGGCAAGTCATTAAATAATCAACATTTATATATATATTTCATAAAAGAAGGCAGAGAGGATATATTGTTTCCAATAATTGAGAGAATCAAACATTTTTCCAGAAATTATAGGTAAAGGTCATTGGCCTGACATCTTCAATTACTAATTATTTTAGCATTTATTTAAAATGTGCAAAGTGGCAGACACCCTTCTAAGTGTTTTACACATATTTATTTACTTGAAACTAATACCAATCATATAAAGATAATTCTTATTAGCCAGATTTAGAGATGAGAGATCTGCAGCATAGGTAGATTGCATTATAAAAAAATTGTCAAAAATCATAAAGTTAATGAACAAAGAAACCATCGTTCTAACACAATCTTAAATCCAGTTACCACTGTTGTCATCTTTTTGAAATATAAAACACAAAGATCAGATAATTTGAACCTGTAACATCTGAGTTCAACCACAATGCTTAATATTACCTCTTAAATCACTTTCTTGAGATTTGTTGAAAGTACATTAATAATGTAAACACTAAAGAATTAATAATTTATTAGCTATAATTGAACAGAATAAAGTAGTTTTTCTCAGAGTGAAATGTGTTTTTGCACCTGTTTAGGTGATCTACTCCCGTAACATTGTGTTTTTTATGTGCTCCTTCTGATACTTATCAACATTTTATTTATAATATTCACAAATATTATAAATAATATTTATACACACAAATATTCAGTCTAGAACTTTACTATATGGATTTCTATTCTTTCACTTGTTACTTTTAGTCCAATAATTAAATCAATCCTATAGAAGATATTTCCATTTAAAGGATTAATTTAAATCAATCCTATAGAAGATGTTTCATCTCCCAAAATAGATGGGGTCAATGTAAGTATATATCATTGTATACTGATAGAATAAATGAAAATGTGCTAAGAAGTTCAAATATTTGTATCTCTATGTCTATGTCTATATGTATGTCTATATTTACATCCATATTATTTGTGTGATATGGGCCGAGTGAAAAATGGGTAGTGAGAGGAGATATCACAAAGAAATTTTTGTAGAGGAAAGTTATTTATTGATTCTACTTTCATGTATTTTATAAGACATGTGAAAAATCATTAAGCTAGATATTGAGAACAATATTGAGATTTATTATTTATACCGAACCACACCACATTTTCTACAATGTCAGTCTCCTTTTTTCATGGCATGTGAACTTCTAGATATACTATTTATTGCTTTATTTTGTTTGTTATGTATTATGTGTCTGTCCTTGCAAGAATAGAATCTCTACAAACTCAGAGATTTTTTTGTTGTTGTTCACTTATATAGCCTATATACATAAAAGAATGCCTGGCATATAGTAAACTCTCAATAAATATATGTGGTAAAAAAAAATGGATTTCTATGATGCAATTCCTCTCCTAAAGCTTTTATGGTGTAGTTGGAAATCCATAAAAGATTCTGAGAGTTATTTCAAAAGCATAAGTCAATTATTTCAAGAAAAAAAAAAAAGGTGGCCAAGAATATCAAATGTAACTGAGGGATCAAAATTTATGTAAGCTAAGTTTCTGGTTTAAAGATCAGACCATTTGGACAAGTTGAAAAGAGAAGCAGACTCAAGGTTTTTTTTTGTTGTTTATTTTGGTTTTTATTCATAATAGCAAGTATTATTGTTATAAATTTGGTAGACTCAGAGCTTTAAAAACAGAGGAGAAAAATCCAATTCCAATAGAGAAGGAATTTGCATGAGGTGGGTCACGTGAGAAACTGATGCAGCACTTTGTCAGCTTAAGTCTTTAAAACAAAAGAGTTTATGAAGAAAGAGAAAGAGAAGGGAGTATGATGTCACTGAGTGATATTTCCTCATGGGCCAATCTTTTAACTGTTGACAAGAATGCAATGCAGTCGCAAAATACAAAGGTAGAGATTCATATCCTTCACCTAGGAGAAATAGAATATTTGTACACACATCTGTTAAGTGAGCTGACAATTCAGTGTTCTTCAGGCCGTATACAGCCAAAGAGAAAACTTAATGATAAAAAGAAATCAAAACTAATCAGCAATAATTTCAAAAATAGATAAACTTCAATGGATTTCAAATTCATTTTCCTCTCTACACACACACACAAAACTTTACACACTAGTGATTCTGCCAGTGTTTTAACATTCAGTAATATCCCACCAGTGCACACTAAAGAAAATGGAAAGCAAATGCCATGCCAAGATTAGACGTTTGCAGTTCTGTCTGCTTTTCCAACTCTCATCATACTCAGACACCTGGGACTGAAACAACATCATTTTAAACTTAAAAGTAAATTTTGTCATGTGAAAATTGCAGATGAAATAAATCCTAGATAAGCATGCCCTTTTCTCTCAGGAAAAAAATAAGTAAACTGGATTACAAAGATCAAATTGCCCGACTGCTTTGAGACATGTTCAAATATTCAGTTATGCTCTATGCATTTTCAATTTATGCATTCTTATTACATTCCTATTTTTATATGTACAAATACTAGATAAACAGATTCTCTGCAAAATAAACTCTACTTAAGAGATGTTAACATTAGGACACATGAATATGACAGCCAGAAAACACAAATTAAAGCTATCTCTTGGTAAATATACTGCCCTGCTGTGGGGCAAGAAAACATTTCCCAAAATTCAGGGAAACAGATCAAAACTAAAAGTTAGCATGCCTAGAGAATTGTGTCTATTTTCTTCACGTCTGCAAAACTAAAAACATCAACTTCGGTTATTTGCATTTTTAGAGAAAAATGTCTAGTTCTAAAAATACGAAAATCAATAGTGAAATACACAAAAGTATATTTTGCATCTTTAATTAAAAAACTCTAAGTAGCCACTGTTCTTCTGCCCTTTGAAATTGGTTTATGCTTCAAAAATAAGATAACAGTAGTAGTAACTGCATTTTATTTTATGTTTATAGTTCCCTAAGAATTATGAGGCATGACCAAATCTAATCTTTTCTGGTAGCAGGTTTATTGAGTTATATTCACAGACCATATAATTTATCCATTTAAAATATACAAGTCCATGTTTTTTAGTATTTAGTATTTAGTTAAGTATTAGAATTTAACATATTCATTAGTTATGCATCCATCAGCACAACCAATTTTAAAATATTTTCATTACCCCAACACCAAACACTATACCCTTTAACAACCATCCCTCAGTACTAGGTAATCTACTTTCTGCCTTTATAATTTTCCCTCTTCTGGACATTTTAAATAAACGAAATTATATAACATGTGATCTTTTGTGACTGGCTCTTTTCTCATTCATGTTGTAGTATGTATGAATACTTCAATTTTGTGGCCATAAATCAGTTTATTTATTCATTAGTTAATAGGTATTTGGGTTGTTTGCATCTTTTTTATATTGTGAATAATGTTGCTATGAACATTAGTGTACAAATTTTTGTGTAGATATATGTTTTTATTTCTCTTGTGTATAAACCTAGGAGTAGAATTGCTGGGCCAAATAACCCTATATTTAATATTTTGATGAACTACAAGACTGTTTTACAAAGTATCTGTACCATTTTACATTTCCACCAGCAGTATATGAGAGTTGCAATCTCTACGTATATTCATCAATACTCCTTACTCTCTTAATGGTCTCTATAAAATTCAGAAGTATTCAGCCATTATTTCTTTGAATACTTTTTCTTCTACTTTCTCTCTTTTCTCTCTGGCATTCCCATTAAGTATCGTCGGTGCATTTAATAGTGTCCCACATTTTTCTGAGGCTCTGTTTATTTCTTTATTCCTTTTTCTCTCTGTTCTTCAGATTGCATAATCTCTACCAGTCTATCTTCAAGTTTCACTAATTCTCCTGCCAGTTTAAATCTACTATTGAGCCCCTCTAGTAACTTTTTTTTTTTTTTCATTTTAATTATGTACCTTTCAACTCCAGTATTTCTATTTGGTTCTTTTTATTTTTAAAATAATTTTTTTCATTAATTATTGATAGTCTCTATTTGATGAGACTTTTCTATCAGATCTTCCTTTACTTCTTACACATAGTTTCCTATAGTTCTTTGAAAATACTTTTAATGGCTCCTTTAAAATTTGTTGTCTGATTTCTAGTTGTTCTCACAGACAGTTTCTGTTGTCTTTTTTTTCCCATTTTGGAATCTCCTGTTTCTTCGCATGCCTCATACACGTTTGTTTTAGAAAATATACTATAGCAAACCTAAGTACTAGTCACTTTCCACCCTGGGCTTGTTATTATTATTTCCCTGTTTGTTTGTTTGTTTGTTTGTTTGTTTAGTGACTGGCTGGATTATTGTAATGCAGTCTATTTCCCCAGAAGTGTGATGCCTCTGATATTTTTTCTCAGTGATGCAGCTTTGAACATGCACAGTCACCGTGGGATAATAATAGTTTTGCCAGGGCTCTCTTTGACTCTCTCTTTTCCTGATCCCACCCAGAAGATCAGCACCACTAATTATCAGTTGACTGTTCTGTCTTCAACAATGTTCTTGGGCATCAATTGTTCCATAGACCAATCCCATTTAAATCTGACTCATTTGTAGGATAGTTTTTGAGATTTATTCTGACATGCAGCAGAACTCAATTTAGCTATCTTTATTTTCATGATTCTCTCTTATGAACTAGCTGACCTGTCCTATGATCTTCCATATTATCTCCAATAAAACTACCTCTCTCTTCCTAATTGCTTTTCTCCACACTCTCCATTGTTTTTGAGAACATCCATAGACTTAACTTCCACACAAATTGTTTCCAATAGAGTTATTTCTTTGGAGAAGATTTTCATGCTCTCTGTTACAGCCTGCCTCTCTACTTAGGCAATATCTGAACCATGGCTTTTAAACTGGGGTCAGGGACAGTGGTGAACTTCTTTCTGAACATACATTTGAAAGATGGGTACTCAATAGAGAGAGGGGTAGTAGCTTCAACTTATGCTCTTCTCAGCTTTCATGTTCTGACTTGGAACCTCCACTTTATGAATAAGACAATAAGAGTGAACAAAGCACTGTAGTCTTAGCACACCTATCTCAAGCTAGAACCTCAATTTCACAAGTGGGAGCTGGACAGAAGAAGGAAGCCCCTGCCTCTTGGCCACATCCATTAGGAATTTAGCCTCTGTAGCAGGTAACTGAGTGACAGAATGTGAAATGCTGATGTCCCACTCCTGAGCAAGAGCTGGAGGTAGATTAAGTCCTACTTCCTGCCTTCTACTGCCTGGACTGGAATTTTCATTGCAATGGGCTGGGAAAGGAAATGTAAAGGATGTGATTCAAATGACAAGGACATTCATTGTTCTTAGGAAGTTTTAGTAGACTAGTTTTAGGATTTATTTGTTGTATATTCTTGGGACCATTTCTAGAGATTTTATTTTATTAATCATTTCACCAGTTTTCCTGGGAAGTGGATCCACAGAACTCCTCATTTTGACATTCTGAAAATGAAAGCTTTAAATTTTTTTTAGGAATGCAAATCGTTTCAAACTTTAGTGTTTCCAATGATTAGATTTCTATTGACCTTTCTCAGTCTCAAAAAGACCAATCCCTAATTTGGACTCTTATTGATGATCACAGATGGGTCACATATCCAAAGTTTTAAAGTAACCAAAAGGAAAAAAATTTAGCTCTGAAATTACTAGATTCCTTCTCGTAATAACATTAACAATTTTCACCAGTATGATGCTTTTCAAAGTCCATGCTTTCATTGTTTTAAATTAGTTTTTACAGTAAACTTTTGAGATGGTTATTATAATTCTTGTTTTACAGATGGAAGAACATTAGAGATGCTATGCTTCTCCCACAGAGCCCTCCTTGCTCTTCCTCTGTTCTCTCCATCATCACAGGGGATGACCT
Organism: Pteropus medius; assembly: GCF_902729225.1. Lineage (NCBI taxonomy): Eukaryota > Metazoa > Chordata > Mammalia > Chiroptera > Pteropodidae > Pteropus > Pteropus medius. The sequence continues at coordinate 18,006,535 of NW_024351730.1, forward strand.
TCAGGCTACATTTCCCACTTTCCACTGTCAGCTGGCAATGGGGCAATACTGGGAATTGGGAGGGTGGAGGAAAGAGAGAACCCAGGTTATTTCTTCCCTTCTTCTCTGCCTCTCCTTTTTCTCCTTCTATTTCTACCTCCTGCTACATCTCTTGTATAGCTCCAACTGCCACTAAATAGGAACACTTTTGCTGCACTTTCTGAGTGATTCTAGTAGCACTACTCCCTCCCTTAGACCTTCTGGCCTTGGGTTTTGAGTAACTTTCTTCTGGTGTTCATCCATAGGTTACCTTATTTTCCCTTTTTGGCCCCACATCTCTCTCTTCATCCATGTAACCACGTCCTCAAATTAAAAACTTCTTCTTTTAAATACTCAAGTAGTTTCTGATGTAGGTTAGGTTCCCACTGAAACAATTACTTAGATGTTAAATGGCAAAATGAAACTTGAACCCAGAATACACAAATCTAATCCCAATTGTTTCTCCTCTATACCAGAGTAGCCTTTCAGACTCAGTTCAGTGTTGATAATAACTCAGAAGGGGGTATTCTGTTTAAAGACAAAATAAATAAATAAATAAATAAATAAATAAATAAATAACACTTTGTGGAAGAGAAATTCTTAGAAGTCTGTATGCTATAAATATAAGAAATGTTACTCATTATTCTGTGATTATTCTGGAGATATTATTAAATCTTGTCATATGTTTTCTTTATTATTAACTATGAGTAGCAAATGAGATAATATATCATTTAGTAGAACATGATATTTTTGATAGAATATTAAAATGTTGAATCAAAAGTATTTAGCTACCTTTGTCCTTATGTAACCTCAGATTTGTCTCATATAGGTTGGCAAATGACTTTTTAAAATTCATTATCACAACTCATACATAGAACATAAAACATAAGTCATGAGGGGAAAAAAAAACTATTTAGAATCATAAAAGCCAATATTTTCTTTTGAAATATATTTTAGTTTGTATCAATAGTATTTATATAACAGTTTTAAACTGTAGTCACTTAAAATGTATATTTTATTTATTTTTTGCCACATTAACTTTAAAATAATCAATTACTGAAATTATCTTTGGTATACATTTTTTTCTGTTTGTATTTTCTGATTAATAGATATTTGATAGAGGACTTTCAAGAAACAGTAGAAAGGCCATGCATACATACATACATACATACATATATTTATACACACGCGCACACTTGCTTTCATCTAATGCCTGAATACTATGTCATTAAACAATGCAATGCAAATAACTATATTAAGCTAATTATCTTTAAGCTAATTTTACCTTTAAAAAAAACATGGGGTATTGGTTTGTTTTTAACGGTACAATCACAAAGGAAACTAATACCTTGTTTCTGCTCATAATTTGTCTCTTTCTTTGCCTTATCTAGTAGCATATAATTTATTATATATATAATCTAGTAGCATATTATTGTTATCATACCACCAACAAACAATATCGTGCCTACACACACATGAAACTTTAGTTACCAGAAATGTATTCAATTTAAAAAGCAATTAATGTCCTTTCCCAGTAATAAAATCAAATTTAAATCTTTACTGGCAAAATAGACAAAAGTGAGAGATAGCTGATATAATACACATTACCAGAAACACAGTGTATATTCACACTCACCCACCCACACTAGACACAAGCATACGTGATGATAAAAATTCTAGCGTTTGTAATCAAATTTGTATGCTCAGTATCCTGAAAAAGTAGGTTAAATAAGTGATGACTTAATATAGATTCCCAGTTTAAATAGCTACAATAAAGCCATCTGGACATATCCACAGATGCACAGCTTGGCAGCAAGCACAGAAGTTTACAGAAGGTCATATGCTAAGTTTGGACATCCTGACATTCCCTTTGCACTAAATTTTAAAAGCCAGATTATGAAGAAAAAAGTTGTGAATTTAATTCACTTGTATATTTAGCAATATTTTTGCATTTCACATATTTGAAATTGATTATGGTTTAAGGATAGAATTATGTGCTTTCTAACTCCATACTAAACACATCAGAGCAAGTCATTTCAGAGTTAATTACCTAATAAGAAATAGTTCTGTAAGTCAAGTAAGTTCCTTAAATGTGTAATTCAAACTTGTACCTTTGATTAATATTATATTTCATTCATGATTAGATTTAATTTCTTTTGTTTTTGAAAATCTAATATTTTCTCAATGAATATACAGTTATGGATAGAAATAAATTAAGAAAAAAAATATATTATGTAGTAATGCTTAACCAAGGGTGATTTTTATCCACACAGAATATTTGGTAATGTCTGGATATGTTTTTGACTGTCCCAACAGAGGGAGGGGTTGATACAGACATCTAGCACCTAGAGGCCAGGTGGGCCACTGAACTTTTTACAGTGCACAGGACAGTCCTCTTGTTATCCAGCCAAAAAAAGTCAATAATTCTGAGGTGAAAATTCTGTGGTAATATAACATTTGATGATAACATTTTATCATTATGTCATTATTTCGTAAATACATATATGGCCAATTTGACATGTTATGTGTAAGAGTAAGGAGGCTTCAGTAAGTAGGACTAAAGGCAAATTAGAGATTGCAGAAGAGAGCCAGTGAACCTGGAGTCTGATTTTTAGAAATTATTCAAGTTGAAGTGATACAAAAAGAAATGGATTAATAATAATAAATACCACCTCATTGGTATGTGAGAGAGTATAAGAAGATCTCACAAACATGTAATTGGAGTCCCAGAGGCAGAAAATGGGTCAGAAAAAATAATTTAAAAATCATAATAGTCAAATATTTTCCCAATTTGGTGATGGTGATAAACATCAACTTAAAAATCCAAGTTCAGTGAATCTCAAGAAAGTTAAAACAAAGAAAAGAACATCTAGAAACAGCGTAGTCAACCTTTAAAAGTAAAGATAAAGAAAAAAACTTGAAGATGAGAAAAAAGAATAATCACATACAGGTAAAGAATTTCTAGAGGCAAGAAGAAAACAAGAGATGACATCTTCAAAAAGATGAAAAATATTTTTTTTGTTTGCCCCAAATTCTATATCCAGCAAAAATATCCTTCAAAACTAAATGTGAAATTAAGACATTTTCAGATACATTAAAACTGAGAATTGGTTGCTAGCAAACTGCTCTATCATAAATAAATAAGAAAATCAGGTTGAAGGTAAATTGTACAAAATACCTCAGGAAAAACTAGAATCTAAAAGGAGTTAAGATCACTAAAAATGGAAAAGGAGTGGCAAATAGTAAAGGACTACTTAATTTTTCTTCTGTTAGTAATGTAAAAACGAATTACTGTTTAAAACAGAAAATATTGCCATTGTAATTGAGGTTTATATTGTTTGTAGAGTTAAAATACATGACATTAGTAGCCAATGCTTGGGGGACAATGCCTGTAATTATACTGTTGTAAGTTTCATATATTTTAAAACTGTGAATATGAAGTAATATGATAACTTTAGGTATATTGGATAGTAGATGCATTTCATAATTTCTAGAACAACCACTAAAATATAATAAAAATTTTGGCTAAAAATTCAATATAGATAATTAAATTCATCTAAAATATTAAAATAATCCAAAAAAAACCAAGAAATTAAAAACTCAGGGACCAAAAGGAGATAATGGGAAAAACACACAAAGCAAGTAGTTAGACTTAAATAGAAGATATCAAAACTAAGCTAAAGGTAATGAACTTTTTATTTTGATTAAATGGCATAGATTATCACACATAATAAAAAATAAGACCCAATCACAGACTGTCTGAAGGACATGTACTTTAAATATGAAGACACACATAAGGTGAAGGTAGAAGTGTAGGAAAAGATATATTATGCTAATAACAACCATAAAATAGCTAGTGTACTAATATTAATATCAAAGAAAATGCACTTCAAGATAAGAAATATATTATCAGAGATAGATAAAAGGGAAACAATAAAGATTTTGATTCAACAAGAAAATATAAAATTATATTTTATAAAATTATGAAATATAAAATATGTCTGCCTGTAAGAACAGAACCTCCAAATACATAAAAGAAAAGTGATGGCATTAAAGGTCTGTATTTAGTTATCAACATATTGTGTCAACAGACAGATAGAAATGATAAGTAGTACAATAATAAACGTGAACATATCTCACGTTTATTATTGTACTACTGCGAGCAGAGAAAGAAATATCAAGAGAGGATAATCTCAGAACCAACTTATTTCTACTTAGAGTTTGAATTCATGTGTTTTAATCAAGAAATTAATCCAGTTCATATTATTTGGATCATGTTAAGGATATAAATAATATCAAATGAATTGGCATTCTTTGAGTACACAGTGAACAATAGAGGGTAAGAATTTGTCCAGGCAGTGGTAACCAGAAGCTAGCTTGGAATTAATCAACTTGCTATGGATAAATAAAACCCTTTATGATACATGTAGAGATCATAGTTAACTGAATTAGAGTAGCCACAGAAACTTAAAGCAGAACCATGTGTCTTGCTATGTTTTCAATGCTAATTGATGTAACACAAAAATATTGTTTTCCTGATCTACCATTTTTACAAGGCTATCAACAATGTGTATCCCATTGTCTTCCAAAAATTTCTGGACCATGCCCCACAGTAAGTAATACACACACAGTTGCACTGAGTTGGCAGTGCATACACACACATTTTAACTTGCACAGATGTGCATATTACCTAAATAAAATTATCTCCCCTATAATGATTCCTTATTATCACAAGTCAGGTAATTTCCATGTAACATTTCTGATTTTTGAAAAATAATTTTTTATTTCTGATACCACAACAATCAGGGAAACCAGTGTCTTTGACTCCACGTTTCACAACTTTTATTTCTTCTTGCTCATAGATTCTGAACTTACATGCCTTTGCCTCAAATAGATTCTTGATCAAATTTTTCCTTGTTCTTTAGAAACCCCTTTTGAGGAAGCAGAGAAATATTATAGCTTCAGAAAGATCATTGCTGAGTTTTCCAGGATGCATACTACGCCTTTGTATAAACTACCAGTAAAGCAAATACTCTAAAAGGTGGGAAAAAATTTGATATTATAATTGAAAATAATCAATTAGGAATTGACACTTTAAGACTTCAAATTGTTTTACAGTTTTGAAAGTATATGTAAGTGTGTGTGTTTACATGAAAATTTCTTGCATAATGAGGAAAGCCATCATTACTTCAGTGTTTAAGATTGCTAAATTTCTAACTCAGTTCTTATTGGAAATTTGAACCACTCAACTGTTTTTCACTACTGTAATTTCATTGTTGTCTATTTTACATATTGATCTTGAACATAAAATTTAAAGTGAAAAAAAAAATTCTTATGCCCACAAAAAGAAAGTTTGATATAACCATTGGCTTTAATAAAAGTTGATAAAACCATTCTTCCACATGGTTGACACTGCTCTAACAGAATTTTAGGATACTTACATTCATTTCAACTAATACATTTGACATACTTTTGACTTGACATATTGCATCATCTTTGTGATTTCATTTATAAATTTTTTTCCAAATATCTGTTTCTTTGGATTTTACATAATCATAAAACTATTTTTTTCCCCTTAGGTGATTTATCTTTTTAATAAATCTTCCAAGTCATATTTGATGTCTTAGTGTCAGCCATTTTATTTGTACTAAACAAAACTAACTTGTGTGACTTTTCTCACCTAAGAGTTCTAAATCCAGTTTTATATTTTATACCACATTCTTCTGTTTTTAGTAGCATGATTTATTTCAGTAGTTTCTTCGGTTTCATTTCTTAAGTTCCTAGGAGGTCATTTTAGTCGACTTCAAAAATGGGTCAGCTTTAAAATGAAATTTCCAGTGTTAGGACAGTTTTGTTTGGTGCATGCCCTTTATGATTGTCACATTTACTAAAAAACATTTTTAAAAATTCAAGTATATGCAAATATTTTTTTTCTGAAATTCAAATTTAATTGAGTGTTGGTATTATATATGGCAATCTATCTTCCTTAAAACTACTTAAAAATTTCCAAATTTGATTCTCTCATGCTCTATATTAAATCTCTTTCATATATATGTTATGTTAGTTTTCTATTGTTCCTCCATTCAATAATATTCAAGATATATGAATAGTCCAAGACAAGAAGAAAAGATTGACAAGAGAAAAGAAGGAAAACAAGAGGGAACACAAAGCACTTGTAAGAAATATATATGACACAATTCTACAAAGATAAATAATGTCAGAAAACCATGCAGAATTTATAATAGAAAATTTCCCTTAATGATAGAAACAACATACAATTAAATAAGTGGGGTCATTGATGAAAACAGTCACATTTCTGAAGAAACCTTTGAAACTAACTAGACAGAACTTCTATGAAATTGAATGAACCTGGATTCAAACCCAGGTATGTCAGATTTCAAATTCCAAAATTTTATTCACTTTGAAGCCACATTAAGAACTTCACTCTTTAATGACCTATATCCATGCATAATTAAATATCATGTGTCTGCTCACAAAATACCACTTTCTCTCCTTTTCTTTGTGCAGTCTATTTTCCTACTGGGATTTTAGTGTATTTCATATTGACTTTTATAAGCATTTTGTTGATTAAGCTTAGCAACATTTTCTTGGTCATAAACTAACAAATACTCCCCCCGCCCCCAGGTTTCCTGCTTGAATGTATTTGATTAAGATGTACATTGAATTTTAAAATGATTTTTTATTTTGTTCTATGTCTCCAAAATATCTTAGACATAAATTCATTCATATTTTATTTTGTTATTTATTTATTTTCTTTATTAACTATGCAATGTATCAATAATTTATCTTGATCTTTGTGTGAAGTGAGAAACTTAGATGGTTTTCATTATCTCCCAGTAACAATCTTCTCTGTTAATATGTGTAAAGACCTACATCAACTAACTATAACCACAGTTCTCATTATACTTATAGGACAACTCTTACTGGGACTGAAATGTCCACAGTTTTTTTATTTTACTATTAAATATAATATCTGCAATGAAACTCCAGCAAGCATGGTTCCTTTTCAACTAACATAATCCTTAATTCTCTTAATTTGACAATGTTTCCATAAAATATGTAGTAACTATGATTTTAAATACTATAGTACAAATATTCTATGGAACATCCCTATTAAGGAGCCTTACACCATATGGCTTAAGAACAAATGCACTAGAATCAGATGGCCTGGGTATGAATATAGGCTCTTCTAATTACTACCTGTGTGACCATATATATTATTATCTGAATGTATGAGAAAGACTTCACACATATGCAAAACAGAGATGGTAATAGTAGCTTTTTAAATGGTATTGTAAGAATTAAATGGTTAGTATAATTTAAAATTTTGGTGCCTTGTTTTTGTTCTTGATTTAAATAATAGTTACTGATTGTCACTTACAGATCACAGCCAGGGCTAAGCTCTTTACATTTTATTATTAAAATCCCCTGAAAAATCTGTGAGGTAAATATTATTATACCCAGTATACAGATGAGAAAACTGACATTGAAAGTGGTCAATTAACTTTTCAAGAATAAATAGCTATGAAGACGATAAATTCAAAATTTGAATTTTGTTGGTAGGTAGCATGATTTAAATTCTAATACTTTTGTTGTTGATGCTGTTTCCTTTTATTTTCTTGTAGTTTGTTTTTATTCTGTCTTTCTTAGGCTCCTTTAAAAATTAGCCTATGTTCAGGAGACTCTGATCTTCAATCATCTTTCCTTGATCTCCAACCCCTTTAAATTAAATAGATCGGGGCTTTTAAAATAACGTTTTGAAATAAAGGCTAAAACAAACCCAGATTAGCTTCATGGCAGATGTTCTACTTTTAGGCTAAATTAGTCATGAAATCTGCCTCTCCTTTGTATGTTTTTATTGTTGTTGGTTTTGGAGAACGATACCAAATTAATGAATTGCTTTTCAAATCCCCCTTGAAAATGTGCTTATAGCAGTAGATGCTAGGCCCAGGTGTGGTAGCAGAGTTAATTAGAATGTGCACATTAGACACATCTCAGAAGGCTGCATATCCAATGCAAATTCTGGAGTGCTTAATGTCCATTCAGATGTGTGTAGTGATTGCAGCATTATAGAGGGCAAAGTTAGAAGGCTTTGAGCTTATGAGCTTGGACAGAGTTTTCTTATGAACTCAAGGGAAAACCAAATGAGACGAGGTGGCAAAATCTTCTGCTGATTCCTTTGGAATTGATTCTTATTGCGTTAGCCAGTAGAATGCACATCCTGCATAAACATAATTACATTGCAATAATGGGACCTTCATTTTGGCTTGATTCAGTGCATAATATTCAGTATATGAGTATGTGTGTACTGGCCCCTTTTAAAGTACAAACTGTCAATTAAAATGCTAGTGTCATATGACAAACATGTCTAATACCATTGTTTACCATTTGGTAACTATCTTTAAAATTCCTATAATTTCTGTTGGGCTTTTGTGAGTTAACAAATTACATTTTGTTTTGGTACAAATTTTAAAAAATTGAGAAACACAAGAGTATCTGTCAGACAGATGGAAATTAAAATAGCATTATTCTTACTGAGTAAGCCAGTTGGAAAATGATGCTTTAGATTTATGAGAAGGAGACTCATTGATGGCAGAATTAGGTTTGAATTAGGTAGTTACGAGTAGCACTGGACAACCTCAGACCTCTTCTGTCAGGAAAAGGCCTCTTAGTGTGTAGCAGAGAAACTACAGAATGAATGCATTTTATAGATAAGAGTTTCCAAAAGGAAAATCAAAGTAGAGCCTAGCCACACTAATTTGTTTTTTTCCCCGAAATTCACCAATCAAGTAAATTCATTACCCTTTAAAAATGTCAAATGCTCTATTCCATGGTAGAGTAGCATCTTGCTTTGTTAAAGCAAAACAAAATCAAGAACAAAAACAAGGCACCAAAATTTTAAATTATACTAACTGGAAAATTGAGCAGTTATAAAAAGTAAGTAAGGCAAGATATATAACCTCTCTGAGAGTCTGTCTTTTAAAGAAAGAGTGTAAAACTGCCTATTTATGCAGGTCAGTCAAGTACACTGAAGTATTGTAAGGACTTAATGTTGGCTGTAAAAACCACCACAGCTTTCACTAGAGAAGGCCCAAGAGACTTAAAAATTGTTACAAAAAATATTTTCTTGGGCCTGTACTTTTAAGCTGAGGTGACCCAAACTATGTCTTAAGCATCTTACATTTATATTATATCCTAATGTATGCTTCCTATTGCTGCTATAGGGAATTACCACAGATTTAGAGAATTAAAACAACACATATTTGTTATCTTATAGGTCTGGAGGTTAGAAGTACAAAAGGACTTTCACTGAGATAAAGTCAAAGTGTCAGCAGAGCTCCATTTCATCTGGAAGCTGTTGAGGAAAATTGATTTCATTTCCTTTTGCAGCATCTGGAAGCTACCTGCCTTTTTTGGCTTATGGCCCCTTGTCCCATCTTCAAAGCCAACAGTGTAGCATTTCTAAGAACCTTAGAAACGTCTATAAGTTTCTTCTATAAGAGTTTCTGATAAGGGCTCTGATTACTTTGGACCCATCCTAATAATCCAGGATAATCTCCTCATCTCAAGGCCCTTAATTTAATGACATCTGCAAAGTCCCCTTTGCCAGGATTAAAATAATATATTCACAGGTGCCAGTGACTAGGCCATGGACACTTTGAGGGGACTGTTTTCTGCCTACCTCACCTAAACATCTCACATAGCCTGTTGGAAGTCACTTGTGCTCAGCTTGGTACCCACAGTACTTTACTATAAGAAATCAATTAAAAAACAGTTGTAAATCATGAATTTAATATTCACTTAAGAGTAAAAAAACAAACAAAAAAACTCAGGATCATCTCAATAGATGCAGAAAAATCTGTGTGTATGTGTCTTTTCTATGTTCAACATACAATCAGCAATCCCATTGTGAATTACATAGCCCCCCAAAATAAGGGAATAAATCCACAAAAATGTATGCACAAGATATGCACAAGAGATTTATTTATAATAGCTAAAAACAATCTAGTTGCACAGCAATGGAGAATAGATAAAGTGATATAAGTAAAAATAGAATAATTCTACACAGCAATATGAAGGAATGAACAAAAGTTACATATAACAAGATGGATTAATCTCACAACTATATTAATGGGCAACAGAAGCCAGATACAATTGCTTACACAGTTTTATTTATATGAAATTCAAATACAGTTTGAAATCAGAATAGAGTTACCTATGGGGAGTGCTATAGACTGGGAATGTATTAGAGGAAAATTTTCAGTGTGCTGAAAATATTCTAAATCTTGATCTAAGTGGCAATTACGTAGGTGTTAATATATAAAATACTTAATCTTTGTGAAGTGAGATTAGTGCATTTCATAGTTTTATGAACATTATCAATTAAAAATAACTAGCTTGTCCATGTACAAGGAAAGAGATTACCATATTTTCATTGGAATTATGTCTTCCAGTCCGGGAACACAGCCTATTTGCTCATTTGTTTAGGTATTTTTACTTACCCTCAATACTTTTTTGATGGATATCTGAAGATATGTTTTGGGTTATATTGCTATTATAAATGATATTTAAAATTTTTCTGCAATTACTGATAGTTTCAGATTTTTTTTCCAGTTTATATGACTGTAATTCATTTTTCTTTCCTATTTACTTTAGCTAGTAACTTCAAGACACATCAAACAGAAATGATAATGTTGGATAATTTTTCTGATTCCCAGTCTCCAGGGAAAAGCTTTCAGCACTTGACCATTGATAGAATTACTAAAGCTTTATGCAGACTTTTTGTTATGTATTATGAAATTTCTCTTCTAATTTTAATTTGCTAAGATTTATATTTTTATTATGATGTGTTGAATTTTATCAAATACTTTTCTTCAGTCTGAGTAGAATATAATTTTTATCCCTTACTATTTTAATATGTAACTTATTTATCAGTTTTAGTATAATAGACTATGGTTTTCTTTGTATTGATCTTACGTGACATTTTCAGGGCTTCTTAATCTATCTCGATCTATACCTATAAACAGATTTGGAAAATTCTTGTATATTATTCATTATAATATTGTTTCTTCCCCATTCTCTCTCTGTCTTCTATGGGATTCTAATTACATATACGTTATTAATTTAACTCTGTTGCATATGTCTCTTCTACACTTGTCCGTATTTAGAATTTTTTTTTTTTTGCTCTCCGTCCTTTAGTTCTTGTATTTTTCCTTATGACATGCTTAAGAAGACATGAGGGACTGCATCCACTACACACTGGTTTACAGTTTTGTAGAAAGTGTTTACATACATTCTTGATGATATGACTCACATCTATTTCCCTCTGAGATCTGGAATATTTTCTAGGCACTTCATTTTGGAAATTCTTTTGAAAATTTCTAGTAATTTATTTCAGTGCTATGAGTCTACGGAAGACTCAGTTTCACCAATCAGTGGCTCTTTGTCAAACTTCTTATCCTACTACATGTGCATCTCAAGAATTTGGCATGCTTCAAGTGGAAAACTGACAAAGTATCAGTATCATTTTTCTAGGCTTCCATTCTTACAAGGTGAATGCTAATTCTCCAATTTCCTGACTACCTTGACAGCTCATATCCAAATGTATACCTCTCTACTCTTGAAAAATAGCCAAGTTTCTGCTTCTGAAGAAAATGCTCTCTGCCTGAACTCATTATCTAGATTCTTGGCCTTCCCATGCAATAGTAATAACAGAGGTACTGAGTGGGAAAGTTGCTATAGAATATTACATCATCTCTCTAAGTTCCTTTTTCTATGAGATTTCTCTCAAGTTTTGTTTTACTCCAGAGTTCTCTTGTTCACCAAACAGACATTTTTAAAAAATGGTATCTGGTTTTCCTATTTGTTTGTTGTAATATTGGTATTCTACTACAAAGTACTCCATCATGGGAAGAGGAAGTTATCTTACATGATTTTATTTAAATTTTAAAGTATTCAATGACTATTCCTAGGCTAAATGTCAGACCAATAGTAGCCCATACAACTCAGAAAAATTATATAAATAAACTAAATTTTTTTACTATTCTTCATGTTACTAAGTGATAAGTGTTTAAGAGAGCGATAACATGGTAACATCTTTATCAATAACATACTGGAAATAATTAGTCTGATTCAGGCCTGACACTACTACTCTACCTGCTTCTCTACATTTCTACAGGACAAGTCTCAATAAAAGTTCTATATGCGAAACACAGTAGCATTGGCTCAAAGGTCATAGCAGAGAAGGATATGAATTAGACATTTTGTTTCTGATAGTTTTAAGATTAGCATTGCATTTTCTAGCTTTTAAAGTCAAATGAATGACTGTTTCCACATGAATGACAGTGTTATTAAAGTCTTATTAGGCTCACGAAATAATTTGGAAAATTTACCTTCTTTTTTATTCTCAGCAGTACTTACACAAGGATGGTGATATTTCTTATTTGCTTGGGAGAATTGACCAGTAAATCTAACTTATCCTCTGGGAAGGTATTTAATTCAGATTCAATTGATTCAATAGAATAAGAATATTTAGTTATCATTTTAGTAATTTTTATATTTAAGAAAATACATGCATTTGTTTTTTTGTTTGTTTCTGCTGTTTCTACATGAAATTCTATGAGGTCCTTATAGAAAAATGTTATATCTTAATTTTCGTTATTATATTAACCCCTCAATCTTGAAATTGAGTAAATTCCAGTCTTTCTGGGACATTTTAATATAGGGAGTCTCATTTGCCATGCTAAGAGGAAAAAGTAAAGGAGTAAACCTTTCTCACAAATTTCTTAACAGTTGGCCCCATAACCTTTAAAACTCTAACATTCAATCACCACCACATAATTAGAACGGTATAAAACTTTCTTACATTTTTCTCTGAAAAATCTAATGTAAATAAGCAAGTTCTAGTGCAAAAGATATAAATGGAATTGTGAGAACAGAGAAATAAATGCCCTAATTATTGTAAAAGATATTTACATCACTGTTCAGAAGAACAATTCTGTTTCCTAAAACAGAACTACAAACATTTAAAATCTTAATATCAGTGTATAGCATTTGTTCAGCCAGGGAGGTTTTCCTATGTATTTACAAGAGAGGAGTCAGTGTTCTCAAAGCAGTATGTAAAGAAGGTGCCACAGTAAGCATAAAAAGTAAAATACCACCCAGTCATAATGATGTAAGCAATGTTTCTTAGAAACCACTACAATGATGTCAGCAAAAAAAAAAGAAGTAAGGAAGAAACCAAGATGCATTGGTACAGAAGAATTCTAAGCCCAAGGAAAAGCTAAGGGAAATTTTAGGTAGAATTACAATTAGTAGGAAAAAGGGAATTTGAATATATTGCCTGAGAGGAATAGAAAGAGCAGGCAGAAAACTACAGGTGAAATGAAAAGCAAAAAATCACATTCAGAAATGTAGAAAATATAATTGCATGACAATGTCAGACAACTTCTCATAATCAGTCTCATAATTGTATTCACTCTAATTTGAAGTTAAGCAACTTGGTCTGAAGTTTTATTCTTTTTAAAATATTTCCTGTGTGTGTTGTGGAATTTAATTATCCGGCCAGAAGAAATAGAATTAGAAATATTACAAATTAGTAGAATGTTTCTAGAAGTAAAAGGTTTCAATTTTTTATAGTGTTGTCATTTCACTTCTAACATGATCTTACCTGCTTTATGACTTATTGATGAAAATTTTAGAAAAATAAAAACTAAGAATAGAATTTTTTAGTGACTTTGGTCCCTATTTGCCTTGGCCTCTAACTTTAATCGGGGTGATAGGTAACAGCTTATGCAAGGAAAAGAGGCTCATGAATCCTCAAGCACATGAAATGTCTGCCCTGAATATTGCCTCTGGAGTTATTGACTTTCAGATAGAAGGTTGTTTTCTTTGAAGCCTTGCTAGGGGGAAAAAGATATGGTTCTAGGAATCTCATAAGAAAGCACGTTCCCAGGAAATTTTCAGCTCAGTTTTGTAGCTGTAGTGTATCACGTCTGTATAAGGTTGAAGAGTTTATCTTAAATGAGCTTCTGAGCCTTTCAAGGATTCTAACATAGTTTTGGTATAAAACACATTCTCCTTTGTCACAATCTGGAATGTGGAAATACCCTCTCTGTGAACCAGTATCAAATGTGACAGTCGGTCTGGTATTAGCAAAACATTTACTTTATTTTTCTCTAAAAATCCATCAATCAAAGAAATGAAAGTTAGGGGACTTGATAGACAACCTATATGCCTCTGTGCTAATAGATTTTGTCAACAAGGAATACTTACAATCATGTTGCTGTATGACATATGTATGTGTTCTCTTTGTAAAGAAAAATTATTTAACTCTTTATTAAAGACACTCCATATTTTTTCTTTAATTTCATGTTTTACCCCTTATCAATTCATAATTTTGCTGCCCTTAGAGTGAAAAAATAATAGTTCATTGTAGTCAATTTTATGCTGAAATTATGTTATATTGGAAGATGTGAGTGACATCAAATTATAAAAAAATGAATATGATTGGGAAAATAATTCTTATGTATTAAGCATTTTATTTTAAAATAATTTTTGATTTACAGGGGAATGACAAAGTTAATTACGCAGCTCCCATATGCCCTCCACTCAGCTTCTTCTGTTATCTTACATGATAACAGTGCATTTAGCAAAACTAAGAAAATAATATTGTTGCAATACTAAAATACAAATTTCATTTGAAATCCAATAATAATAATTTTTGCTGTTACTGGATTCAATCAAGGATACCACCCTGCAATCTGGAATTATGTCTCCTTAGTCTGTATTCTGAGACAGTTTCTTAAAATTTTCTTGTTTTTAATGATCTTATTGCTTTTGAAGAATAATGGTCAAATATTTTGTAGAAATTTCTAAAATATGTTTTGTTTGATGTTCTCTGATGATTAGATAGGGTTAGTTATTTGGGGATGAAGACCACAGAGGTGAAGTGCCAGTCACATCATATCAGGGAGTACGTGATATCAACATGGCATTACTGGTGATATTAAACTTGATTACTTGGTTAAGGTAGTATTTGTCAGTATTCTTCACTGTGAAGAAGTTACTTTTTTTTGTATACTCTATTCTTTGGATGTAAGCTGCTAAGTGTATCTATTCCATGCTGGTCAAGGGAAGAAGAGGTATTAAATAAATGCCACCTCCAAGATGACAGAGTATTAGAAAATATTTAAATTCTTCCATAGAATGAGTTGTCCCTTCTCTCCATTATTTTTTTATAAATATTTTATATTAGTATGGCTTCACATCTATTTATCTTATTCTTTATTTTATAATACTATTGCTATTTATTTTGTTGCTCAAATTTTTCCAGGTTTGACCAGTAAAAGGTCTTTCATGTTGGCTCCTGTGTCCATTTAACATATCTCATACCATTTACTTATTTGTTTGTTTTTTCTTTATTTTATTGAAATATATTTGACATATAACAATGTATAAGTTTAAGGTATACAATGTGTTGATTTGATACATTTATACATTGCAGTATGATTGCCATTGTAACATTAGCTAGTACCTCTATCATGTCATATAATTATTTTTATATTTGTAGTGAGAATAATTAAAATATAGTCTCTTAGCAAGATTTTGTTTATAATACACTACTATTACCTATAATCACCTACTGTACATTAGATTTCCAGAAACTATTTATCTACTAGTTGCCAGTTTATACTCTTAAAACAACATTTCTCCTATTCCTTCATCCCCCAGTCCCTGGTAACTACCATTTTATTCTGTTTTCTACAAGCTAGGCTTTTTTTTTTTTTAATATTCCACATGTAAGTGATATCATACAGTATTTGTCTCTCTGACTTATCTCACTAAGCACAATGTTCTTAAGGACTGTAAATGTTGTCACAAATGGCAGGATTTCCTTCTTTCTCATTGTTGAATAGTATTCTATTGTGTGTGTTTTTTAATCTGTTCAGGTTGCTTCTATCTTGGCTATTGTGAATTATGTTGCAATAAATGCAAGAATGCATATATTTCTTTGTTATCCTATTTTTATACCCTTTGGACATATATCCAGGAGCTGAAACATAAGGTAGTTCTATTTTTAATATTTTTAGAAATGTCATACTGTTTTCTATCATGGCTGAACCAATTTAAATTCCCACCAAAAATGCACAAGGGTTTTCTTTTTTCACATTTCTTATCAACAGCTGTATCTTATCTTCTTGATAGTCATTTCTAATAGGTATTAGGTGATATCTCATCATGGTTTCTATTTGCATTTCTCTGATGATTAGTGATTTTTGAGCATCTTTTCATGTATCTGTTTTATATGTTTTGTTTGTATGTTTTTAGAATCTATTTAGTATCTGTGCTCATTTTTAAATTATTGTTTTATTGTTATTGAGTTCTATGAGTTCTTTATATATTTTGGATATTAACCTCTTAGCCAATATATGATTTGTAAACATTTTCTCCTGTAGGTTGCCTTTTCATTTTGTTTATTGTTTTTCTGTTTGTTCGTTTATTTTTTAGCTCTGCAGAAGCTTTGTAATTTGATATAGTCCCACTTGCTTATGTTTGCTTTTGTTTTCTGTATCATACCCCAAAAATCATTACCAAGACCCACGGGAAGGAGTTCCTTCCTTCGTATTTCAGGTTCATCTTATATTTTCTTTGCTCCAGGCAGTAGTTCATTTTAATGGAGAATGCTGTTTGGAAATCAAGATCTGGTGATGGATGTGTTTATCATTACTGTGGTGCCACTGCTTCTTGGCTCTCTCAGTTGGTTGAACAAAAAAATATAAGGTGTATACTAATATGCACATAAACACAAGCATATCTATCTATCTATCTATCTATCTATCTATCTATCTATCTATCTACCTGTCATCTATCTAATCTATATACATTTCTCCATCCATCGTCTGTCACTCTATTAACTATGATGATCTATCATCTAACTATACTAAAATAATCGTGAGTTAAAACATATGCTCTACTATAATCCAACACCATAGGGTTCATCCTAACCTCTTCTACCCTCTTCCTCATTTATAACTTCCTTCTCTTGATAGAAAAAACATGGTTCTCATGACCTATAATTTATACACTTATTTGTTTAATCTTAGAGAATCTGTCTGTCTGTCTATCTATTAGATATCTATCTATATATAGATATATGTGACTTCAAAATTGGTACCACATACCACTATGTGGAAAAAAAATAAAATATATAAACTAGAGTAAGAGCTGGTAATTTTTTTTTTTTTTTTTGTAAAGAGTGAGATTGCATTTTAGATTTAAAAATGTAAAACCAATCTTAGTTTGCTGGTCATATAAAGACAGGTGTGGCCATATTTTGCCCTCAAGTCAGACTACAGTATTTATGTATAATTCTTTTTTTTATCCATTAAAAATACCTTTTCCATAGTTACTTAGACCAGCCTTTTACTCCATACTATCAGTGAGATTATATCAAACATATCTGTTAATTTATTTTAAAGAGATCCAATTAGATTTTCTAGTTTAACTTTATATTTCAAGCATAATCAACATCAGTAGCTTTTCATCAGTGACTTATGCCTGTGGGTTCTTGGTATTTTACATATTGTTTTTTCTAACATCTTCAACCTTCTTGAGATGTGTCACCATTCTTATTTTATAGATGTATAAAGGGGACACCGGATTTTATGTAATTTGTCCAGTATCACACTTCTAGTTAGTTACAGAATTTAGCGTGGATCTACATCCATTTTTGGGGTACATCTTTACCACGATTTGATCATATTTTACAAATCACTACCAGTTCTTACATTTTTTTTTTTACATTTCATCTTGCTGCATTGTATTAATGTTTATAAGCCTTACAACGCTCTTTTTTTGAACAATATGCTAAATAAATAAGTAGCAAAAATAATGCGCTAATGAATTAATACCAGCATTAAATAACCATTCAACAGATAAAGACATAAACATGAGAGTAAAGCCTTTTGAATTGGCTCACAGTGATTGTAAAATTTTTTAAGCTAAACTTTTAAAGAGGTATGACTTCAAATTCAATGTTCTTTCTGCTTGGCAATATTTTTACAGTCTTCACCCCCTCATTGCACTATGATCAGAAACATTTTTAATTTTAGAATTTGTGCTTCTCAGTTCTTAAACTTTTTATGTATTATTTTTGCTATCTATTCTCTGTTAAACTTTCCATCTATTTATTGTGACCATATTTTATTTTACTTAAGCTACTTGTCATTGCCACTTTAAAGTCTTTTCCTGCTAGTTATCTGTCCAATTTTCTCCTTCTTCAGTATCTAAAATCTATTGTCTCTTGCTTGGATTACTATAATAGAGTTCTAATTATTCTTCCTGATTCCATTTTCACTCACCCATTATTCATTCTCCACAAAACAGCCAGTGTAATTTTTTTTTTTTAAATGAAACAGTAGCAATCTTATTTAAAGTCTTTAATGGTATTCCATTGCATTTAACAAAATTAAAACTCAATATTGGACTATAAGGCCCTACCTAATCTATTAGAAACCTCCTTTCTGTACACATCTCCTACAACTTTATTTTATTTATAGTGTAAAACCCAACAGATTCATCAACACTGGATTTCTTTTTCTTTCTAGAACTCACATGTTCCAGGTTTAGGATTATTTTACTAGCTGAAACCTTCTGCTAAAAACCCTGTTCAACCATTATCTGTGATTCATTACTTCTCGAAGTTAGAGTTATTAATGTAAATGTCATGTTCTCCAAAGGACCTGTACTACCTAAGTTTTCCTCATTTGTTTATTAGTCTATTTGTTTATGGCTTCTACCACTAGAATATAAGCTTCAAGAGAGCAGGAGACTTTCTCCCATTCACACTGGTTTAACTAAGGATATAAAAGTACTTGACACATTGTAGGAACTGGATCAATGATTTCTGAGTAAGAAAGTGCCTCCAATTATTATAGAAAGCCCTGGATACCTCTTTATAAGAAGAGACATTTCTAGAATTTCAAGTAAGAAAATATTTGCCCAAGTGTCCCTATGGACACCTTATGAACTGAAAAAAAAAAACAAAAACAAAAACAAAAACTAAAGCATTCCAACTAGAATAACACAGTATGTGAGACATCACACTATGTGGGAAGAAAGAGGTTGACTTGGTGATCCTGGGTGCAATACAAGAAGCTAAATGTGCATGAGGTAATGTTTTCTAGTAAGGCTTATGATTAAAACTGGAAGCCGCTGTCTAGCTGGTATTCTCGTAATTTTCCTTTGAAAAAAAGAAATCTGTGTATGAGATCATGAATGAAAAATTGATGTAAACTTTAAGCTAAAGGGTGGAATGATATGTCTAATCAGAGACCTCAACCAGGCAAGGAATACTTGCTGCAAAGGACAAGCATCTATTGCAGTGCGATCAGTGCTCGTTAGCATTTCCTTGTGACAGTGACCACACAACACTGAGATTGATTTATACTTATCACTTTGCCCGATATTTGAAAACATCACTGAATATTATGGATTGAATAAGCCATGCTTAGAGTTTTTTAATGATTCTAGGAAAGAGTAGTCTCAAGATAAAAGAAAAAAAAAATGAATTTCCTGCTAATAAGATGAGAAGGTCAATATGATTAAGTATAATAATAAGGATCTATTTCTATTTTAAACTACTAAGTTAGGTTTTTCCAGTTACATATAAGATGGAATAATATGCAGCTATTGCAAAGTTTATAAAAAGTATTTTATAAAACTGGAAAATATTTAAATATGCAAAGCAAAACATCAGTTTTCAAAGTCATAAAAACATTGATCTCAAATACACATACTATTCAAAATCATTAAAATTGTATCTCTTGGCTGATGGTAAAATGTGAGATTGAAATTTTCTCTTTTGTATTTTCTTATATTTTTCCTGTGAATACAATGTAAATACATTACTCATAATCAAGTGAATAATTTCAAAATGAAGAAGTATATATATATTTTATGAAACTCTACTGTTTTTATACTTTATAAACAGCCCAGACTATACAGACTCAGTTTTCCTGAAAATTCAGAGATAAACACTTTATTATAATTTTTAATGTGTTCTATATTATGCAATTATAAAGATTAAAATAAAATAAACCATAAAATACAAAATAAAATAAATGTAACAAAGAAGAGATAAACACAAATCATATTTAAAAAAATATTTGTTTTTATTGGCTTTCAAATTTTACTTGCATGATAATAACAATTTTTAGTTAAATCCATCTGGGTACTTTAGTCTTTTGAAATTCACCTACTGGTATATTTTTATTTTATTCCAGAATCACTTGAAATCTGGAGATAAAACACTTTTCAGGTATGTTTACTATCCAAAGAAATCAGTCTCTTGAGGACAGTCCACCATAAGCCAGCAGACACAACACACAAGAAGCCTTCTGAATTATTGAGGTAACAGGTATAGTGGTAGCTTATACAGTATGTGTATGTGTGTTTTTCTTACTCTAATCAGATTATCTCTTTATATACTCATAATTTTGGGAGAGTTTAACAATTTAATAAGCATTTATTCCCACCCAATTTTTCTCAATGCTATCATCCCATGATTTGGAAATTAAAAAGAGTTGTATTTATCCCTGTCCCTGTTTAAACCCATTTAGTTTTGGTTTAAACCCAAAGATTAACTCTTGATTTAAGATTCACTGAATCATTCCTTATGAAGCTTTGATGTTATAATATTTACCATTATAAACATTAATATTGATCAGTAAAATGTTTTATTTATTAATTCTAATACTTGATTGCCAACAAAATTAACAATTGTATTCTTCTCAAGTAGAACACAAGTAAAAGTTACAGTTGAACTTATGAGAAAGCAAAATAACTTTAGCTAATATCTTCTTTGTTTACTTAGATGTTTATAATGATGGAAAAAGTGTATAGTTTTTTGAACATAGAAAACATTATATATTAATCAAATGACATGCTAGATAGGTATGATAGAAAAATTTACAATGTAATTTTATTGCAGCATTAAGAGTTCTAACATTGTTCTTATGGATATTTTATATGCTAAAATTTTTTTAACTCCGTATTAACTATAAGATGGCAGCAGTGATTTGTTCAGCCTAAAATATCAGCTTAAAACTTAGTGACCTAAAATAACAATCATCTATTATTAGTCATGGTTTATTTAATTTAGATTTGGCACAATTGACTTTGACTTAGCTAGTCTACGTATGAAGGTCAAAAGTTGGCTCAGTCTTTGGCTGGGCTTTGCAGAAAAGCTTAGTTCGGGCTGTCTCTTATTACTCCTAAGACCTGTGGACTAGCTCAGGTATAACCTTCACTTGCCCAATTGTGTAAGCACTTGTTATGACAGCTTGTGTTATATATACTAACATCTCATTAACCAAAACAAAACACATACTGCTACTAAGAGGCAAAGAATTATGCCCCGCCCCCATAGGAAGGTACTACAAAGTTACATGACTAAAAGGATGAATGTAAACTGGGAGAAAAATTTGGACCATTAACGCAATCTGCTAGAGAGGGGGAAATATAATAATGTATTCTGTACTATGTCAGCTTAAGGAAAAAAAAAACAATTAAAATATTTTACATATTAATAATAAATTGTGAGTTGTAACTACACATATAATTCAAAGAAAAATAAATGAACATACAACAATATCAACAACACAGAAAGACGTGCTCTTGCTTGACACATGTCTAGCTTGAAATAAGTGTTGCAAGATGGGGGAAAGAGTATAATGAATGGAGGCTTCACTTTTTAGTGAAAATATGGATAAAATGGGGAGCAATCGTAATTAAGTTAACAGCAGTGCATGTAAATTATGGATACTAGGCAGAAAATTTGACTATGGTGGTAGGTAAACTCATTACAGGTTTGTTTAGCAAGATAAAAAAAAAAAAG
This sequence comes from Pteropus medius, assembly GCF_902729225.1. Lineage (NCBI taxonomy): Eukaryota > Metazoa > Chordata > Mammalia > Chiroptera > Pteropodidae > Pteropus > Pteropus medius. The sequence continues at coordinate 18,028,472 of NW_024351730.1, forward strand.
AGTTAGAAGACTACCTAGAAATTATTGCAGTGGGAACAGATGTTAGGTAGCATTAAAGATAGGAGGAAAAGTTAAATAATCCATTTTAAAATAAAGAAAAATTCTACTGATTATGACTATCAATATATAGTACTTCATTCCAAAAGAATTTAAATATTTCAAAAGTATAAAAATGCTACTTGTAAACTTAAATAATACAATTTCTATACTTGGAAGGTTGAGATTCATATAGATTTGGAACAAAAGACATAAAAAGAAGTAATTCTGTCCCTGTTAAAAGTGAATTTGCTAGGATAACAATATCTTATATTCCTGGATGTCATTGGATCCTCTAAAAAATGTTTTTATTTGCTTCTTTTGATAATACTATGGGTTAATACAATTTCTTTCCATATTTTAAATGGAAAAAAAAAAAACTATTTTGGTCAAGTTAGTGTGTTACAGTCAACATTCAGCAAGTATTTTTTGAGCACCTATTGAGGCACTGTGCTATATTAATTCATGAACTCTTGAAGACTATCATCTGCCAGAGAAAAGTGGTATTAACCTGATAATATCAGATATGTAATTAAGTAATACTTACAACTCTGAATACTGAAAGGAATTCTGAGATATTACTTAGAGCACCAGGAATAAATTCAGATTTTCTTGCTTTGTGATCCAGTGCAAGTTACAGACAAGGCATGACACAATGTGCCTAAAACATTTTTTTAAACCAAAATATTTCAAAATAGTTCATTAGCAAATATAATGGCAATAATTTTTTGAGAATGTAGATTCTGGTTTCGCTATAAATGTTTATCCACATTTTCCATTGTGCTTTAATATTATTAAATATAAAAACATTTGAATTATAATTTAGAAAGGATAAAATTTTTATATTGTCTAATTGGTTAGTGAACATGATACTATTGCATCGTGCTTATTATTTTAATGGAAAAAAACGGAAAATTAAAGAGAATCGATTCAATATTGGTTTTATCATTTCATAAATTTGTTCTCTAACTTGGCAACATAATAATTTAGAATGACAAACACACAAATATATATGGATACCAATCAGGGCAGATTTATTTATTTTTTTCAATTTACATATTATAATAGGCAAATACGTTATCTAGGATGATGGTAAAAAGTAATATTTGATTCGACATTTTTAAACAAATAATGGAGAAAAGTTTATTTTCTTGTTGAGAGTTTGTCGATATCAGATTGTTTATCTGAACCATTTGTCTCTTTCTAAACCATCTTAAGAACCAATCAAAACAGATTTTTCAGGAATTATTGCTAAACATGTACTTTATTTTACCATAAACATTACAAAAGTCAAACATCGTGGAAAATTTTATACAACTATTATATTTCTATTGCAGCACAAATGTTATGAGAAGAAAAGAGAACCAAACTGACCAAATAAAACCCCAATCTTTAGCAAGTTTGTCTTTCCTGTTGATGACAAAAAATATTAATTTATTTATATACTCAGTAAATGCCAAGTATGTTTTGTGCACTCTGCTAAGCACCTGGAACTTATGAAGAACAAAACAAATACTTCCTCTGCTATCTGGGAGCTACATTCCAATTGAGGGACCAAATAAAAAAGATTCTTGCAAATAATGTATAATTAAAAGTCTGCTAATAATTCCATGAGTAAACATAGGAAACTATGAAACCATATTACATGAGGGTTGATTTTGAGTCAGGTGAAAGTTAGGAAACTTCCCTGGGAAAGTGACATTTCACTGAGGTGAAAGAACAAGTAGGATTAACTCAGGAGAGTTTTTTTGAGGAAAGAGGGTAGAGCAGGCAAATAACATATGAAGAGCATTGAAGGAATGATATCTTGTCCTAAAGAACTGCACTTTCTGAGCCACTCTTCAACATTAAACTTAGGAGTGAATTGATTTCCCTTACTGAAGTTTTTGCTACTGATTGTAATGTGTGTGTTATTGCTGTGAAGACAGGTCACAAGTGAACACTATTATAGAAAAAAGTCTAGCAGTACTTCCAGTTAAATCTGTATTTACCATGAAGTAAAGCAAACTTTCAAGGTCACTTTACCTTATTACAAATTTCTATCAAACAAAAAGTACTTAATTCTGCATTGGCCTCAGATTTACAATTTCTCTATTCACTACACCAAGAAAATAAAGGGGTAAAACATTTGATTTAAGGTGTTCTCAATATACAAGGCAATAGCTGCTGAATCTCTTAAGTTTACAGTGACTCTAATGTGGCATAATATTGTGCCACTGAATTATTTAAAACACTTCAGAGGCAGTGAATTTTACCTTGCATAATGACCAATATTTTTAATATAGTCTGTAAGGCTCATTTCCATCTGATAATACCTTTTCAACTCCATCTCATTCAACACTGCACCTTGCTAACTAACATTCAACCATATTTATCTTTTCAATCCCTGACACATGTCAAGCTTCCTCCATTTGAAACACTGTATCCATAGCACATGAAAAAGAATCTGACACACAGTAGACACTTAGATATTTATTGAAGAGTGTAGGAGTAGCTGAGTGAATGAATATTTTTAGTAACACTCTGATAGGTTTTCTTAGGCTCACATTCATGACCTCTCAGATTCTTTCTATATATCTGTATCTCTTACATCAATACTGATGGCGACCACCTTGTTTCAGTTCATCTATTTGAACCAGGTCATACATTATAGGTCCATTAATGGCTTTTCTTTGAAGCTATTATCAAATGCTGGTCCCTCAGCTATAGCCTGGGGAAGAAATCACATGATTAAAACTACAATGTTCTCTTTAGAAGGCTGAGTAGAAAGAGAGCCTAAATGACTCACTTCATTTTTCTTTTACTTTTTTGACTCTTCCTATTCATTTTGTTGTTGTTGTTTCCTTCTTATCTCCCTAATCTCTAATTTTGGGCTCAGTCCTGAATGTCATCTCATTTATATCTGCATTCAAAGTCTTGGTGCTCTCATGAAATCTCATAATTAAAACAAAACAAAACAAAACAAAACAAAACAAAACAAAACAAAACAAAACAAAACAAAAAAACTACCTAACAACTCCCCAATAGTTATTGTCAGTTTGGTGTTCCATCGCACTCCCAAGGGATATATCTAATTGTTTTCTGATATCTCCCTGCCTATTGGCCCCTGTGGATAATCTCAAACATATCATGCTCCAGGTTTAGCTGCAATTATGCTTTTCCTGCTGTATTCCTCATGTTAGCAAATGGCAATTCTATCATTCCTATTACTTGGATCAAAAATCTTGGCATCATTCTTTGCTTCTTTATTTCTCTGATACCCATTACTCAATCTACTAGCTGTTAACTGTAGTTTCAGAATATATTTGCAATTAACACCACCATCGACTTTTTAATTCAAGCCTCCATAATTGTTTACTGATTTGGCCTCTCAATATTCACCATTGCCCTCTAAGGTCTACCCTAAAAGTAGCAACTAAAATGATTAATTTTTTATTGAGATATTTTTGACATTAGTTTCAGGTGTATAACATAATGGAATATTATTCAGCAATAAGAAGGAGGAAATCTTGCCATCTGTGATAACATGGATGACCCTTGAGGGCATTTTGATAAGTGAAATAAGTCAGACAGAAAAAGACAAATACTTTATCTCACTATTTGTGAAATTGAAAAACACACACAAAAAGCACAAAGAAATGAACTCATAGATGCAGAGAACACATTGATGGGCTGGACGCAGGTGTTAACAGGTGGACAAAATGGGTGAAGGTGGTCAAAAGGTACAACTTTCAAGTATAGAATTAATAAGTACTGGGGGTCTAATTTAAAACATGGTGACTGACTATGATTAAGACTACATTGTATATTTGAAAGTTGCTAAGAAAATAGATCTTAAAAGTTCTTATCACATACCAAAATTTGTAACTGTGGCGATGGATGTAATTAGACTTATTTTTGTGTTCATTTCTCAATATTTACAAATACTGATTCATTGTATTGTTCTATACATAGCTGTAGATTGATATGTCCATGGGAGGTTAGTTCAGGGTCCACATACATCACCATCTTGAACTGGACCCTAGAGTGACTCTTTAAAATATATATCTGTTCATCTCAATTCTCTACTAAAAATTCTTCAATATTTTCCTATCTTACTAAGAGTAAAAACCAAAGTCTTTACAATAATCTATAATGTTCTAGAAGATCTGTTATTTCTATGACTTCATTAGCTGCTATTATCAAACATGTTCTCTCTGTTCTCTCACTGCTTAAGTGCTCAAGACATGCTCCTGCTTCAGTTGTCTCCACACAGGATATTTTATTTCTGGTTTATCAAAACCCCATGTTTTTAATCAAATGGTACCTTTTTTCTGAGGCGTTTGTTGATCATCATATCTAAAATTGTATCCTATCCTCAATTCTTGAAACTTTTAATCCTTTTTTGCTCATTTTCATGCTTATCAGTTACAGTTATATAGTACATATTATATTTATCTTATTTCTGTCTCTTACACAAAAATATAAACTTTTCGATGGTAGGGATGTTATCAGGTTTGTTCCTGCTATAATTCTAGCACCTAAAATTGATGAGACCATAGTTTACAAGAAACTTTTCACTGACTAATGCAATAAATGAATAAATGTACGTACAACTCTAGACCCCATAAAGAGTAGGAAAATATGGCATGGTAAGATCTAAAAATGTAGTGAAGAGTCAGTCCCAAAGTATTTTCCCCATTCAGCTACTCCTTTAAAATTTCCAAAATGAAATATATTTTAACTCATGAATTGAAAACAGATATTAAAGTACAGATAATATATACAGGAGTTCTTAACTGAATTGAGATGAGTGAATAAAGAGAAAGACTGGTTTAAGAATCAATTTGACTTTATAATAGATTTAGTTTGGAGATATAAAAAGTAGATGCCTAGAAAATCACAAAGCTATCATTTAAACAAAAGGCAGATGTTCTGTAATTGCAGCTGATTTAGCATGACAGCAGTGGTGTCTTGTGTTTGTCTCTAAGCTGGACACGGCTATTTTGCCTGCTGGACAGAACAGGCACTGGGATGTTACTATTGTATATGAACTGCATTCTCTGTTAGAGAAGATAGATATAGATAAATTAGAGGCATTAACAGAAAGGGCCGTGTTAAAATAATTTACATGTTTGACTTAAACTTAGTGTTCTTTCTGGTCACCCTCCACTCCTACGGAGGTGACATATTAAAAAAAACAACTGAGGCTCACATCTTAATTCAGTTGTGTGAAGGATCAACAAAAGTAATGAAATAAAGTTAAACACATTTCAAGAGTGAAGAATTACCATGATGGTTTTTTTTTTGTTGTTGTTTCAAAAGATCTGGGGTTTGGATCTGTTGGAATGAGAAGACAGGTAATCTTTTTCCAACTTTGGACTGGACATGACCTGGCAGAATTAGCGATACCTATAAACTAACACATATATTTTGTTCATAAATTTATAGAGAGGAGAAAGGAGCCTCCTGGAAAAAAGGTTTTGAGATCGTGACCCATAAGCCTCTGTAAGGTAGTTTTCTATTCAAGTAGTCCCTGCGTAGAAAAGAACCATGAGACTCATCATCAAGGTCTTAATAATCAGAGAAGTAAGCTGGTTTTAGCGCAACACATGATTTTGTAGAACCAATACTGGCAGTCTCTAGGATGCCATGCATTCATTTTGTTTTTCTTTAATCATTAACTTTTGCAATTTAGAATAGGTTTAGATTTACGAAATAACTACAGGACATTACAGACTTCCCATGTACTCTGCACATACTTTTTCTCCTGTTGTTGACATTCTAGCGTAGTCGTCAGCCTAATGAACTAATCTTGACACATTATTGTAACTAAAGTCCATACTTGATTTGGATTTCTTTAGTTTTTTTTTTTACTTAGTGTCTTACTATTCTAGAATCAATATGCCATATTATATTTAGTTATCATATCTCCTTAGGATCCTCTAGGTTTTAGCAGTTTCTCAGACTTTTATTGATGACTTTGAGGAATACTGATAAAATAGTGTGTTGAATATTCTTCAGTTATGATTTTTATGATATTTTTCCCATGGTTTCCCTGGAGTTAATGCATTTTTTAGAAGTAATATGAGAGGAATAAACTCATTCTCATCACATCCTATAAAGGGAATATGCTATTAACATGATGCATCCCTGATGATATTCACTTAAATCATGTGGCTGAGGTAGTGTTTGTCAGGTGTCTGTATTGAAAATTTTCTTTACCTCCCTTCGTCCTCCTTTAGTTAGCAAATGACTGCATGTAGTCCAGAGTTAAGAGAAGATGAGTAATTCTGCACTTCTTTAAGGGGTATGTGTCTACAGTGATAGTTTAGAACCTTTCATGCTGGAGATTGGTCCACTCCCCCTTATTTATTTGTTTATTCAATCACAGATTTCTTTCAGTATGAATTCATGAGTATTTTATATTTTTATTATACAATTCTATATTATTTCTCTGGTTTCTCTAATTGTTTCAGATTAGGTTATTAGGAGCTCTTTCAGATGAATCCTGTGTCTTTTTGATACATTGACATTATTTTGTTTTTGAGTACTTCTTTACAGTTCTAGAATCAGCAACTTTTTCAAGAGGACTTGCTGCTATTTATTGGAGAATACTATTAGAAATGAAGACTTGGGTATTGGATGTGTTTGTTGTTGCTGGGAATCACTTTTTCTAGGCCTTCTCAGAGGAGAAAGCTAGGGAATACTTGTGAGTATGATAACACATTTGTACACACATATGTATATTCTTCCTTGTGCATACATATGTGTGTACAAATGGGTTATCCCTTCCTTCTTTTTTGTCTTTCTTTTTCCTTTTCCTTTTCTTCCTTTCTTTCTCTGAAGTGGATCAATTACCTTATGAATTGGACCAATTACTTTAAAATTACAATCTATCAAAACTCACTCAAGGAGATAGAGATAACCTGATAACTCTTTTATTTATTAAATAAAATAAATTAGTAGACATAAAACTTCCAAAGAGAAAACATCAGACACAGATGGTTTCACTGGTAAATTCTACCAAACATTTCAGTTATAAATATCAACTATACATAATCTATTTCAGAAAACTGAAGAGAGAAAACATCTCAAATTATTTTATGAGGCAGGTATTATTCTGGTACCAAAATCAGAGTATTATCAGTTTTACTTATCTAATTTATATATTTCCTTTTGTGTTAGTGTAAGTTAAACTTATACTTTTATATAATTTTATATATTTTAGGTAAAAGTTTAGATTACTAATTTTATATCTTCTTTTCTAATTAGACATTTAAATATAAATATGTCTAAGTACTGCTTTCATTGGATCCCAAACATTTTGATAAATTGTATTTTCATTTTCATTTAACTCAAAGATTTTAATTATTTTTCATTTAATTTTATCTCTTATTTGATCTATGAATTGTTTTGTAGTGTGTTGTTTAATTTCTAAATATTTAGCAATTTCCAAACTATTTTTTTGTTGTCGATTTATACTTGAATTTTGTTGTGGTCTGCCAACATATTTTGTAGGAATTCTATACTTTTATGTTTGTTCAGGTATGTTATGGCACTGACTAAGGAATACTTTGGTGAATGTTTCATGTGACTTTTAGAAGAATGTAGATTCTGCTGCTGTGGATGCAATATTCTTTAAAAGTCAATTAGATCAAGTTGATTGATAATACTGTTTAGATCACCTCTATTCTTATCCTAACCTATCTATCACTTACTGTAAGGAGATGTTGAAGACTGACTATTGTATTAAAGTTGTCTATTTCTCCTTTCAGTTCTATTAGTTTGGTCTAATTTATATTTCCATTCTTTTATTAGGTACATAATCATTTAGTATTATTTTGATTTCTCTGATAATTCACCTTTTTAAAAAATATATAATACTCTCTTTATCTCTGATAATCTTTCTCTTTCTGAATAGTCTCCTTTGTCAGAAATTGATATACCCACTTCATCTCTCTTTCATCATCCCTTAATTTTACCTTATTTGAATCTTTATATTTAATGTGGGTTCATCATAAATAGTGGAGTCTTTTTTTTTTTTTCAGTTTAATCTGGGAATTTCTGTCTTTAACTGTTGTGTCTAGGCTGTTAATATTTTAAGCGGTTATTGATATATTTAGATTATGAGTCTACGGTCCTTGCCACTTTTCTAGTTGTTGCTTTGCCCCCTCCGCCCCATTTTTCTGCATTCTCTGGATTTAATTGAACATTTTATATGATCCAGTTGTCATTCCTCTCTTGGAATATTATTAATACTTAAAAAAACATTTGTAGTGATTTTTCTAAAGCTTATTATATGCATCTTTAAATAATCTAAATCCATATTCAAATACACTGTCTTCATGTATAGTGCAGTTTTCTTAGAATATTCCTTAATCCTCCCTCCTGTCCCTTTGACATTGTTGTCATTAATTTCAGTTATCCAAATGTTATAATCACCCAAAACAATATTATTCATATTGTCTATAGTTATCATTTAGATCAATTAAGGATACAGAAAAATATTTTATATTCCTTTGATATTTATGCAGGGAAGGTTTACTGGTCATGCGTTCTCTTGGGTTTTGTTTGTCTGAGAAAGTTTTTATCCATCACTTTTGAAGGCTACTTTACTGTATATGAATTTTAGGTTGGTAGTTTATATTTTTCTTTTCTTTCAACATTTAAAGACCTCACTCAGCTCCCTTCTTGGCAAGTATTATTTCTAACAAGAACCTTGCTGTAATTTGTATCCTTGTTCTTCTACTGGTAAAATACTCCTCCACTGGCTTCCTTCAAGATTTTTACTTTGTCTTTGGTTTATCGTAGTTCGTATATGATTTGTGTGCATGTGTTACATTTGTCCTAAATCTACTTAATATTTTCTGAGCTTCCCAGATCTATGGTTTGGTGTCATTAATTTTAAGCAGAATGTTGTTGACCCCAGCCTTTTTTATCTCATGCAATCTGACAATCTCTGTGTTCTAATAGTTTTTTTAGACTTTTTATTTGATATGATTATATTGATATATGTAGATTAAATTCTACCACCTTTGCAATTGTTTTTTTCTTTAAAAATTGTTTATTTACTATTAAAGTATTGTTGACATACAATATTATATTAGTTCAAGGTGTAACTTTCTTATATTTTATATTCTTTATTCCTTTTTTCTTCTTTTCTGCTATTATTATTTTAAATTTTTCTTTTCTCTTTGCATTTCAATTTCTGAAGTCTTTGTTTGTTACTTTATATAACTTTCAGATATACAATACAGTTTATATAAACTTTATTAGACACTTATATAATTTATGAAGTGACCCCACCAATTGGAAGTCTTTATTAACTGGTTTTCAAGTTCACTGATTATTATTTTTTGACTATGTAGAGTCTACCAAGCCTGTGAAAGACTTTCTTGATTTCTGTTATATGATTTTTTATATCTAGTTTTTTCTTTTGATTATTTCTTATAGTTTCCATCTCTCTGCTTACATTATCCATTTGATATTACATGTACCCTACTTACCATTACAACCCTTAACATATTACTAATAATTATTTTAAGTTCTTTGTTAATTCCAACACCTGTATCATATCTGAATCTGGTTCTAAAGCTTGCTTTGTCACTTCAAATTGTATTTTTTTTCCTTGACTTTTTGTATGCCTTGAAATGTTCTCTTGAAAGTCTGAAAGGGTGTATTGGGAAAAAGGGATTGGGGTTAAATAAGCCTCCAATGACCTGATTTATATTAATTTGAATGAATGAATTGAATTATGTTTATTTTTTGCTGTAGTTATAAGAGGGTTGGCATTCCTCTAATATCTTTGTTTTGTCTCCTTTCTCAGCTTTCTTGCTTCCCTTTGTACTGCTGCTCAGGGAAATTCTGTCTTACAGCTCTTTCAGCTGTAATTCACTGTTATAAGGACTGGAGTAGAGGCCTGTTAGTGTAGTGATATGGTATGGGGAAATAGAGCTTTCTATAATTTTCTGATTAAGTCTCTGTCTTTTAGTAGGCCTATGACATGGATGTGTGGTCTTTACAAGTATTTCTCTTCCTCCTCCAGAATAGGTTTTTTACCCCTTGTTACCGCTTAGTCCTTTTCCTGGCTGCAGTGTGCTCAACCTATTTCTTTGAATTCTTGGCCCCTGTTGACTGTTTTATCACCTCTTAGGTGATAAAACAACCCAGGGACAGCCTGAATTAGGGTAGAATTTCTTTCTCTCCAGCTGGGAAAAGCTTTCATAATTGTCTTCTAGAAAATTCCTTGCCTTTAGAGATTAATTTTTTGTTAGAAGAGTCTAAGAGGATTTCACTATGGTAGGTCCAAGGTCAAGAGGGAGTCTTTCTCAAATCTTCACCAGGAGAACCTAGAAGCGCTCCTGAAGAGACAGTATGAAGTCCCCCTCAATGATTACAGCTTCTCTGGGAAGTCCTCACTCTCATTCGCCATTCAGCTTCCAATAAGTTAGTATTAGCACATAAGTGTTCTCACCAATTTATGAATACCAGTGACTTCTACCCCTTGTAAACAATTTGTGGGAGCTGTATATCTTTAGATTTCTTAGTTTCTCCAAATTTTGGAGAAGCGATTTACCCTGTCATTTTGGTTCTCTGAAGGTTTCAAGAAGAATAGTTGGTTTTCAGTTTGTACAGCATTTTCGTGATATGGAATAGGAGTGAGTGCTATGTTCTCTGTATGTTAGAACTAAAACCCTCAATCCCTCATTTATTTTGGTGAAAATAAATTAATGAATATGGATATGAGCTGACAAGACCTGTGTCACTAAAAAATTGTAATCAGTTATTACTCTGGCCTTTATGAATCATTATAAAAAGCTACCACAACAGGGGAATCAGTGAACAAATGGTGGCAGCATCAGGGTTGGCCATAATCCTGGCACTGAGTCTAGTCGACAGAATATAGCAAGGTCATAGAAGGCTTAGAAATCAGAAGGCAGAGCTTTCTTGGCTTAGCCATCCAGAGGTATTACTGAGAAACTCAACAACAGAAGTAGAATGTAGAAGCTAAAAATTCAGGTGAATACTCAACAATTTTTAAAGAGTTAAAAGTATTCAGATTTAGGTCATTCCATTTCAAAATTTTTCTTTTAATAGATATAGACTAAAACATTTAACCTTTGGAGACAGTTCAGTGTGGATAGTTTTTCTCATTTCATAGCATTATGCATAATGCTAAAATTAACAGTATTTTATTTGTTTATTGAGAGTATTAGCTGGTATATATTTTAGATAAAAACCTCTAGAACTTTACAAGTTTTGTTTTATATAAGAGATATTAATTGCATTAAACATAACAATGAGTTAATTTAAGAATGTTGATTCTCACATACTTGAAAATCTTACACATTAACATTTTAAGGTCTCAAATTTGCCTACATAGGAGACTCATTATAGTTCTATAAATTTTCTGATTAATTTCATTAAAGATACAAGATATTTGGAACCATAGTTCTACTTACATTCTACTTATCTAGTTCTTTTCCCAGATTTCTTCTGGTTCAAATTGTTCTAAGCTAAATAGTTAATAATACTATGAAATCAGTATTATTGAAGCAAGCAATTCTTAATGAATCTTCTGGAAGAATACTCTGACAATCCTTTTGAAAATTGACTTGTTTGATTTTCAAACAAAGATAACTGGAAAATAATGAAAATATGGCCAAGATTAGTAAGAAAGTATGAGTAGAAATATAAGTAGATATGTATTATGTATCATAGTCCAACAGAACATAAGAGAACAAAAATTTCTAATCAATATTAACCTAATATGAAAAATATCAGATTTTGGAAGTATTTTAGGACTTTCTTTGAGTTCCATTTCTACCAGATAAAACAATTTCATAGAATTACAAAAATATTTTGTAAAGATAACTGGAAGGTAGCATACATTTTGAATCAGCCCTCCACCAATCTTTTGTTACATGCAAATTGATTTTTGCATTATTCCCTAATCAATTTTATTGGTACCAAAGCAATATGATTGAAATACCTCCTACTTTTTAAAATTCAAGTCTACATCTCATTATTCCTTTGAGATCAAATAATTGTACCTTCTCAATGAAGATTCTCTAATGGTCTTACACAACCTGGAGCAATTGCTCACTCCTCTCAACTATATCACCCTCAGAATATGCTACCTTTTAATGATATATTCTTATCTGCATGTTCATTCTGTTACCCTCAAATATAGCTCTTTCAAAGATTAAGATTTACTCTATTTCTGGGGCCATTTTATATTTCTCTATGTGTACTCAATAAAGATTTGTTGATACTAGCGATACAATTTTCATCAAAGGATGGGCAATTTTGTGTTTTGCTTTTATTATATTTTTTCCTTTAGATTGTGGTAGACATAATTTCAGAACTCATTTTTATAGAAATATAAATGAAATCAGTTCCATCATAGAATTTTTAATGTAGAAGAGGTAGGACCTTCTAGATGAGAAACAACAGGAAACAGAACAGCTTATCGAGCTGTGAATGCAAATAAACTATTTGCCATTCCTTTGATTTTAATACTTTGTTCCATTTCCCATTTTGTTACATTTCCATTATAATATTTTACTTATTCTTTCTTTTGCACATATACAGAAATAAAGTCTTAGGAATTAAATTATCGGTTAAGAAGTAACATAATAATCATCTGATAAAAATAACAAATGATGTTCTTCCATTTTTGTTCTGTTTTGAATTAAGCCCTAGTTTTATTCATCTTTGCCTTTCATTAAGATATATATCATCTTTTTTTGTTTACTAGTTATTACCATTTGAGAAATCAGGAAAATATTTTCAAATCAATCAAAGAAGACTTTGGAGAGATAATTTTTCTGTTTTTAGTATGGGGTTTTGAATAACTATCTGTATGTAATTTATCCATGGGGAAAAATTATACAACAGTGAGATCATTCCATTATTATCACCTTAAGTTTTCAGAATAAGCCTGGCAGTTCTGAATTTATGAAAGAGAATTTTATTCATGAAATGCAAAAATTATATTTGTAAAATGGAAAGTAAGCTGAATAAACAGAGAAAGTTGAACTCTCACCTAGCCTGTCCAGTCTGTTTTAAATACAGCCTTTGGTTACCAGGGCCTTGTTCATATAGTGGAATGTGTTTTCATTGGACATTGATTACTATTATTGTGGAGCTAGTTTGGATCAAATCTCACTTCCCTCAACCCATTTCCTATCAGAGCTAATGGGTTTGCAGCTCATTTATAATGATCACATTGGCAGGAATTTAGCTGATGTTTTCAAATACTCAATAGGAGAGGTTTTTCCACTCTCCAGAGTGCCTCTCAGCTGCAGGTAAAGAATGTTACAGCTGGATGAGAGAGCTAATTAGAGCCAATTAGAACCTAAGTGACCAGCAGTGGCATTAAAATGTCTGGCAGAATCTACCTTGTCCTTGCAACATAGAGGTTTTGAATCTCTACAAATACCTGTCTTGGAACATTAACATTTCATAGAATTAGAGTAGGTAATAAGCACTTAAATTTAATAATCAAAAGACCCATTGCCAAATGAATCCTGAAAGTAGGACTTCACTAGACATGATTTTACACTGACTACCAAAAGCATCTCAAAATTAATAGTAAATATCAGATACTTAATGTGAAGCATCAAGTTTCTACAACCAATTTGGACTTCATAAATCTGGTGACCTGAATTTAGTTCAATATATATACTCATATTTTCTCATATGAGGCATATTAGATCAGCATTTTAAAGAAACTATTTGCAGACTAACATACTTTTATTTTACTCTATCCAATAGAAGACACACGTTTTAGTGAGTAGGATTGTTTTTGTCCAACATGTTCATTAGCACATAGATTGTCATCTGTCCCTTAAAAAGTAGAAAAGCGTTTGCATAGGCAGAAACAGAGGGGTATAATTACTCTACTTTTGCTATCCTCTTATAGCTTTTGTTTGGCAAACAAAATGGTCTGATTGAGGAATAGGGAGAAACAATACTTATTAGTAAATATTAAACTTTGGAATAGACGTTAAAGAAATATATATCATTTTCAAAATGTAATTGTGAAAAATTATAATTTTTATGTATCTAATCTATTTCTCCTACATCTATCTGTGTATTTATATATCCATCTGTCATGAATATAACTATCTCAGAAACTATAGTATTGTATTCAAAAATAACCAGTTGTTCCAAGCAATGTTTAGAGGTAAATATAATGAATGATTTTTTGAAGTATTTTTAAAAGGGCTAAGCATTGAAAAAATTATAAATGGGAAATATTTAAAAACATTTCATTTGCATGCTTTATGCTTGAAAGGCAAATGTTAGATGTAGAAAATTATATGAGAAGTTTTCACTGCTTAATCAGTTTTTAATTTAAAACACAAAGCCTACATTTATTATATAATTGTGTATATTTATAATGCTGAATGGTATTTCTAGGGAGTGGTGTGGTAGAATGAACATTTATAAAATTTTATGTTTATAAAAATATAATTTTCTGAAATCCATAACTATAGTATATAGCCATAATTATAAGGGAGTAATCAATAATTTCTGATAGATTGAAAATCAATTAACATCTGTATAAAAGCAAAAATTGTTTTTCTGGTATGCATTTTTAAACAACTTTAAAAAACTACTGATGAAAATACACTTCATGAAATTATTCTTACTCAAATTCAATTTCAGTTATGACCCCGAGAGATGATTAGTAAATGCAATTTTTTAATTAGCATTTTGCATAATTCATTGAAATTGTAATGCACGCATGCATTTGATTGTTAAGGTGCAGATGTGCTAACATGAAGCTATAATTTTCTCATCTAAATAACTCTTAGCAAACCCTCTAATTTCTTACAATTCTATTGTTTAGGACCTATTGTTCATTTTAAAAAATGAGTTCAGAAGTGGATTTTGAAGTCAGATTGTGTTGTTATAATGGATTGTTTAGGAGAGTAGGAATCTAAGGAAACTAATATCATTTAAAAGCGTATTTATTCTATGTTAGTGAAAACTAACTGATCACAGTTAAAATAACTTTTAAATGTAAAAAGTGGCTTTCTATTTCAAACTACCACTAAATTGTGAAAAAGAGCCAAATAGAAATTACAAAATAAAATTAAAAAAACAAAGCAAAGGAAAGGTTAATTTTGTTTCATTGCACAAAAGTAGTGTGGACACAAAAACCTAAGTGTTCACCACAAGATGTTCAGCTGACATTGGCAGTAAAAATAAAATACAAGAATGTATTTGATATTTGGTTTCATGAAATGAGCCCTGGTACTTGAAAAAAAAAAAATGAAAAACAATATATCGATATCTGTTAAACAGCTTTTTAGACTTTTCCCCAAAATATATCTGTTTCTATTGAGGTATAGTATTTGTTTTTTTGTAAATGTCAAACTCCTATTAACTGGGTAGCTCAGCTTCAACTCTGAAAAGATTGAGGAAAAAAAGGTAGTAAAATATGGTATGTGGTTGTTCAAAGGAAGTGGCGGCATGCATCATATTTTTATTTAAAAATTCACTGTGACTTTATTTTTTTTCTGTACACCAGAGAGACTATTAGAATGAAATAAAGGTTTCCAAATGAGGTGAGAGAACTTGCAAACTAGAATTCTTGGCCATTGATCCTATTTACAAGTGAGGTAAACTGCCGGGAATCACACCCACACACGTAGATAGTTGCTTCCTACTTCGCCAACATAGATTTTTGTGCTCTCGATGCTGAGAACATTGGCCAGTAAAACTGCTGTGATTGCAAACATGTGTGGCAAAGCTGAATGATATTTCTAGGGAGTGATGTGGTAGAACGAACATTAGTATTTGGGGCAAATGCTTCCTTAGGACATAATATAAAAAACACTGCCTACATTTCCAAACTCTGTGGTACAGAATGCTTATTACATGAATAATAGTATGAAAAGACCTCTATGTTGCTCCTGGCATAGTCTACATGGGTCCCTAGTAAGTAATCCCTCACAGCAATTTTATAGCCTCTGGCTCTAGGTGCTCATAAAACAAAGTGAAGCATTGCATCTGTGGCAATGCTGATGAGCTGAGATTGGCTTATGTTGAGTTCCACTGCCGTACTTCTAGACAACATTGCACTGTGTCTTATAATTCTTTCATGCAAAGATTTTTTTTCCTTTACTTTCAAATGGCTGTATAAAAATTGAAATAACAGGTTGGTTCGATAAAATGTAAATTCACTTGAAATTTGAGGATGAAAGATTTAAAGGTCCCAGAAATTGCCAAATGTTTGGAAATCATCATATTAGAAATAGTAATGTGGAATTTTATTTGCAGAGGCAAGAATGGTAACTTTCAAATAAGAAAGCAATTGATAAAAAAAAAAAAAGTATGTTCTAATAAAGCCTTTAGAGTAAACTTACAATCATAAATCGTATGTTAGAAGGGCTTTCTAATTGAACTCTTTGTGTGATCTTTATGCACATATTGCTTTTACCTTCACTGAACAGTCTTTACTTTTTTAACAAGGATATGAAAGTTATAAACCCTCAACAGTAAAATTTCAAATGATGAAGCTCTTGGAATTCCAAATATAATTAAAGAAAGTCTCTCTGAATACCATACAAATGAAAACATAAAGTCAACCATTTATAAGGCCACTTAGAAATTAGGCCCAATATTGTGGGGCATCATAGTAACGTTTTCTTAATACTAATGTTCCCAGAATGCTTTCAGTTAGGAAGGAGATGATTTGATTTTAAAGGCAAGCTGGCAATGAAGAAACAAAGAGAAAGTAAAATGCACGTGTAGTATGTCATCTTACAGCATGCAAATCATATTTTTAGACACTTCTTTGTTTAATAACACTGTCCATGGTCCCCAACATTAAATTGCCATTAACCTAAAGTGTTTGAAAAATTTTGATTGCTTTAATGTAATGTTTCTAAAAAATTTTCAACTGCTTTCCAGATAAAATCTCACTAAACTACACACAGCGATCAGAGGAAGGCATATGTATGCATTAAATTTCACTGTGGGTGTATGGCAAGCTTAGGATGTGAAGAGTAAATTACATTGCAAAATTTCGACTGCAATGTTTTGTGAAGTCGTGCAGAATAAGTGGCATTCAGATTGACTATTGTGCACCTTACCTGAATTATAAAGATAAATGTGTCAGTCTTGTCCTTAAATTTGATTTCAGATTTTATTAAATAAAAAATATGATGTGATAGCCTAATGTTATTCACTTTGCACTTTGTTTTGGTTTTAGCCAAAGCACAAAGAGGCCAATTTAAGACCAATTTTTGGCAATTTAAAGTGAAACATGAGAAGGGACAAAAATTAACAGAAAAAAAGATGGAAATTCTTTTACAGAAAGTATTCCTCATCAAAAGAACTATGCCCTGAGTCGATGAAGTGCATCACAGGGAAAAGCACTTGGGAAGTTATTTGTGAATAGCCAGAACCACAGAAGTCTCTATAGCATTGCTTCTTAAACCAGGTAATAGGTGAGTTTAATAGGTATTCACCATCAACAGCATTATCATCATCACCATTAATAGAATTCAAAAAAAAAATTTATTTGAAAATAGCTGATTTAGACACCTCTGGTAGAAAATCAGATATTGGAATAAGATACAGTATATGAAATACACAATTTAATGAAATAAAATTTGAAAAGAAAATTAGTAAATTGGAACATAGACCAGAAAAAAAAAATCAGCAAAAGGGAACTAAAAATGAAAAACTTAAAAAAGTTAAGAAAAAATAGTTAACAGAATGATAATAAATATCAAATTAGTGTCTCAGAAAGCAAGGAAAGGGTGTCGTAGAAGCAACTTTTGGAGAAATGATGACAATTTTCTAGAAATGTGGAAATACATAAATTGACAGTTATAGAAAGTATGTTATATACAAAGCATGATGCAGCTAAACAACAAAAACAACAAAAGAAATTCAGATATAAAAATATGAAATTACAAAGCCTCAAAGCCATTTTCAACAAATTTCTAAAACATTCTTATAATACAAATCATATTATCCAACTACAGGGAAATGTATTTTGTTTTTCTTGTCCTGTTTTAAAATGTATATGTTGAATTACTATTATCCCACGATACGTTTAATATTTAAAAGATAAACATCAAACTGTATCTTTTTTCTAAAGTATTTTTAGAACATTTATTGCACGACTATCACAATAACTTTGCTTATCATTTGGTCATGCATTTTCAAACACAAGAATGATATTAGTTTACATTCAACATTTAATCAAATTTATTGATGTTATGTATCAACTTCCTCACTGGAAGCAGTGGGTCTGTCCTATACTTTTTGTATCATTGTTCACTTTTTTTCTTACTAATAAATGATTTAATAATTATATTGAGGATGGTATACTACATACTCATAGTTGCACCTATGAAAACATCTTATATGCTCAACTACGAAATGAAACCATGGCTAGATACTAAAATATAGATTGAAGTCATTTAATATTTTGATCTCCACTCTGCTATTTGTGTTGATGAAGGCTGACAGTAACTATTCACCGGTAAAATTTGTGTTATCCTCTGGTAATATTAAAATTATCTTTGATTTTTTGAAATTTTATTGACATCTCTGTATATGGACTTATTTTTCCTTAACTTACTCCATACTTGTAGAGTACGTTGTATCTAAAGTCTTCTGCTTTTCCTAATTTTTAAAATTTCTCAGCAATTATCTTTATAAACATGGATTCACAGTAATTTCTTCTCTCCATCAGAAACTGCTATTAGATTATTATTAGAACGTCTTGAGTTATTCTCATTGTCTCAAATGCTGCCTCCTGTTTTTCTATCATTGTCTTTCTGTTCTGATCCAGGTATGGTCCTTTTTCTAACTTCTAATTCACTTATATGTCTTTGTTTTCCTATTTATTTCATTTTTATTTCAGTGTTATTTTTAAAATGTATACAATTCAAATTTACAGATAATTTATTTTTATTTTTGATATTTTTCATATCACATTCCTTTAAAAGACAGTTATGTTTTAACTGATAAATATATCAAACATTTTAAGTATAATACATCTTATTTTAAAATTGTCAGATGACTGTTAAATGATTTTCATACCAGCGATTTCAGTCTGATCACGGATTTTGTTAATTTTTTGGAATAAATTTTTTTATATGTTTTTGAACAGTTTGCAGGCTTATATTTGCAAGATTTTTTTATCTGTTTTCTTGCTTTTTCATTTACAACTCTCTGTTAACCTGTCACTGTCTAGTTAATTTGTGAATTCCAGACTCAAGGCTCACATCTTATAATGTGTATTTAACTATTAATTATACAGTAGATGATAGTAGGTAAGTGGGTGACTTAAGTCGTTTTTTTAGTAAAGCAATATTCTTGTCTGTCATGCATATTACCATTTATTTGAAATTTTACCCATCTGATAGGTTCAAACAATAACTCATTGTTGCTGACTCCTGGTGAGAATAAGCAATGTTGCATATATTTATTAACCAATTTAACTTTTATGCTGATTCCATGTTAAGCTAGTTTGTCTCAATCACACCTTTCCTAATTTTTCCTTAATCAACAGTTACACTACCACTTTTACCCTAAGCAAACACATGTTTTAGGCTAGCCATTACCACATTGCTGCCTGAGTCTAGCTTCCAAGGTCAGCTAATACTTTCCAATCAATAATGTTAAAGAAATTCCAAGTTCTTAAATAGAGAGTAATGCATGGAAATAAACACCATCAAGTGTTAAAACACTTGAACATCTAACGTAATTAAGCAGTGTTACACTGGTATAAGATTAGTCAGAAAAATGAAAGTAAAAAAAAAAATCTAGAAAAATCTCTGTGCATAGAATTACATATATGTACACACATCCACTCATTCATGTATGCACACAGTCAAGGTAGAGAAGCACTGCACGTTAGGGAGAAAGAAAGAATATTTCAATGCATTAAAATGAAAAATTTAATTAGGACCTCTAAATCTTACCTCCATTTATGTAACAAAATATATCCCATGAATATTTTTAACATTCCATATAAAAAGATACAATAAATTAAAAAATTGTTAATAAATATACATATAAACTTAGAATGAGGAAGTCTTTTCCAGTATAACCAAAAGTCAAAAGCCATAATAAAACTTATTAAAAGATTTAAATAAATAAAAGTGAAATATCGTTGATCATCAAAATTCACTCTTATTTAATATGGCACCTGACTAATAGGTTCTTTTTTTCAGTATCATAATTTCCAGAAAAATTAATTGAGAATTTTTTAAAAATGGCAAACTACATATCAGAAAATTTAATTTTTTTATATAGGAAACCCCAAAATAATCTTAGAACTGGTAAAATTGTACACTAAGTCTGTCAGTTACAATATATGCAAATAACAATAGATGATATACATATTATAATTAATATTACTTAAAAATAAGAAAATTAATATATAACATTGATTACACAAATATATAAAACATCTAAATAAATGTGAGCAGTTTTCATGCATTTATTACTAAAACTATAAAATGTCACATTACTAAATTTATGAAAATTTATTAATAAGTGGAGTGATTTTCTATATTTCTAATAGAAAGATATAAAATTAAAAATCTATTCTCCCCAAATCATTATATACATTTAATGTAATTCTAATCAAATTTTTGTTATTATTAGTTGTTCAGCAGACAAGACAAAATAATTCTGAAGATTATTTGAAAAAATATACACAAGTGTAGCTATGACAAATTTCTTATAAAAGATACTTCTACTATTGAATATTTATGTGCTATTTAAGCAGATAGACCTCTCTAAATATGGCACAAACCATAAAAAGAACATTTTTTTTAGTATACAAATGATAAAAACTTCTGTATATAAAAATTACCATGAACAAAATAAAATTGATTTTCCATAATAAAGTGGGAATTCAATAGAATTATTATGCTATTTTTATATTCTATATTAGTAGAACTGGTCAGGAGGTAACATGTAATATTTACTCTGTTATAGGGAAATGGCCATTTCTATGTATTGCTGACCATAAGCAAATTGATACCAGCTGTTGTAATATTTCCTAATACTGATATGGTCACCTAGCAATTTCATTTTTAGAAATTTATCCCTTTAAAAATATGAAATAAAAACAAGGATTTATGCAAAGGTTTGACTGAGATAATTTTCACCCTACTGTAATCATTAAAAAAGGATCAAAATTTAAGCGTATTCCTAAAATAAAATACTAGATTTTAGCTATATGTCATAATTTTGGCAATAACAATTATCGTGTGGATAATTTTTCACAATATTTTGCTTAGCGATAACATCGGTTTTAATAATACATTATGAATAGTAAGATCTCATTTTCGTTTTTTGAAAAAATTCTTTATAGCAGAAAATATAAGGATCTGTTGTAAAATTATTCAAAGCAGTTATCTTTGAAGGAGGAATTACAAATATTTTTGTTTATTTAATAAATTTCTATTTGAAGTATAGTATTCAAACAGGAAAGTGTATAAATCATTATAATATATTTATATAAATTTTTAAATTAGGTAACCTCTTAGGAAACCAGTAAACAAGATCAAGAAACATAACTAGCATTCTGAAGTCACAACTATTTTGCCTTTCAGTCACTTTTAATGCAAGGGAGTATCCATAATCCTGATTTCTAATGTCAGATTAGTATTGTATGTCTTTGATTTTTATATAAATATAAAAGTAAAATGTGTCTTTTTCACTATTTGAGATTCATGTATATTGTGGATTTATTTGTTGTCCACCTATTCTCACTGCTCTATAATAATCAATGCACAATATATTGCAAAATAAAGATTGATTCTACAGCTAATTTAAGCTGAATTCCCTTAGAGGCTGTAATGAGAATGTTGCAATTGTCTTATAAATGACTTTTGTCAAATATACTTTATATATTTATATAGGCATAAATATATACAATTTTATTTATTTATATTCCTAAATATACAGATACTTAGGCAATTTAAGAGTAAAACTCTAGGATAAAAAGTATATGTGTGTTCAGCTTTATTAAACAAAACCAAATCAGTTTTTACTGTGATGGTAATACTTACATCAATTTATGTGTTCACCAAACTTTGTATTGTCTTTCATTTTGGTCATTCTCGTGCTTTTTTTTTTTTTTTAAATCATTCCTGTGGTTTTAATTTACATTTCATTTGTTATAAAATGTTAAATATTTTATGTTTATTGGCCATTATAGGTATTCTCTTCTGGTAATGTCTGTTTAATTATCTTTCCTAGTTACTATTAGTTTTCTGACTTTTCTTACTGATTTGTAGAATTTTATAGTATGTATTTGATTCCTCTGTTTAATGCATTGCAAATAGCCATTCCTGTTTCCTGACACCCATTGTTTTACTCTCGTCATGGATTTTTTTTTTTTAATAATCAGATATTGAAGTCCATGTAACAAACTTTTCTTTTTGATTAATGGTTTTTATGTTGTATTTATGTAATCCACATTTCCCAGTGTCATTAAACTATACATGCATATATAATTCAGGTTTACAGTGCATGTGGAGTTCATTTATATGAATAGTATGAGATAGTAGGTCTAGGTTCATTATATTTTCATATGCATGTGTAACTAACCCTAAAGTATTTAATTAAAAAGATCACTCTGTGCCCACTGCACTGCAATATCTCTAAGTTCATAAATCAGTTGTTCATATATGAATATTTTTTTTCCAGATTCACTATTTTGGTCCACTGCTATTTGGCTATTGTTAGGCAAAACTAATACTCCAGCACTAAAATAGATCTTGTCTTTCAGCTTTATAAGACTTCAGCTCATCCTTTATTCAAGATTGCTTTGATATTTGTTTCCACAATAAATTAAAAAATGAGTTTGTCGATTTTCACATGCAAAAAAATTCTTGCTGGGAGATGACTGAATAGCTTTGGATAAAATTGTCATATTAATAATATTTCTAATCCATTATTATAATGTTCTGAAATTGTTAGATCTTTAACTTCTTACCATATTTTATAGTTTTCTGTGTTGGTTTCTTGTATACATTATGTTAAATTTATTTCAAAGCATTATTTTTTTTTAATAAACTATTTTTTAGAACAGTTTTAGATTCACAGAAAAAGAGCAGGAAGTACAGACAATATTATGTGTGTGTGTGTGTGTGTTGTGTGTGTGTATGTATTTGTATCAAACATGCACAGTTTCCCCAACTAATGACATCCCCCACCAGGGTGGTATATTTATTGTAGTTGATGAACCTACATTGATACCTCATCACCCAAAGTTTACTTTAGAGTTTTTTCTTAGCGTTATGCATTCTTTGTGCTTTGACAAATGTTTAATAAACTATATCCACCATTATAGTACCATACAGACTAATTTCACTGCCCTAAAAATCCTCTGTGCATTGCCTATTCACCCAACCCATCCCTCTAATTCCTGGAAAACTGATATTTTTACTGTCTTTATAGTTTTGCCTTTTCCAGAATTCATATATTTGGAATTATATGATATATAGACTTTTCATATTGGCTTCTTTCACTCAGTAAATTATTTAAGGTTCTTCCATGTTTTTTCATAGCTCGATTGCTTATTTCTTTTTACCACTAATATTCCATTGTCTCACCACAGTTTATCCATTCACCTACTAAAGGGCATCTTGGCTGCTTCCAAGTTTTGGCAATTATGCATAAAGGTGCTATAAACATATGTGTGCAGACAGAAGTTTTCATCTAATAAGTATAAATACCAAGGAGCATGATTACTGGATTGTACAGTGAGTATACTCAATTTTATAAGAAAATGCCAAACTCTCTTCCAAAGTGGCTATATGATTTTGCATTCCAGATAGCTATGAATGAGAGTTCTTGTGACTCTACATTCTTAACAGCATTTGTCATTGTCAGGGTTTTGAATTTTAATCATTCTAATAGATGTGTGGTGATATCTTGTTTTAATTTGCAATTTCCTAATAACATATGATGAGCATCTTTTTATATGTTTATTTGACATTTATATAACTTTGTGGCAAAGTATTTTTCAGGACTTGGCTTATTTTTTATTCATGTTGTCCCTTTCTTATTTTTAAGAGTCTGAGTTTTAGAGTCTTGTATATTTTGAATAATGTGCTTTATCAGCTATGTCTTTTACAAATATTTTCTCCAAATCTAGCATGTCTTTTCATTCTTTTGATAATGTTTTTTTTTTGCAGAGAAGAAGTTTTAATATTAATGAAATCTAGCTTATAAATTCCAGATGTCATACCTTTGTTGTATCTAAAAGTCATTGCCATATCCAAGGTCATCTAGATTTTTTCTGAAATTTTCTCTTACAAGAGTTTTATAGTTTTGTGTTTACATTTGGTATTATCATCCTTTTGAATTAATTTTTGCAAAACGTGTAAGGTCTGAGTCTAGATTGTTTTTGTTTTTGTTTTTTTTTGCACGTTGATGTCCAGTTTTCTTGCACCATTTGTTGAAAGACTATGATTTCTCATTATATTACCATTGTTAATTTGTTGACGATCACTTGACTATATTTATGTGGGTCTACTGCATTTGATATTTTATATTCCTAGGATATCTTTTACAAAACATTATATTTTGGTTACCGTTACATAAATACAATTTCTTTAGTTACTTACATTTTAGTAAGTGGCTTTGTCAAACTCATTTATTAATTCTAATAGTTTGGCATGATTTTGGATATATTATACCATCATGTCATATATAAATCATGTTCAATAGTTTTCTTCTTTTCAAAACTATTCTTTTTACATATTTTTCTTACTGTTTTGCTCTAAGTATCCCCTACTTCTTGAATAGAAGTTGTGACAATCGAGATACTTTTTTTTATTCCAGATAAGAGAAATATTGCTATAATTCACCTTAAAGCATGATGTTTATTATATGCTGGTATTATATGAAGGAAGATGATAATAACAATAATGATGATTATTATAAGACAGCTACCATATAGTCTCAGACCACTAAGTGTTGCTAATCATGAATAGGTATTTCATCAAATACTTTGAATATTTCAAATTGAGATAACACTTTTTTCTTTTTGTCTGTAATTGTGATGGATGATATTAATTTAAATATTTATCTTTGTAATCATATAATAAACTCAATTGGTTATGATAATAATAAGTTTTGTATATTCCTGAATAATATTAGGTAATTTCACAAAGGTTTTTGCACTATGCTTATAGAAATGTTTATCCTATAACATTTCTTTCATTATCCTTGTCAAGTTTTAGTGTCAAGTTTATGCTTTCCTGACACAAAATACTGTTAAAGTCTCCTTCATTTTCTGTTTGCTAAAAGAATTTGTGTAAAGTTGTACTTATTTTTTAACAAATATTTAGGAGAATTTAATGGCAAAACCATCAGGTCCTGGAGGTTTCTTTGAAGAAAAGATATTTAACAATGGATTTATTTTCTTTATATAAATTACTGATATGTTAAAAGAGCTGCAAGACTTGGTCAATATTTACCAGCTAGAATAAGTATATGATTCATGACACTTAAGGTCCTAGGTCAAGGGAACTGAAACATGAGGTTGCTTTATTCTAAGTCAAGATGCCATTTATCCATGTGACACTATCGATGAGGAAAAGAGAGAGTCGTAACATGGCAACATCTTGCTGATAAGGCATCTGGATGATGGTTTTAGGAAGATTCTTGAAAGCTTAAAGAAAGAGATGGCCCACAGTAAATAGATATAAACGACAGAGACATCTTGACAAAATGATCAAGACTTAAAGAAGCAAACATGTTAAAATGGTTACAATATGTAATGCTGAAAAACTTAATATATGCTCCAAGAAGACTTCAAAAGCACTTCACTTAGCAAAGACATGAAAATTGTCTTGATGACAGGGGCATCAGCATCATTAAAGAGTTGAGTGTTAGGCATCCTTTGCAGGCCATGGCTGACAGAAGGTGCATAGGTTTATATTTACCAAGCAACACTTATTACTGTTAAGTTAGGCCCCTCTCACCCTGAATGGTGCAACAATTCATCTTACTTGGAATCAACACATATTCCAAGCATGGGTTTGCAATGCCTGCCAACTGATCTCCCTTCAACATTAGTATCTAAAGGTTTAGTGTATGTTTTATCCTATAGAATATTTTATCAAACCCAAAAGTCTCATTTTATATGAAAATAAGGTGGCAATTGACAAATGACCATTGGATCCCTTGGTTTTATTATACACTATACTGTTCAGAAAACTACCAGTCTGATAGAATGAGAGAAACACTTTTTGAAGATGTGTTGAGTTACCTGCTTAGAAATATTAGCCTGCAAAGATGCATGCTATCCTAAAGATGTAGTACACACTCCAAATTAATGATCATTATGTGTGTTGATTCTGGGAACAAAGATGTGAAAATAGGAATGGCCCCACTTACTATCACTCTCAATGACTCTGAGAAATTGTGCTTTCTATGCCTGCTCTTCTGGAGCCCAGAGTGGAAATATTTTCCTCAGGTCATACAGCAAGAATCTCACTAAGTTTCAGCTTTAGAGATTCCTCAGATATCATGGCTTATTATGCTAAGAGACTGGCAGGCAAAAAGGGGTATCACCATCCTAGGAGGATAACTGAGATCATCAGTTAGAGATGGAGCTGCTTTTAGATAATAGCACAAGGAAGAATTTGCTTGATGCCTAACTGATTCACTTGAGCATCTTTTGATGTTTCTTTGCCCAGTTTAGATAGGAAAAAGAAATAGTATGGTGACTAAGGTTTCAAACTTCTGAAAATCTGTGTCACCCCAACAGATAAGCCACTCAAACCAGCAGAAGTACTAGCTGTGGGTGAGGGGAATCTATAATGAGTAGCAGAGGAGAGAAATAGCACAGATCAGTTGTGGCCTCAAGAACAGCTACAGTGGTATACAGTTCATTCACAAATCGTCTTGTAAATTCTCTTCCAGACTTTGGATTAGCTCTGTCCAGAACTTAAGTTATAAAGCAATGTAGGTCCAGTAGTACAATAGTGGATTGGACTAGATCACCCCACAACTTCTATCATCTTCACCCGTGCTTCAGGACTGAAACACTGATTTTCCTAGCTTCTGGGTGTGTTGGTGGTGGCTGGCAATTGTAAGCTGATTCCACCTTTGGGAATTGCTTATGGTCATAGAGAAATGCCTTATTCGATGTCAAGTCTGATCCCCAGAGACTACTCACAGCCATTGATTGTTTAATCGGGATATATAAAGAGCCTTGGTCCTTTGCTACAATGTGGGATAATTCTATAAGACCATTCCCAATTGACTTGGGTCACTGTTAGAACTGTCACAGTTCAAATTCTCTCTTTTCTCAATCTTGCTTCAGTCACTCCCCACCATTTAGGATTCAAAAAGTACTTTCCATAAAACTTCCTACCTGCATCTCAGAGTCTTTTTCCAGGAAACTACTTGCATGCTGTGGTTGAATTGTGTTCCCCAAAAAGATATGTTTAAGTCCTAATCTCTAGTAACTATGAATGTGAAATAGGGTATTAGCACATGTAATTAGTTAACCAATTTGCCGCAAGAATAGTTGCCATCTGTGTTTGTGGCTGCAGTGTTTACCCGGAGATAACTTGTAGAATACAGTCCTAAACTTATCCCCAAAGTTTGCCACAAAATATCTTGCTTTTATTATTAGTTTCACATCGCTCTAGTATATCAATAGCCTTTGGAAACAAATAACATCATTCTATTTATAGTATTCTGTTTTTAGTACTGGTATTTCTATTACAAAATATAGTAATTCTAAATCACTGAAAATGCCAAATCTTAGAAAACGTAGCATTCCTATGCGTGATGTTAACATTCCTGAACAGTTGTTAGCTGAAGAGTCATTTGATGAATCTGATTTATATATACATTTCTGTTACATTAGACTTAGAGACAAGCTCTGTTTAGAAATAACTCCAAGAACAGTTTTTATATTTTATTTTCATATTTAAAACAAGTCAGGTTTGCTTCAGCCTCAAAGAGCATGTTTATGTAAAATTAAATTAATACTTGCAGCAAGCTGCACTTTTTTTTCTAAAAAAGAAATGGTTTAAGATAAGGTAATTCTGGATTAAGATGAGTTCTAAATACATCTGTGTCTTTACAAGGAGGGTGATATTTGGAAACACACATAGTGGAGACATACAAGGAAGAAAGCCAGCAATTAGAGTGATGTAGCTACAAGCCAAGGAATGCTCGCAGCCACCGGAAACTTGAAGAGGCAAGAAAAAATTCTTCCTAGAGCTTTCAGAGAGAGTATGGTGCTGACAACACCTTGAATTTGAAATTCTGGCCTCCAGGATTTCTGGAGAATAACTTTCTCTTTTGCCAAACCACCCAGTTTGTGGTAGTTCTTTTACTATAGCCTTGGAAAACTAATATACTTCAACAAAAGCCAAACCTGGAATGGGTATAAATTTTACTAACATTTTCAGAAATAAGTGAAGTTAATCAAATAAACTTTCTAAAGAAGTTAGACTTTAAACTTTCAGAAGAGCGAAGGGAGAAATAATGTCAGACTTCAGAGGATAAGAAAATTAAGTTAAAATGTACAAAAAAAAAAATGCTCAACAAGAATGATTGTTACCAAAAAGTATTTACTTGAAATTAACTATATTGGATACTGAAGTAATCTTTAAGTCTTAAAAGAGGGGATCTGAGTGTGCTGGTTTTATGTGAGTATGCCCAGGTACGTGGTTAAACACTGTCTGAGTGTGTCGGCTGGGTGTTTCTGGAAGAGATTAGCATTTGAATTGGTGAACTGAGTAAAGCAGATGTCTCTCCTCAATATGGGTAGGTGTTATCCAATTCTTTGAGGGCCTGTACAGAACAAAAAGCCAAGGAAAGTTTAATTCATTCTCTGCCTGACTAATGATCAGGGACATCAATCTTCTACTGCCTTCAGTGCTCTGATTCTCAGGCTTCAGACCTGGATTGAAATCTGTACCACCAGATCTCTGACTCTCAGATCTTTGAACTACACTGCTGGCTTCCCTTAATTTCCAACTTGCAGAAAAATGATCATGAGACTGCTCAATGTCCATAATTGTTAGATGCGATAACTTATAATAAATCTTTACATATCTCCTATTGGTTCATTTATCCTGTAGAACTTTAATACACTGAGAATGGGCATGAGGAAATTAAAAGCAAGATCAATACATCCTATATACATTCATCTCTTATCATTAACATTTACTTAAATGTATGGGAATTCTCCTTTGAACAATAAGTGTATTTAGCTGTTGGGCTTTCAGTGTCCTTATTTAAGATCAGATCAGATTATTTTCTTTAATTTCGATGGTATAATATTCAATTACTTCTTGATCCTAAGACAATTTAGAATAGTGTGTCATGGATAATGGAGACTGAATTCATAGACTTTTTGGTTAATTTTGTTTTTTATTTTTATAATAAATATTTTTTAATTTATTTAAACTAAAAATAAGAGGTTTCAGCTATTTTTCCTATCTGCCAGATCTTGCCTTTAGTAACCACTAATCTGTTCTTTGTATCTATAAGTTTGATGCATTTTTTTAAATTCCAAATAAGAGACATCATCCTGTATTTGTCTTTATCTGATTTGTTTCACTTAGCATAAAGCCCTTGAGGTCCATTCATGTTGTCCCAGATGGCAAAATTTCATTCTTTTTTGTGACTGAATTCTATTTCATTTTTACATATATGTGTACATATATGTACATGACATTTTCTTTATCCATTCCTGCACCAATGATACTTAAACTGTTTCCATATCTTGGCTATTATAAATAATGCTGCAACAAATAAGAGGAGTGCATATATCTTTTTGAGTTAGTGTTTTCATTTCCTTTAAATAAATAAATACTCAGAAAAAGAATTAATGGATCATATGGTGCTTTTATATTTAATTTTTTGAGGAAACTTCATAGTGTTTTCTATAGTGACTATACCAATTTACATTCCTAGCGACAATTCACTAGGTTTCTCCATACCACAGAAGAACTTGTTATTTCTTGAATTTTTGATAATAACCTTTCTAACAGGCATGAGACAATATCTCATTATGGTTTTGATTTGCATTTCCTTGATGATTAGTTATATTGAGTATCTTTTCATGTACATATTGGCCATCTATCTGTCTTCTTTGAAAAAATGTTTATTCATATGTTCTCCCCATTTTAATTGGATTGTTATTTCTTTACCATTGAATTGTATGAATATTTACATATTTTAGATATTAGCTCCTTATCTGATCTATAATTTGCAAATTTTTCTCCCATTCCTTAAGTTGCTTTATCATTTTGTTGTTCTCCTTTACTGTGCAGAAGCTTTTTAGTTTAATGTAGTCCCACTTGTTTATTTTTGTTTCTGTTTCTTTTGCTTTTCATTTCAGATTTATAAAATTATAGCTAAGACTTATGTCAGTGAGCTTACTGTCTATGTTTTCTTATAGAATTTTTATGGTTTTAGGTCTTATGTTCAGTCTTTAATCTACTTTGAATTAATTTTTGTATATGATATAAGATAGTGACCTAGTTTTATTTTTTTGCATGTGGCTGTCTAATTTTCTCAACACCTTTATTGGAGAGACTGACCTTTTACATTTTATATTTTTATCTCCTTTGTTATAAATTAATTGACTATATATGTGTGGATCTATTTCTGTGTTCTCTTTTCATTTCCATTGATCTATGTGTCTTTTTTCATGATCATACCATACTGTTTTGATTGCTATAGCTTTATAATATAGTCTGAAATCAGGGAATGTAATGTTCCCAACTTTGTTCTTTCTCAGGATTGCTTTTATTTTTTTATTATTTATTAATTGCTTTTATTATTTGAGGTCTTTTGTAGTTCCATACAAATTTTGATATTATTTGTTCTATTTCTGTGAAAAAAAAAATTCCATTGAAATTTTATAGGGATTATATTGAATCAGTGGATTACATTAGGTACTATGGACATTTTAACGATATTAATTCTTCCAATCCATGAATATAGGATATCTTTCCATTTATTTGTTTCTTCAGTTTCTTTCATCAATGTCTTATGTTTTTCAATGTACAAGTCTTTCATCTTTCTGAATAAATTTATTCCAAGGTATTTTATTCTTTATGATACAATCGTAAATTGAATTGTTTTCTTAATTTCTCTTTCTGACAGTTTGTTATTAGTGTATAAGTAATACAAAAGTTTTGTATATAGATTTTGTAACCTACAACTTTACTGAATTTGCTGATTAGTTCTAACAGTTTTTTCAGAGTCTTAGAGTTTCCTACATGGTATCTGCAATTAATAACTGTTTTACTTCTTCCTTTCCAATTTTGGTGCCTGTTATCTCTTTTTCTTGCCTAATTATGCTCATTTGGTCTTCCAGTACTATGTCGAATAAAAGTGGCAAGAGTGAGCATTCTTGTCTTGTTTCTGGTCTTAGAGAAAAAACTTTGAGGTTTTCACCATTGAATATTATGCTGGTTTTGGACTTGTCATATATGGCCTTTATACGTTGAGATACAATCGCTCTATACTCACTTTTTCTGAGATTTTTTTTTTTTTTATCATGAATGAATGTTGAATTTTGTCAAGTACTTTTTCTGAATTTATAGAGATGGTCATATTATTTTTATTCATTTTGTTAGTGGAATATATCACATAGCTTGATTTGAAGATATTGAACCATCCTTGTATCCTTGAATGAATCCCGCTCGATTGTGGTATATGCTTCTTTTAACATATAGTTGAATTTAGTTTGCTAAAGTTCTGTTGATGATTTTTGTATGTATGTTCAACAGGGATATTGGCCTGTAATTTTCTTTTTCCTTTTTTTCTTTCTTTTTTTTTTTTTTTTTTTTTTTTTGTGACACCCTTTTTTGGTTTTAGTATTAACGTGATCCTGACCTCGTAAAATGAGTTTGAAAGTGTTCCTTCCTCTTCTATTTTTTGGAAGAGTTTGAGAAGTATTGATATTAATTCTTCCAAAACTGGTAGAATTCTCCAGTGAAGACTTCTGGTCCTCTACTTTTATTTGTTGGGAAGTTTTTATAAAGAAATTTTAGAAGACAGTAGCTACTCTTCTAAATATGATAATTAACTAGAGATTAAGAGATTTCAGTATGCCAAGCAAAACTGGAACATAACTGAACCTAAACAACATGAATTTGTCCTAAGTATCATGGTTACAATGATTTATTTCATTTTTTATTTTATTTTATTTTTGCCAGTGTGAGGCAACATTAAAGTAGACAACAGCATATCTCAGAGTGGGATCTTAGCATAAGAGCAAGCACAGGTTAGAAACCCAGGTATCGGGTAGTGGATAGGAGAAATAAAGAAGCTGTCTCTCACAGCCTCCAGAGCTTCCTGTAGGAGGATGGGGAAGAGAAAAGGTGCGGTGAGTTCCCTGAACAGCCCTGCCTGCAAGTGCTGTGAGCTCCATGGGGCCAGTCGGAGGGCAAAGTCATCAGGACAGAAAGCAGGGAAGCAGGACAGCAGAGAAACAACAGTTGATTTTTACCGACCGTGGTTGCAAAACTGAGGCTGAGCCACAGTCCCAAACCCCCAACCCAGAGGGCCCCTCCCCTCATATCCTCCAAGATCAAACAAAGTAGAGTCCCAGGGGAATCTGAGCAAAACTATCCATAACACTGACAGGGATTGAGACTGAGGGTAGCGAAAAAAAAAGAGTCATTATTAAGGCTTTATATAAAGCAGGGATCCAAGACGCTTAGACACCATGTACTGGAAACCAAAAGAAAAGAGCCTTCTTTGCAACAGGCTAAAGAAAGACCTTTATATAATAACTTTTTCCAGAAAAGCATCAGAATACACTTCTATTAATGCCCAGGCAGAGAAATAGTTCATTAAACACCATGAGCAACCAAGGTGACAAGGCATCTCAGAAAGAAAGAGGAAAATCTCCAGAAAATAAGTTTACAAACATAGAAATATGCAACTTAAATGACAAAGAATTCCGGATGGTACTTCTGAAAAAACTCAGTGAGCTCTGAAACGATCATATCAACAATTTCAGGAATTGAAAAAACAGCTAGATGAGCAGAATAAGTTATTTAGCATGGAGATAGAAATCCTCAAAAAGAACAGAATAGATCTTCTGGAGATAAAGAACACACTGCAAGAGGTGACAAATGAAAGCAAGGTTGGAAAATAGAGTCGACCAAATGGAGGAAAGGATCAGTGATATCGAAGACAGAAATCTAGAAATAAATCAGAAGGAAAAGAGAGAAACCAAAGAATAAAAAATAATGAAAAAGAAATACAAGAACAAGCTGACACCATCAGGAGAGGAAACATAAGAATAATGGGCATTATCGAAGGCGAGGAAAAGGAGCAGGGACGAGAAAGCATTTTCAGACAAGTAGTGGATGAAAATTTCCCAAATCTAAGGAATGAGCTGGAGCTTGGAATTGAAGAAGTCAATAGAACACCCAATTATCTAAACCCAAAAAAGCCTTCACCAAGACACATTGTATTAAAATTATCAAAATCAACGACAAAGACAAAATTCTCAAGGTAGCCAGGGAGAAGAAAATAATTATTTATAAAAGAAAACTCATTACATTATTTTCAGACTTCTCAGCACAGACCTTACAAGCCAGAAAGGAGTGGAATCAAATGTTCAAAATATTAAGTGAAAAGAAATACCAGCCTAGAATAATGTATCCAGCTAAGCTCTCCATTCGATAAGAAGGAGAAATAAAGAACTTTCCAGATATTTAAACTTGAGGGCATTCTCCACTACGAGGACTGCACTACAGGAAATACTGAAAGGGGTCAGCTCACCTAAAACAAAATGACAAAAAATATATGTATACATAATTAGGAGTAAAGTGACTATCAGGCAAATAGAAGCAGAGGAGTGCAACCCTTACTAAGAACAGGGCATTATAAGCTTAAATAATAAGAAGAGAATTGCTATAGCAAAATAGTAATGAACGCTCAGCATACATAGGGACAAACTAAGATAACAAAGACTGAAAAGGGGAAGATTCACAAATCCAAATTTGCAAAGGGGAATGGAGTTAAGGCACAGGCAGAAGAAAGTGGGCGACTGTATATGTATAACTATCCTTTATATATTCGTAATGGTAACCACACACCAAAAATTCAGAACTGAAGTATATAACATAAAACAAGAAAGACCAGAGGAAAACCCACAAAAGCCAACGAAAATAAAGAAAACAGAAACACAAGGAAGCAATAAAAACACCGAGCTACCAGAAAGCAAAAAATAAAATGGCTATAAAAATACCTCATGTCTCAATAATCACCTTAAATGTAAATGGACTGAACTCACCAATAAAAAGGTACAGAGTTGCAGAATGGATTAAAAAACAAAACCCAAGCATACTAACCATATGCTGCCTCCAGGGGACACATCTCAGCTCCAAAGACAAATATAGACTCAAAGTGAAAGGGTAGAAAATGATATTTCAAGCAAATGGGATTCAGAGAAAAGTGAGAGAAGCAGTATTAATATATGAAATAGACTTCAAAATAAAAAAGGTAAAGGAAGATACTGAGGGACACTTCATAATGATAAGGGAATCACGTATCAAAAAGACATGACACAGTAATATCTCCACTCCCAGTCAGGGAGCCCTGAAATATGTAAAGCAATTACTAACAGAACTAAAGGGAGAAACAAACCAAAACACTATGGTAGTAGGGGACCTAAATACCCCACGGTCAGATATGGACAGATCATCCAAACAGAAAATCAATAAGGAAATAACATCCTTAAAAGACACATTAGATCAACTGGACATAATTGACATTTACAGAGCTGTCCATCCCAAAACAACTGCTTATACATTCTTTCCTAGTGCACATGAAACATTCTCAAGGATCGACCACATACTGGGACACAGAGATAGCCTCAACAAATATAAGAGGGTTGAAGTCATACCAACCATATTCTCTGATCATAATGCTTTGACAATGAAGATCTACTGCAAAAAGAAATCAGGAAGAACCACAAATACATGGAGATTAAGCAACATGCGACTGAAGAATAACTGGGTCAGGGAAGCAATAAAAAGAGAGATCAGGAGATATATAGAAATGAATGATAATGATAGTACAACATATCAAAACTTTTGGGACACAGCAAAAGTGGTCATAAGAGGAAAGTTCATATCATTACAGGACTATCTCCAAAAACAAGAACTAGCCCAAATAAACAGCCTAACTCTTCACCTTAAAAAACTAGAAAAGGAAGAACTAATGAAGCCTAAAGTTTGCAGCAGGAAAGAAATAATCAAAATTAGAGCAGAAATAAATGAATTAAAAAAAAAAAGAAAGAAAGAAAAAAGAAATGCAAGAAAGAGATGGTTCTTTGAGAAGGTTAATAAAATTGACAAAACCCTGTCAAAAGAAAAAAGAGAAAGGACACAAATAAAATCATGAATGAAAGAGGGAAAATTATGACTGACATTGCAGAAATACAAGGATCATACAAGAATATTATGAAAAAGTATATAACACCAAATTTAATAACCTAGAAGATATGGACCAGTACTTAGAAAAATACAACCTTCCTAGACTGATTCAAGAAGAACTGGAAAATCTAAATAGACTGATCAGCAGTATATAAATTGAAATAATCATCAAAAACCTGCCAAAAAGTAAAAGTCCAGGACCATATGGTTTTATCAGTGAATTTTAGCAAACATTCAAAGATTTAATACCTATTCTCCACAAACTGTTCCAAAAAATTGAAGAAGAGGCAATACTTCCCAACACATTTTATGAGGCTAATATTACTCTGATACCAAAACCTCATAAAGGTAATACAAAAAAGAAAACTACAGACCAATATCTTTCATGAACACAATTGCTAAAATCCTAAATAAGATACTAGCAAACCGAATACGGCAACATATTAAAAGGATTAATCACCATGGTCAAGAGAGTTTTATCCCAAGGGCACAGGGATGGTTCAACATATGCAAGTTGATTAATGCGATACACCACATAAACAAATTAAAAAATAAGAATCATATGATCATATCAATAGAAGCAGAAAAAGCTTTCGACAAGATACAG
The DNA here is from genome assembly GCF_902729225.1 of Pteropus medius. Lineage (NCBI taxonomy): Eukaryota > Metazoa > Chordata > Mammalia > Chiroptera > Pteropodidae > Pteropus > Pteropus medius. The sequence goes on from NW_024351730.1 coordinate 18,064,541, forward strand.
CACCCATTTATGATCAAAACAAGTAACAAAATCGGTATAGAAGGAAAGTTCCTTAACATAGTAAAGGCTATCTATGACAAACCCTCAGATGACATTATACTTAATGATGAAAAACTAAAAACCTTCCCTCTAAGACCAGGAACAAGGCAAGACTGTCCACTATTGCCACTCTTATTCAACATCAGAGGTCCTAGTAAGTGCAGTCAGGCAAGAGAAAGATATAAAAAGCATCAAAATAGGAAATGAAGAAGTCAAACTCTCACTATTTGTGGATGACATGATTCTCTATATAGAAAACTCTAAAGACTCCAGAAAACTCCCTAAAGACTACTAGAAACAATAAGCAAATACAGTAAAGTCTCTGGATACGAAATCAATGTTCAAAAATCCATAGCTTTCGTATACACTAATAATGAAGTGTCAGAAAAAGAAGTGGAAAAAATAATTCCTTTTATAATTGCAACAAAAAGAATCAAATACCTAAGAATAAATCTAACGAAACGTGAAGGACCTATATAATGAAAACTGTAAGATCCTATTAAAAGAAATTGAAGAAGATACAAAGAAATGTAAAGATATGATTGGAAGAATCAACACAATTAAAATAACCATATTACCTAAAGCATTATACAGATTTAATTCAATCTCCATCAAAATCCCATCAGCATTTTTGAAAGAAATAGAACAAAAAATCATAGATTTGTATGAAAACATAAAAGATCCCAAATTCCAAAGCTATCCTGAGAAAAAAGAATGAGCCTGGAGGCATCACTTTGCCTGATTTCAAATTATACTACAAAGCAACAGCAATCAAAACAGCATGGTATTGGCAGAAAAACAGACACACAAACCATTGGAACAGAATCGAGAGTCCAGAAGTAAATCCATACTTATATGGGCAAATAATTTTCAACAAAAGAAGTCAGAAACATACAGTGGAGAAAGGAAAGCCTCTTAAATAATGCTGGGAAAACTGGAAAGCCACCTGCAAAAGAATGAAATTAGACTGTTGTCTATCACCACACACCAAAATTAACTCAAAATGAATTAAGCACTTGAATATAAGACCTGAAACAATAAAATGCACAGAAGAAAACATAGGAACTAACCTCAAGGACCTTGGACTTAAGGAAGATTTTATGAATTTGATCTCAAAGGTAAGGAAAGTAAAAGCAAAATTAAATGGATGGGATTACATCAAACTAAAAAGCTTCCACTCATCAAAATAAATCAACAAGAAAAAGAGACAACCATCTGAATGGGAAAATATATTTGCAAGCAACATTTCTGATAAAGGCCTAATATCCAAAATATACAAAGAACTAATACGACTCAATAGCAGCAAAAAAACAAACGATCCAATCAAAAAATGGGCAAAAGACCTGAACAGACTCTTCTCTCTAGAGGACATTCAAATGGCCAAGAAATATTTGAAAAGATGCTCAACATCACTACCTATTAGGGAAATGCAAATCAAAATCACAATGAGAGACCAATTTCACACCTGTTAGGATAGCTATAATCAACAGAACAAATAATAATAAATGTTGGAGAGGATGTGGAGAAAAAGGAACCCTCATACACTGCTGGTGGGACTGCAAATTGGTACAGCCACTATGGAAAACAGTATGGAGTTTCCTCAAAAAACTAAGACTTGATTTACCATATGATCCAGCAATCCCTGTACCCCAAAGACTTGAAAACCCATATACAGAAAGATATTTGCACACCGATATTCATAGCAGCATTATTCATGGTGGCCAGAACATGGAAGCAACCGAAGTATCCTATGATAGATGATTGGCTAAGGAGGCTGTGGTACATATATACAATGGAATATTACTCAACCATAAGAAGAGATGAAATACTGCCACTTGCAACAACCTGGATGGACCTCGAGATAATCATGCTAAGCGAAATAAGCCAGACAGAAAAAGTTGAAAATCACATGATATCAGTTATATGTGGAATATAAACCTAAAAGCAACGAATGAACAGGACAGACAAATAGAGACTCGTGGACATGAACTATAGACTAGTAGTTACCAGTGGGTAAGGGGTAAGGGGGAAAAGGGAGGTCGAAGGGGCAAAGGAGGTCAAATATGTGGTGACAGAAAGAAATCTAACTATGGGAGGTGAACATAGTGTAAGTATATATATATATATATATATATATATATATATATATATATATTTACACACATATATATACATATATATATATATTTATGCATTATTGTTAAGGTGTACAGCTGAAACATTGGATTTTGTTAATGTTACCTTAAAAAATAAATAAAAATAAAAACAAATAGGTAAGATCATTTATTGGAAAAGTAGTTCTGAAAAACATTAAGACTATAATTAATAGTTTATATTTATAAGGTGCTGATCATTAATGCTTATAGCCTATAGAATGACTCTTGGATATTCTTTCAGCATGTGGAAAATAAAAAGAAAGTGAAGTTATTTGGGCAATATTAATTTGAAGATGCTGAAAACTAGATAGATAGATAAATAGGCATGTCTTTCAAAAGTAGACATATTTATTTTTTATGGGAACAGGGAACCCGGGTCATGTAAATAATATTTCAGGTATTCACAGTTATTTTCTTAATATTTATCTTCTATTCCTCCTGTGTTAGGGCCTTTGTATAGGCCACAAGTGGATGTGGTGAGTCTTTCTTGGCAAAAGAAGAGCAAATCAGAATGTAAATTCTCCAGAAATCCTCTTAGGAAATAAGTCAAATTTCTTTTACATGCATATGGAATTACCTCCTAGAGAGTAAAAGAGAACAGGAAGAAGATCTTGCATGTAATATTTGCTAAAATCTCATTACATAGACTTTGATTTTTCAGTTTCCCAGAAGAAGGTATTATTCATTTCAAGTTCAAATGTATCACTCAAAAGTATAAGATTTCTAGCACTTTGTTTTAAAATTCCAGGTGTGCTAGTTGTCTTAACCAGACAGTACAGCATCTTAAAGGATGTATGCCCCTGGGATTCCAAATACCCTTAAATGTATACATACTGATCACTTTCTTAGATTTAACATATTTTTAAATGTCACTACAAGGGAAATGAGCTTTATTCCTGTTTTGTAAATTTCATACAATCATGTAGTATCTCATCAATTTTTTGACAAAATTTTATAAAAATGTTTTTAAATTTGTCAAATATGTAGTTAAGGATTCTTGACTAGCTCAAGTCTTGTTCCTGTGTTACAAATAGCCACTATATTCAGTTACATTGAATTAAATCTGTAGAGCCTAAAAATATTGTCTCTTAATGAACCACTAAAAGCAAAGCAAACTTGGGGCAAATTAGTTTGAAGAGGTTGAGACCTCACATTTTAACAGAATGTAAATGGTTGATTCAGTATGCAAGGCATCATCATTTGAACAATCTTGAAGAAGATAAAACTAAGTCTCTCTGTTCAAAAAACAGCACATTAAAAAGCTGTATATAGCCCAGTTACTGTCAGTAAACCAGTATTAGTGGATGAGATGTATTATAATCAGGGTGTTTATCATACATAATTACTGAACAGGAGCTGTGTTATATGGTACTGACAAGCATGAATCTGTAGTTCTAGATTTATGTCCTTTTAGGTTACTAAGCAGAGTTTGTTATGTATAAACCAGCAGAAGCAGATGGAATGCTCTCCAGAGTACAATAGAACAGTGTTGGATTTTGCAGGGAGAAAGATTCCTCTAGTAAAACCACAGATATACAAACAGCTACTGAGACAAATCCCACAACAGACCAGAAAGAGCTACCGGTTATACTTAAAATCAAATTTATATATATATATATAAATATATAAATATAAATATTTGTTGTCACACACACACACTTGACAAACAACACATAGGGAGGGAGAGAGAGAAAGAGAGAGGGAGGAAAGTTGAGGGGGAAAAGAGGAAGAGAGAGAAAGAAGGGAGGGAAAGAACTTGTTTAAAGACGGGCATAAACCTGTCCATACTGAATAAAAATTGAAAGCACTTTTAAAAATCTAAAGCCACTTTTCAGTAGATACATAACTTAAGATACATTTCCTTACCCCTTTTTCATTTTCTCATCCAAGAAATAGAGGTAATAACTGCACTGACCATACAGTTGCCTTAGGATTAAATGTGATGTGGATTTCATAGTAACCTCTATGCAATTTTGGCTGTAATTATCTTGATTTCAATGATGAGAAAGTTCTCAGAGTTTGAGACATGCCCAACATTACCCTGCTAGTGAGTAACAGAATAAAAAAGGCAAACAAGTGTGTCAGTTGTTGCTGCATAACAAATCAACCCAACATTTAGTTACTTAAAATGACAACAGTAAATGCTTGATTCTGTTGGTTGACCAGATGGTTCTTCTGATGGTCTCACTTGGGCTCACTTTGCAGCTGGAAAGCTGATTTCCCTGGATCAACTGAGTGCTAGGATCAGCTAGAACAACTGAGATGGAAGAATCTTTCTTCTCAGTATTCTTGTCCATGTTCTTCTCAGGTTTACAAGATGCAAGCCACTAGGCTATGAAGACTTTAACACCTCTTCTTGCCTCAGAGTTAAAGATACCACATTGACCAAATCAAGTTACACAGGTAAGCCCATAGTCAATATGGCAGATGACCACCAACCGAGGATAGAGACACCAGAAGGTATGACTTTGAAGGTCTTCCAAAAAAATTTATATCTGTCGATCTGAAAATCTTTAGATTTTTACATGTTCTTTTATGTATTAACTTTGGCTAAAGAAATTTGCAAAATATAGATTTGCATTGAAATTTAAAAAATATGAATGCATGATATTATAAATATTTGAGGCAAACCACATAATAAGAATGAAACTGGTAAAGTATGAATTTATTCATAAAACAGGTACATAGATATTGAATCTTGCCTGTGCCACGAACCTGGTAATTCATTTTCTACTGAAAGGCATTTGCTGACATGAGTATATAAGGCGATGAAATGCATGTTAGCTGACATACTGAATGCTTAACACATCTGGAAATATAGTTATAAAATAATGTGTATATTTTTAGTAAAATGAGCCTATGATAAGTCATGTACATTTATCTCGAGTGGATTCACTTTTGTATAATATTCCTTCATTTATACACTATTGTTTCCTTAAAGTTTTGGTTCCCTGCTCAACAAAATGAAGATAATAATACTTGTAAGAAAATTTTTTCCTGTTTATAGAATCAGAGATGATGTACATCAAGACTCTATCATAGTGTTTGGCACTTAGTAGGCACTAAATTAACCCTAGCAATTACTTCTCCTTTGTTTTGCTGAGGCCGATGTGCTTCCTCTTCTTCCCCTAGTGCTTCTTATTTTTTATCTTCTTCTCTTCCCTCCCCCTCTGCCTTTCCTTTAGTTTTTGCTTTTATTTGTTTCTCCTCCTCCTTTTAAATTTCTAGTGCCTAACAGAGTGAGGTCCTAGTAGGTGTTCAATAAATATTTGTTTATTAAATGAATGACTTTTATAACATTCGTGGTGTTTGCATTAATCAAATGCTGTATTCAAATAACCTTAAAAGTGATAATCACACAAATGGCATGTATACACCATATTGACACTCCATATACATTTGAAGTAAAAAGATTTTACATGGTGTCTGTGTATTTTTCTTTTTTAATGATAAAGATAAGCATCTTCTCTCTCAGGCTAGGTGTTTATCTCTATCCCGTACCAGATAATACTTCTAAATATGTTAATGTGTCATTGATTGAATCTTTATTCATGACTATACTCAGTAGTCATTTTATTATTTAGAATTGTTAAGATCAAAAATCTTGATCTTAACAGTTCTAAATAACAAAATATTAGGTGGTAGAATTAACATTTTGTACATAAAAGTTTCTGCCTGGCATCCCATTAAATTACACTTTATAAGTGAGTATTTACTGTACCCAATACTGAGGAATCTCACTCTTTAATTTAATGGATTCCTATCAGATCATTAATTTTCACATAACTTAAGAGCCGGCTGGTATGAAAATAAAATCAGAAAATTTAAATCAAAGTTAGTGGTGTGTGTGTATACGTACATATGTGTGCATGAATAATTTTCTTCTTCCTTTTCTCCTCCATCCTTCTCTTCTTTCTGTCTTTCTTTCTCAAATTTTATTTCTGGTTTCTTTTGCTATGCACTATTTAAATATTAATTTAGATAACCTATAGTGATATTTGTCTTTATGCCTTCTGGGTTACAACATGCTTGGTAAGTGTACAGCCATAACTTATTTTTAAAATTTTCCATGTTTTCTTCCAATTGTGTATATTGTAAACCCATCATGAATTTTTATGTGTATAGTTGGGTATATATTTGTTATAAAATCAAGTTCTACATATTTTGTCATATAAATATGCAGCCAATTATCATACAATCATTAATCTAATATCATCTTCACCATGTACAATTTTACCATTAATACATACTTTTCTATCTAGACCTAAACTGTTCCATTAATGTATTTTCCTGTCCTTGCACCAAAAGCATACATTTTTAATTACTCTAACTTTACCATGTTATGACATCTGGTAGGGCATGTTTACTTTCTCTAACTCAAAGAACTTATTTTTCAAACTGTTCTTGGATATTTTTGTGCATTTTATTTGACATATAAAATTTAAAATCTTTTACTTCTTTTCTGTTGATTTTATTAACTTCTGGAATTATTCTCACCTTCTGGAATTCTAATTAGACAAATGTTGGATTTTCCAACTCCTCAATTCTATGTACCATTTTAATTGTTTTTCTTTTTTTATATGTTGTGAATTATATTTTGGGTTATTTCTTAATTATATCATTTATATCATATGTTCAAATTTCATGTATTTTTATTTTATTACATAGTCCTTTATTGATTAAAAATATTAGATATCATATTTATCAATATATAATCAAATTGTATAATCTTTCTTATTCTCTGATTTCTCCTGTACATAGATACCTCTTTTTTTCTCTTTTTTTCTAAATATTCCTGAGAATACTAAATAGATTTTTTTAAGTTTTTCTATTTCCTAATTTGTATGCATTATATTTAGTGTTTTTGTTTTTCCATCTTGGTCTTTTTCCTTCATGCTTTTTGTTTATCTGACTGCCTATTAAGTCTTAATTGGTAATTCATACTTATTAATGGGAAACATGGGTAATTTTTCAAAGGTAATTATTATTAATAATAATAGCTAATACTTATATTGCTCTCACAACACACAAGGCTTTCACAAATGTTAGCTCATTTAATTCTATCACCAACCCTGGCAGTTTGATACCTTCTCATCACCATTTTTCACATTAGGAAAATTATACAGAAATCTTCAGAATCTGCCCAAGGCCACATGACTATTAAACATCAGACCATAGATTTGAATCGATGTACCTGGCTTAAGAATTAATCTCAACCATTACATTAATTTCTTCAGTAATTATTTTTGTCTATTTCTTCAGCATAGAATTCCAGCTATCTAGGTGTCCAGTAGGATTATTGGGTAGAAATCAGATAAGCAGATAGGGATTTCCAATTGTATCCTGACTATGAAAAGCTTTATTCTAGAGGTGAAGTGTTTTTTTTCTATTTTTCCACTGGAATTAGTTGACTGTTTTCTTTCTTCTTATATATAAATTCTTTCTTAATATTCATTAAGATAGTTTGGATTGCTTTGACTGTGTCTGCTTTACTGTTTGTCCCTATCACTCAATCTCTCTAGGAGAGCTCTTCTTAGGAATATGTTACACTTTGCAATTCTTGGGCCATTATTATCATGAAAGCAAACATTTAAGTACCTGCTTATGTTGAAATATGTTCCATCACAGAGTTTTTTTAATCATAAAATGATGTAGAATTTATCAAATGTTTTTTCTGCATCTATTATGATGATCATGTGAGTTTTGTTCTTCATTTTGTTAATGTGATGTATCATGTTCATTGATTTACAGATGTTGAACCATTCTTGTGTTCCTGGGATAAATCCTACCTGATCATGGTATATAATCTTTTTAATGTACTGTTGAATCTGGTTTGCTAATATTTGGTTGTGAAATTTTGAGTCTGTGTTCATCAAAGATATTGGCCTGTGATTTTCTTTTTTCTTTTTGTATTGTCTTTGGTTATAGTATCAGGGATATGCTGTTTTTGAGAATGAGTTTGGAAGCATTCTTTCCTCTTCAATTTTTTTTTATATAGTTTAAGCAGAGTTATTAATTTTCTTTGAATATTTGGTAGAATTCACTTGTAAAGCCATGTGGCCCTTGAATTTTATGTGTTCAGTGTTTTTTGAGTACTACTTCAATCTCATCACTAGTAACTGGTCTGTTTGATTTTGTATCTCTTCCTGGTTCAGTTTTGAAAGGTTATATACTTCTAGAAATGTATTACTTTCTTCTAGATTGTTGAATTTGTTGGCATATTATTGTTCGTAGTATTCTTTAATGATTTTTTGTATTTCTGTGGTATTGATGACAACTTCTCTTTCATTTATAATTTCATTTATTGGGTTCTCTGACTTTTTTCTTATTAAGTTGGCTAAAGGTTTGTCAATTTTGTTTTTATTTTCAAAGAATCAGCTGTTAGTTTTATTGTTCTTTCTATTATTTTTAAAATTTCTATTTTGTTTATTTTTGCTCTGATCTTAACTATTTTCTTTCTTCTGTTTACTTTTTTCCCCCCTAATTCCTTTAGTTGTACAGTTAAAATGTTCTTTTGGGATTTTTTTAGTTTCTCAAGGTAAGCCTGTATAGCTACAAATGTCCATCTTAAAACTGAAATCTCTCTTTGATCTTTAGCTCTCTCTTCCATAACCTTCATCTTCTCATTATCATCTGCCTTTCCATGTTTGTCCAAAGATCTATCTGCCTTACTACAAGTCTCCATTCTTAGGCCCTTGTGTCTAGTCAGAGCTTTAGAAAACATGTATTGTTCTTATATGTATGCCAAGTACTTAAAAGGGCCTGAAAAAACAGCTGAAGTTATTAAGTCAGTTTCTCTCCTTAAAAAGATAGGGACATAGAAAGGTGCCCATTACCAGCTACACAGAGAAGGCTATCAAGTTAGGAAAGCTTTCCATTTTACTTTTTCAGTAGAGTGAAGATGTCTATTTGAATTTTTTGACCCTGTGGAAAGGTGAATAAAAAAGTGCCATGCTGCATTACTGAGAAAATTTCCACCTTCTTTTGAAAATCTTGCTGATGAACCACCAGTAGTTATTAATTTAACAGAGCATAAGTTTCCCAACTTACCAAAACATTATATTTGACTAAATATCCAGTAGCCTGCAAGAGCAGCACAATTAAATCCAAATATGTATCACAAAGGACATTGAATTATAGACACTCATTTAATCATAAACAATAACCTCACCTAGAAGAATAGTGAAATAATTATAAGTAGAAAGCATTTCTTTAGCCCTGGTGTATTTTGAGAATAAAGATGAAGAAAGGACACCTCATGTTGTAAAGTGGCATCCTGTTTGGGGTATGGAATAACATAGCATGCTGGCAAACAAACTTGCTAAACATAACCATTAAGCAATTCAATAAACATTTTCACTTTCCCTCAAATACATATGACAGTAGAAACTGTGAAATAAATTGACCCCAATATGCAGTTAGTGTGAAGCCCCTGGGACAAGTCCAGCTTTGTGGGTAGAGACACTCATACCTAGCAACAGCTAACCTAGAATATACTTCTAAGAACAAAGAATGTGTTATAAATTAGAAAAGAAAGGGGAAACACGTTAAAGAAAGAGAAAAACATGTCTATCATTTTCATACTTATTTTTTTCTTTCTACAAGTTTCAGTTTTAAAGATTTCTACAAGAAAACAAATTTTGAAAAGACAAAAGTAATAAATGGTACTTTGTGAATCTGTCTGAAGGCTTCGCTGATTGCAGCATCTCACGAGACACTTAACTTGTAAGACAAGGGGATTTTTTTGTTGATTCACCTTGATATACCAAGAAATAGAGTAAATGGACTGCTAACAAAACAAGCTTCCTCCTTATATCATTCATTTTCCTTTTACTATCCCTGTAAGAAAAAAGGTACATGTTACAAAATTAAAGTTTTGAGAACATTTTTTAGTCTATTTCTCATATGTTTATTCACTCTTTTATGCTCTTTCCTTTCATGGAATTCAAGTTCCATGAATGACAAGACCTGTCTGTCTTACTCACTACTCTATTGTCAATGTCCAGGCCAATACCTGACACCAATGTTGAGCTCAGTAATTTATAGTAGGCATGTTATTATGATTTTACTTACAATGATATTATGCAAGTATTGGTGCAGAACCAGAAAGTACACAGTGCTTATGTTGGAAAAACAAAGGAATTCTCCAAGTTTACACATTTCAGCTATAATAAAAATATTTTAAAAATAAAGAATTTTATGATTGTTAAGCATACCTATTTAATTTTTACATTTTATTAGTTTTATCATTGAGTGATGATTTTTTTCTCAATAAAATAGGTTAACAAGAAGAGATTTTAATATCAGATATATGATTGTGAAATGCTTTTAATAATTAAACCAGGACAACTGGCATAAAGAATCTGTCAGGGGAAATTGGGATTTTATTTCACACTATCTAGAGTGATGCTATTAAGACAGTCAATTCCTATCTTAATTAGCAATAATTATTAATTAGCAATAATTTCTATATTCATATTTGTGATTATAGTAAAGAGGCAAAATAAACAAATATTATCACAGGAACATATTTTACTTATCAGCATGTCATATAAAATAACTATGGAAATCACAAAGGCAAAATCAAAATGAAAGCAAAACAAATTTTCCAAATAATATTGAAAAGGTATAAAAATGAATCATTAAATATCAGTCCAATATATTTGAAAATAATATTGATTCATTAAAATATTATTATACATTTCAATATGAATTATTAGAAGTAATAAACTGTTTTGTATAAAGTCAGATAAAAAATGTGAAATAGCTGATATCTAAACCCAGATGCTTCAAATTTCTTAGCACACAACTGTATTTGTTCTCTGTCTTCAACAATTACATGGAAATAGGCAATATACCATAAAATGTAGGAAGAATGATACAGAAGTCCAGTTATAAAATATGATCAGCGAAAATACGAATAAACATTTAAGTGTATATATACACAGACACACAACTATATCCTACCTTATAAGAATTTATCTTTATATCTACATATCTTTATATAGATATCTTAAGAATTTATATCTACATATCTATATATAGATATCTATATTTGTTCATCTACTGATATAGCTATTTAAACTTTTATAAAGAATTCAACATAGTCAATCCATTTTCTAATATTTTGATTTATTTTTATGTTGATTCTAAAAAATGTTCCCTTCCCTAATTATATGATAGACCCAGAGATGACAGGGATTTAGTCTTTAGATTTTTTTGTGTTTGAACAAAATGGCACCCTGTGCTCTAGAAATGGTCAAACAAAATAAATGACAATACACTATTGACTATAAAAATACAAAATCTGTGCTTTAGAAATACAATGACAATTATCTAGATAAGTTTAGACATCAGATCGTAGATGGATTTTTAAATTTATTTCAGTCAAATGTTTGGAATTTGTTATTACACATGAATGCTACTAACAAAAAGGAGGTGAGAAATCCTCACCAAAGCAGAACAAAGGAATAAAATTTGACATAAAAAAATATATTTTATTAAATCATTCATTTATCATTTATTTTGTAAAAGTTATGTGCTAGCAACGCTGAATACATTGCTGTGGTTTCAACATAGTATAAGACAAGGCTCTTTACAGAGATTGTAGGTTAATAGTCAAAGAAAGCTTTGTAATATACGTACATACACATACCCTTACATGCATGTATATATACATACACACATATATACATACAATTATATTTTATTTGAAGTCTATTTTGTTTTCATACATGAGATATAAATGATGTAAGATTATATTTCATGTATATAACATAATGATCTGATATTTGTATATATTATGAAATAATCACAATTAATCTTGTTAATATCCCTCACATATAGTTATAATTTTTTTTCTTGTGATAACTTCTAACATCTAATCACTTAGGAACATTCAAATATGAAATACAGTATTACTAACTATAGCCACTATAATGTACATTACATCTCCATGACTTACTTGTAACTGGAAATTTCTACCTTTTGACCTCCTTCACCCATACATCACACTGCACCTCTTGAAACCACCAATCTTTTCTCTGGGTACATGAGCTTTTAATTTTTTAAATATTTTAGTTTCGACCTACATATAAGCAAAATCATATGGTATCTGATTTCCTTTGATTTATTTCACTTAGCATAATGACCTCAAGATTAGAATTTTCTTGATTAGTGATGTCAACCACTTTTTCATGCACCTGTTGGTCATCTGTATGTCTTCTATGGAAAAATATCTATTCAGATCCTCATCCCATTTTTTAATTGTATTTGTTTTTTGTGTTCTTGTGTTGTATGAATTCTTTATATATTTGAAATATTAGCCACTTATCTGATATATAATTTGCAAATATTTTCTCCCATTCAGTAGAATGCCTGTTCAGTTTTTTTGGGTTTTTTTTTATGGTTTCTTCTCCTTTCCAGAAGCTTTTTAGTTTGATGTAGTCCCACTTGCTTATTTTTTACCTTTGTCACCTTTGTTTTTGGTGTGAGATGCAAAAAGAAATTATTGCCAAAACTGATTATCAAGGAGCTTGCCACATATTTTCTTCTAGAATTTTTATGGTTTCAGGTCTTACATTCAAGTCTTTAATCCATTTTGAGTTAATTTCTGTGTAAGATAGTGGTTTGATTTCATTTTTCACTTGGAGGTCCAATTTTCACAACAGAATTTTAAAATTTTATTTTTTTCAGTTACAGTTGACAATATTATTTATATTAGTTTCAAGTGTACAACATAGTGGTTAGACATTTTTATAACTTACGATGTGATCCTTCCAATAATCCTGGGTATGTAAAGTACGGCATAGAGAATATAGTCAACAATATTGTAATAACTATGTACAATTCCAGGAGGGTACTAGAATTATCAGCGGGATTCCAACACCATTTATTAAGAGACTTTTCTTTCTCCAATGTTCCATGGTCTGAAAATTAATTGTATGGGATTATTTCTGGGCTCTCTATTCTGTTCCATTGATTGATGTTTTTATGCTAATACCAAACTATTTTGATAACTATAGCTTTGTAATAATATTGCTTGAAGTAAGAAAGTGTGATGCTTCTAGCTTTTTTTTTTCAAGTTTTCTTGGATTATTTGGGGTCTTTTGTAGGTCCATACAAATTTTAGTGTTGTTTGTTCTATTTCTGTGAAAAATGCTATGTGGAGTTTTGATAGAGATTGCATTGAATCTGTAGGTTGTTCTGGGTAGTATGGGCATTTTAACAATTAATTCTGAACTTGAAATGTCTTTTCATTTATTTGTAGCTTCAATTTCTATTATCAATGTCTTAGAGTTTTCAGTGTATAGATCTCAACTCCTTGGTTAAATTGCTGAAAAATATGCTAATAGTCTTATGGGATTTCCCTTGTACATAAAAAATGTGTTTTTTTTTTTCTTTCTGCTTTTAAGATTCTCTCTTTGTCTTCAACTTCTGACATTTTAATCATAATGAGTTATGAATTGAGTTCTTCGGTTTCATCTTTTTTAGAATTCTGTAGGTAGCCTAGATTTTCATATCTGTTTTCATCCTCAAGTTAGGGAAATTTTTAGCCATATTTCCTCATGTAAATTTTCTGTCTTTTTCTCTCCCTCTTCTCCTTCTGGGACCCCTATAATGTGAATGTCAGTCTGCTTAATTTTGCCTCATACTTGCTTCTACTTGTAAAAAATTATTTTTCTTTTTGCTGCTCTGTTTGGATGAGATCCAATTTCCTGCCTTCAGTTCACTGATTTTTTCTTTTGCTTTGTCTAGCCTGTTGTTGAATCCACCTAATGTATTTTTCAGTGCAGTTGATGCTTTCTGTATCTCTGTGACTTCTATTTGGTACTTCCTTATATTTCCTGTCTCTTTGTTGAAGCTATCACTGTTTTCATCTATTATTTTCCTGACTTCAGTGAGTAACTTTATGACCATTATTTTGAAATTTTTATTAGATAAGTCACTTATATATATTTCATTAAGAACATTTTCTGAAGTTTTATCTTGTTATTAATCAACCCTTTCCAAAATCTTCGCTGTCTCTCAAATATTTATGATTGTCCAAGTAAATTATTTTATTTTTAGTGGCTCCCAGTAACTCAGGGTGCACAAAGTCCTGTCAGTGTCTCAAAGGAGAGGATCTCATTCAGCACCTAGATCAGGTTGATTAGAAGCCAGGCAGAAGCTTTTAAAGTATGCAAATATATACTATCCTGCGGGACTGCAACATAAGTCCTGCTGGCCTCCAGAGCCAAGCATTCTAGAGGTACCCTCTTAGTGGAAGTCACAAAAATTGGGCTTGACAAATATATAAGCTTTTCTTTTTCTTTTTCTGGGATATACCAGTGACCTGGAGAGAGAGAGAAAGCTTAAATATGACAGTCATCAGGCTCTGTCCCCTGGAGTGCACCTCAGTAGGCCTCTAGATGTGTGCTAATCTGAAAAACTGCCCCTTGGGCTGAAGCTAAAGTATAAGAAAATGAATCTCTTTCACAAAAAGCCGAGGTGTGTTTTAGTCTTCATGGGATCCTGGGTAAGTTAACCAGGCAAGAACTGTCACTCCATATATTACCATCCCTTCTGACCCAAGAATGTAAATCATGCTGGGCATTCAAGGGGTATTCCCTGGGTAGCAGCTGCAAGAACTGGGGCATTGGTCATGTATAAATACTATCTTCTGGGAGATACTTGCACTCTAGAGTACAGCATAGGGAAAGCTTAATGATAGCACCAGCCTTCAGAGGTTTCTGGAAAGGGTTATACTTGGACCTTAGGTGAATGTTTAATTAGAACCTTATCCCTCAGATTGCAGCTATGAAGATAAACTAATAAGCCTTTCACAGAAAGACTAAGCTCCTATGTCTGTTCCCTCTTGCTGTGCCCCAGGAGTGATAGCTATTTAAGAACTCTTTCTTCATTGGTTATAATCCTGTGGTATTTTCATGTTTAAGCCCTGTTAGTCACCAGATCTAGGCAATCTTATGGTATACCCTGGGAAGTGGCTACAAAAATCAGGGCTCCCTGTGAGGGTACATGCTCCTTCCCAGGAGATACAAGCAAGCTGGAGTACAGCAGAGGAAAAATACAAAAAAGGTATCTGTCAACTTCCATCCCTGAAGAGTTACCCAGTAGTCTTCTCAATGTGTATTACATTAGAAGCCTGCCCCTCAGGCAGGTGCTCTAAGATAAACAAATAAGACTCTTTCACATAAAATCTGGATGTTTTGTGAATTCATCTCTCAGGTGCAGATCTTAAAAGTTCATATGTTCAGTGTGAGGTTCAAACCCTTTACTCCTCAGGGAAAAGCTCCAAGTTTTGAGTCCCTTCCCAATTGTAGGTCATCATGCCGGGGCTGGGGGGTATCAGTAGTACTGTATCTCAGCATTCCTACCTGCTTTGCTGTGCAGTTTTCTTTCTTTTTATTTTATTTTATTTTTTAGTTTGCTCAATGTGTTGGAGTTTCTCAGCTTGTTTTCATCCTTTTTTCAGATAAAATTGTCCTACACGTAGCTGTAGTTTTTTTAGTGTGTCCATGGGAGGAGATGAGTTCAGAATCTTTCTACATTGCCATTTTGAACCAGAATCTCTTTTCATTATTTTTATAATAAAGTATTTCCAGTGATATTAATATGAATTCTGGAAAAAAAGTGAATTTATCAAGTTTTTTTTTTTTTCAATCTTAACAACTATAGTTAGAAAAGGTGTGATTTTGTTTTTTGTGTGAGCATTACAGAAACACATTCAATACAGTACAATTAGAAATTTAATTAGGTCACTGGAGTGTAAGCCATTATACAGGAAGTACAGTTCCTGAGGCAATAGACTATTATGTAGAAATGTACACTTATTACCTTATTAAGAGTATTTGGGTTTGTGGTTCACCAAAGTAAATGGCCAATGGCTTTTATAAGTTGTATGTAACTTGATTAGCCAATAATCCATATACCACATATAGGCCCGCTCGAGCCTGCCATCGATTGATCTGTGCATGAAAGGATGTTTCTAGGATAGTGTATCTACTTCTTTATAGCAGATTTTTTTTTTATATCAGTACATAAAATGTATCAGTATACGAAATTTAGTAATTAGCAATGGGTCTCAGTTCATATAATGTGAATGAGCAAAATCTCAACTGGATTAGCTCTGTTGACCTCCACCCAAGAACAGGGTATTTCATACACCATCAAGGGAAAATGAAAATGGCAATAGCTTCTTTTCTCTTTAGGAAAATATAAAGTATCTTTTATATCAATTTGTATTCATGAATGAAGAAAAAGTGAGATTACTTTTATTTATCAGACCCAAAATATAGTAATCATTGCATGAATGTGCATTTTTGGTGGTTGAAGTCAACACTACAGATTGAAGTCAACAATAACATTTTTGCCTTTCTTTTATGAATAGAAACTTCAAACACAAAATAAACATTTTAAATTGCTTTTTCTCTCAACATGCAGAGAGGAGAAACAATTTTGTGAAGTTAATAATATTTCTTCAATGACTGGGGAAATCATGCAAAGCTAAAGTGTGTAGCATGGAAGCCTGCTAAATAAACAAACAAAAAAACTTTTTAGAACTTCTATTACATTTTTTATTATTGTTCTGTGAGATTTAACCATTTATTTTTAGAACCAGATGACTTATACATCTTGGAAAAGGCAACATTTAAACCATCATTCACTCTTACATCAATGACATGTATGAAAGTTATGAGCTTCTCAGGTATGTTTTTTGACTTTTCTAGAAATGTATAAAAGTTCTGTTACCTTTAATACATATCTTAATAAATGAGGAATGTATTTTAATGAATTACAACTTTTGAAAGACATTAATTTCCTAAATCATAACTTTATATGACTATAATTGTATATAATAAAATTTTTGTCATATTTGATACTCTTTTAACAAAGAAAGAACTCCTTGGAAAAATATCATGTGAAATTTAAACGAATTATAATCAACAGAATCATATATCCAAAATGCCTTGTTCTCTACTCTCACTCTAGCCAGAAATTAACATTGTAGCTGACAGTCACCTTGCTAAGTCCAGCACCTTTTATTGGTAGAACTAAACATAAAAACTCTAGCTCTGGACATATAGACTTAAGAAATATGTCAGCAAACTTTTTTTAAAAGAGCCATAGAGTAAATATTTTAGGCTTTGTGGGCCATGTATTCTCCATAGCAACTACTTAAATCTAATCTTTCAGTGTAAAAACAGCCATAGATGATGCATACGTAAATGATCTCAGCTTTTCCCAATAAAATATTACTTATGGACACTGAAATTTGAATCTTATATAATTTTCACATGTTACAAAGTATTCTTATTTTTTTCAACCATTTAAAAAATGTGAAAATCATTCTAACTTGTAGGTCATTCAAAAACAAATAATGAGTCCAGTTTTAACTTGTAGGTCATATTTTGCTGATGCCTGGCTTAAGATATACCTTTTGCTCTTGTGTTAGCTGAAATACTTGCTTGCATTTCTGAGTCCATGTTGTCCAAGCTTCTTGCTTTAATTTTTGATCAATGCTTCCAATCTCAGACATTCAACATATTGACATATATATAGTCCTTGTTGGATCATTTAAACTTTCCTAAATGCCAAATCCCCTTCTATATGTCTTTCATTTACTTCTCCTTTGCACTGTTGCCTTTCATAAATCAAAAAATACTATGCTAACATAATTTTATGGACTCATAGTAGGGTATGGTCATTTCTCCAGCCTATTGTTTTCCACCTAGCTGATTTTTTTTTTTTCAAGGCTCAATTTATTATGGATACAATGATGGAAACAATAGAGAAAACAGCAATGAGTAAATCATTAATTAAGGTCTTTGTTCTCACAGAGCAAAATTAAAAAAAAAGTCATGCATTAAAAATAATTGGTTTGAGTATTCCCCATTTAAAGTAATAGGCCACTGGTTGAGAGTCACAGTGTCAACACACATGGACCAATGTTATTAAGATTTCCATTTATAATTTCACATATATAACAAAATTTCTTAATGTATTCTACATAAACTCTCTTTCTATACACACATACGCACATACACAAGATAAATACCATGGACCAAATTTTAGGGAAAAGTATTTCTAGCTCCCCAGGAAAATATCAGTTTCTACATTTCCTCCCTAGAAAATTACAGCAAATGAATATCCTCGTTATAAAATTTTGACTTTCATAATGATGTAGATTTATTTACTACAAAAACAAATTCTAAAACTTCTCAATCCAAATTCATGTTAACATCTTTCTTATTGGCAGTTACTCGAATTTTCAGTTTTCTCACCCATTGCATGTCAGATAGAAAAATTGTTAAAAAAAATTAGTGTTGTAAAACACTGTAAATAAGTGCTTAGAAAAAGGTATTAAACATGGCTGATAATATATGAATGTCTGACTGAAAGCTATTTCATCAGAAATAATTAGATCATAGATATAATTGAAAAGCATAGAATTGTTATTTAAAATTCTAATTTCTTATAGAAATTTAATAGTACAAATATGTCATAGAAAGCAAGGATAAATGTTCCCTTAATGCTCAGCTCTGCAGAGTATTATATCTATAATTTCTTGAAAGAATGCATAACTTACATTTCAAGAGAACAGAAGTTTTCTCTTCAGGAAATATAAAGAAATAATTCAAAGATAGGAAATAAATGTTGCTTAGAAAATACATTTTTAACAAAAAAAGAGAATGAGAGCAAGAGAATTCTGAACCAAAAACATGTAGAAAAGTTAATTCTGGAAAAAGTTCTGATAAAAAAAAAACTTGTTCAGAACAGAGATTTTTTCACTTTGTAAACCATTAAAAGTTCTTGGGTAATCTTTATTTCTGTAAGTTTTACAAGACAATGAAAATATCCTCTAGATCATCCATATGCGGTTTAGTTACCTGCAGAGGCAGGATGGAGGCTCTCACAAAATTTGGTCATGATATTGACTCATGATGCCATACACACAGCAAGAATGTATAAAAATATATATTATTTACATAATAAGGTTTTTCTGAGGAGTGCAGGGCAGGCCTCTCAAGCTGGTGTTGAATATGGCTTAACAAAGTGAGAAAAGGGGACTAGATTTGGAGTTTTTATTGTGATTAGGGCATGTGGCCAGGGTTAGGATTTCTGTACACAGCTAAGAACTTATATGATTTGATTCTCCCACCAACACCAAATGGGGTAACATTCAGGCTGTTTATTAGGTTGCCCAGATGTGGGGAAGAAAGGGAAAGAAACGAAGGTTAGGCTTAAAAAATAAAAACAGTTAAACATCAAAAAATGGGGGTGGACTCTTTATTAAAATTTGTGTACTTAATGTAGAAAGTAAAATTAGATAATTTTGCAAATCGTTTTAGTGCTGTTATTTTAGAAACTAATAGAATCTCAATGTGGCAATAAGTTTCCACGAAGTCAAATGAATAGCAGACAATTATATAATTCCTACTATGTGCCAGACACTATTCTTAGAATTTTACATATATAAAAAATATTTTAATTTTCACAAGAACCTATAAGTGAGGACCTATTATTATCCTTGTTTTACCTTAAACAAAATAAGTGTAGAAAACTCAGTAACTTGTCCAATGATAAGTGCCATGCTAAAAATTGGTGAAGTGAAGATTCATACCAAGATAGACAAGTACAGGAATCTGTCCTTTATCCACATATCTTGCTTCTTGATGATGAGACTGTGTAAGTAAACAGTTCAGGAAGTTGGTCATCTATATGTCTATTGGTCATCTATATGTCCTCTTTAGTTTCAGATAAATTTAAATTTTATACCTTAGAAAATAGCAGTTATTCTATATAGCTTTAAAATTTTATGTCTATGCTTTTATGTATTCTCTATTATGTACTATTATGGTCATTGCAATAAAGGCTACCTATAACATTTAGCATTTGTTTAAAAATGGAAAACAAAGCTCAAGAGCTCTTATTATATTTATTTAACGAACCATTTATTCTAGTAGGGGCTTAGATTTTAGTGAAAGCAATTGTATTTTTGGTGTGTGTTTTTTTGGTGGAAATTTATAACAAAAAATAAATCCTCAAAGATATTTCTATTTTACCCATTTATGTATGTATGTATGTATGTATGTATGTATGTATGTATGTATGTATTTATATTTAAGAATTAAATTCAATTACAGATGACATACAATGTTTCAAATGCAGAACATAGTTATTAGACATTTATATATATTGTAATCACTCCAATGTCTAGTACCCATCTAACATAAACATAGTTGTTACAATATAATTGACTATATTCACTATGCTGTACTTTACATCCCTGTGACTATTTTTGTAACTGGCAAGTTGTACTTCTTAACCCCTTCACCTTCTTCATCAATCCTACCAAATTCCCCCCATCTAGCAACTATCAATTTTTTCTCTGTCTCTATTAATTTGTTTCTGTTTTTTTCTGTTCATTTATTTTGTTTTCAATGTTCCACTTATAAGTAAAATCATATGATATTTGTCTTTCTCTTTCTAACTTATTTTACTTAGAATAATACCCTCCAGGTCCATCTATGTTGTCACAAAGGGCAAGATTTCATTCTTTTGTATGACTTAACAATATTCCATTGTATATATGTACCACTTCTTTATCCATTTGTCAATTTAAGGACACTTAGATTGCTTCCACATCTGGGCTATTGTAAATAATGCTACAGTGAACATAGCGGTGCATTTATCTTTCACATCAGTGTTTTGAATGTTTTTAAACAAATACCCAGAAATGGAATTGCTGGGCCTTATGGTAGTTCTGCTTTCATTTGTTATAGAACCTCCATATTATTTTTCCAAGTGGCCACCTCAATTTATAGTCTCACCAACAGTGCACAAGGGTTCCATTTTCTCCACACCCTTGTCAACATTTGTTGTTTGACTTATTGATGACAGTCATTCTGACAGCTATGAGGTGATATTCCACTGAGATTTTAATTTGCATTTCCTTGATGATTAATTATGTTGAACATCTTTTTATATGTCTATTGGTCATCTATATGTCCTCTTTGGAGAAACATCCATTCAGGTCTTCTGCTCCTTTCTTCCTTCCTCCCTTTCTCTCTTTTTACTCTCTCTCATCTTATTTTCAGGAGTACAGCACAGTGGTTAGATGTTTATATAATTTACAAAGTGATCCCCCTGATAAGTCTAGTGCCCACCTGGCACTATATATAGTTATTATAATATTATTGACTATATTCTCTACACTGTACTTCACATCCTTGTGACTATTTTGTAACAACAAGTTTGTACTCGTTAACCCTTTCCCTTTTTCACCCAGCCCCTCAACTCCCTCGCATCTGGTAATCATCAATTTGTCCTCTGTCTTTATGAGTTTATTTCTGTTTTGTGTTTTTGTTTATTTTGTTCTTTAGATTCTACATATAAGTAAGATCATATGATATTTGTCTTTCTCTATCTGACTTATTTCACTCAGCACAATGACCTCTAGATCCATCCATTTCATTTTTTACAGCTGAGTAATATTTCATAATATACATGTACCACAACTTCTTTATCCATTTGTCTATTGATGTGAACTTAGGTTGCTTCCATATCTAGGCTATTGTGACTAGTGCTGCCATGAACATAGGGATGCATAGATCTTTACAAAATAGTCTATATTTGAAAAGAAATTCTTGTTAGTAATATCAGAGAGTTTACTGCCTATGTTTTCTTCTAGAAGTTTTATGGTTTCAGGTCTTACTTATTAGTCTTTAATCCATTTTGAATATATTATTGTATATGGTGTAAGAAGGTAGTCCAGCTTCTTTCTTTTTTGCATGTATCTGTTCAATTTTCCCAACACCATTTATTGAAGAGACCGTCTTACTCCATTGTATATTCTTGCCTCCTTTGTCATATATTAAGTGAGCATATAGGCGTGGATTTATTTCTGGGATCTCTATTCTGTTCTATTGATCAATGTATCTGTTTTTATGCCAGTACCGTGCTGTTTTGATTACTTTAGCCTTGTAGTATAGTTTGATATCAGGTAGTATGATATCTCCAACTTTGTTCTTTTTTCTCAAGATTGTCATGGCTATTTGAGTTTTTTATGGCTCTAGACAAATTGTAGAATAATTTGTCCTAGCTCTCTGAAAAATGCCATTGGTATTTTGATAGGGATTGCATTGAATCTATAGATTACTTTGGGTAGTATGGCTATTTTCATGTTATTGATTCTTCATACTCATAATCACGGTATATGCTTCCATTTATTTGTATCTTCTTCAATTTCTTTTTTCAATGACTTTTAATTTTCTGAGAACAAGTCTTTTACCTTTTTGGTTAATTTGATTCCTAAGTATTTTATAGTTTTCAATGTAATTGTAAATCAGATTGTTTTCTTAATTTCTCTTTCTGGAAGTTCATCATTGGTGTATAAAAATGCCACTGACTTCTGAATATTAATTTTGTAACCTGCTACTTTACTGAATTCATTGATTGGTTCTAACAGTTTTGGGGGGGAATCTTTAGAGTTCTTTATATATAGTATCATGTCATCGCCAAATAAGAGTTTTACTTCTTCCTTTCCAATTCGGATGCCTTTTATTTCTCTTTCTTGTCTTATTGCTATGGCTAAGACTTCCAATACAATGTTGAAGAGGAGTGGTGAAAGTGGGAATCCTTGTCTTGTTCCTGATCTTAAGGAAAATGCTTTTAGCATTTCCCCATTGAGTATAATGTTAGCTGTAGGTTTGTCATATATGGCCATTATTATGTTGAGGTATGTTCCTTCTATTCCCACTCTGCTGAGAGTTTTTATCATAAATAGATGCTGGATTTCGTCTAACACCTTTTCTGCATCTATTGATATGATCACATGGTTTTTATCTTTCAATTTGTTAATGTGGAGTATCACATTGATTTGTGGATATCGTACCAACCTTGCATCCTAGAAATAAATCCAACTTGATCATGGTGTATGATATTTTTAATGTATTGCTGAATTCAGTTTGCTAATATTTTGTTGAGGATTTTTCATCAATATTCATAAGAGATATCAGCCTACAGTTTTCTTTTTTTGTAATTGTCTCATTTTGGAATCAAGGTAATGGTGGCCTCATAAAAGGAGTTAGGGAGCCTTCTCTCTTCTTGATTTTTTTGGAATAGTTTGAGAAGAATAGGTGATAATTCTTCTTTGAATGTTTGGTAAAATTCACCTATGAATCTATCTGGTCCAGGACTTCTTTTTTGGGAGAGGTTTTTGATAATTGATTTGATTTCATTGGTTGTAATCAGTCGGTTCAGATTTTCTATTTCTTCTTGACTCAGTATTGGGAGATTGTATGTTTCTAGAAATGTGTCCATTTCTTCCAGATTGTCCAATTTGTTGGCTTATAATTGCTCATAGTATTTTCTTATGATCCATTGTATTTCTGTGGAGTCTGTGGTTATTTCTCCTCCTTCATTTCTGATTTTGAGTCCTCTCTCTTTTTTCTTTGCTGAGTCTGGTTAAGGGTCTATCAATTTTGTTTATCCTTTCAAAGAACCAGCTCTTGGTTTCATTAATCTTTTGTATTGTTTTTCTAGACTATTTCATTTATTTCTGCTCTGATCATTATTATTTCCTCCCTTCTAGTCACCTTGGGCTTTGTTTGCTGTCCTTTTTCTAGTTTTTTTTAAGTGTAAGGTTAGATTGTTTATTTGATCATTTTATTATTTCTTGAGGTAGGCCTGTATTGCTATGAATTTCCCTCTTAGGACTGCTTTCACTGTGTCTTAAGGTATCTTTTTATTTCTCTTTTGACTTTCTTTAGTCTATTGGTTGTTCAATAACATATTGTTTAATCTCCATGTTAATTAACATGGAGATCTATTAACAAGGTTATAAAGTATTTATTTTCTGTTTCAGCATATTCCTCTAAATAAATGTTCTAAATTCTGATCCTCTAGTGAGTTAAAGTTTAACCTGTATCTTTTACCACGTTAGAAATAAAACTTTGATTTATAACCAGCTCATTGCATTTAAACTTATTTTTCTACCATTGACTTATTTTCATTTATTTGTTTATATATATTTGGTAAGAGTACCCTTAATTAGATAGACTGGTCATGTTGGAATGCCAACTTGACTTAAATGTTTTCATAATACTTACTTGAGGGCAAACTGCTTAATGAGCTTTTGTCAATACTTCAAAATAGATGAAATAACTTCAAAGTGGTTTGAAGCAGAAATTAAAAATAGATATTAATAGAAAGGGTAAGACACTGGTTAAGAAGGCAGATTAGGTAAACACTGTGTTCACCTCCTCCCAGAACTGCATCAAAATTTGGTAAAATTGCCCTTAATTAGATAGGTTGGTCAACCAAACTATAGGACAATCATCATTGAGAACCATCTGAAAGCTAGCTAAACAAAATTCTATAGGGATATAAAGAAGAAGCTGCACTGAAACTGGTAAAATGGGTAGAGACTCAGGATGAACTGGTTTCACACCCACAGTGTGACGGATAAGCATCAGGAGGATTATCTTGACTGGAGAGATTCCCTCTGAAAAGTGAGAGGTCCCAGCCCCACATTGGCCTCCCTAGCCTGGGGCTCCAAGGCTGGAATAAAGGGTACCCATAATATCAGGCTGTGAAAAACAGTGCAGATTGTGTCTAAATGGGACTGAGGCAAGCTGCTGGAGCCCCAGGCACTCTTCTTCAGGGGCCTGCTCACTCAGACTCATTCTGAGCTCAGTGCAGGGGCAGCAGCTTGAAAAGTGCCAAGGACATATGGGGAGGAGCTATGTTGACTAAGTTCAAAGCAAGGGCTAGAGAAATTGAGGTAGTTCTCTTGGGAAAGAAAAGCTAATGGGCAATAAATCACTGCTCTCTATTAACCTAGCTAACACCATTCACCCTACCCAAATTACACACCTGACCCAAACCACTTCCTATGGCTTTTCCACACAAGTCCTGCCTCAGCTTATGACATAGTTTTTTCTAAAATCTCTCAAAGGTCCACAAACCCCAAACAAGCAATAGGTGGACTTGGTGTGACCTGTACTTCTAGCTGAGTAGCCACTGACCTCAGCTCACACTGTGGTGGCAGCCAGCCTCAGTTTGCAGATTAGCTTCTCCCAAGTCCCAGCAGAAGCAACAATCAATTGCAGATTACTTTATAGCTCTTACCAGGTGGCCACAATCAGGGGCAGACTTGGCTGGCATACATCCTGCTAAAGCAAATCCTGCTCTGTAGGGTCACCTGCTACACAATAGCTTCTCTACTATAGTCATGGCCAGTCCTCACAACCAATCAGCCAGAAGGTTAGTCCCTCTCATTGACATGCTGACAGCATTCAAGGCTCAACTACAACAGGAGGGCACACACAACCCAAACCAGGGATAGCCCTGTAGCACTCAGCTCAGATGACCAGAAAGACTGTGCCACTGGACAGCCCACAGGACACGTACTACAACTCTATAAAGACCGGAAGACATAGCAGATCTACCTATATATAGAAACAAACATAGGAAGTCAGCCAAAATGAGGAGACATAGAAACATTTTCCAAATGAAAAGATAGGAAAAACTACAGAAAAATAATTAAACAAAATAGAGGCAAGTAAACTTACAGATAGCGTTTAAAACACTGGTTGTGAAGATGCTCAGTGAACTAGTAGAAAGAATAGATAGATGAATTCAGTGAGAACTTCTTCAACAAAGAAATTGAAAACATGAAAAAAAAAAGCAGTCAAAAATGAAGAACACGATAACTGAAATAAAGAATACATAAGAGGTAATCAACAGCAGAATAGAGGAGGAGGAACAAATCAGCAAAGGTAGTGTAAAAAAACAAATTGGAACAGTAAAAAGAAAAATATTATAATTGGATAGTTGAAGTTTCTTCTGGGACAACTTCAAGAATACCAACATTTACATCATATGGGTACCAGAGGGAAAGAGATAAAGAAGTTGAAAACCTCTTTAAGGGAATAATGACTGAAAACTTCTTTAACTTGGTAACAGAAATAAATACACAGCAAACACAGAGAGTCCCAAACAGGATGAACCCAAAGAGGCTCACGATTAAGATATGTAATAATTAAAATGCCAAAGGTTAATGACAAAGAGAGAATCTTAAAGGTAGCAAGAGAAAAGCAGTTATATACAAGGAGCTCCCATTAGACTGTCAGCTGAGTTTTCAACAAAACTTTGCAAACCAGAAAGAATTGGCATGGAATATTAAAAGTGAAGTAAAGCAATGACCTACAACCAAGATTACTTTGCTCAGCAAGATTATCATTCAGAATCGAAGTTGAGATAAATAGCTTCCTAGACAAGAAAAAGCTAAAGGAGTTTATCACCACCAATCCAGTATTACAATATATGTTAAAGGGACTTCTTTAAGAACAAATGATCAAAAATATGAATAACAAATAGAGGTGAAAAATTCTCACTACAAAGGCAAACACTAAGTAAAAGCAGTGAATCAACCAACTGTAAAGGTTAAAAGGAAAAAGTAGAAAGATAATGTATAATTACAACAATGAATTAAGGGAAGCACACACAAAAGAAGTAAAAAATAATAAAAAAAATATATAACATGTGTAGGGAGATAAAGCTCCCCAAATTCAAAAGAGTGCATGGTTTATCTCGGGAGGCCTGCTTGCATAAAAAGGAAAAGGCTGGTTCTGTGGAATTCCAGGAAGAAGATTAAGTATAGATAAAGGGAGTGTCAAAGGGAGTGTCAAAGGAAGTGCCGATTGTACCTTGATCTTCAGGATGTTACTTTAATCATGTTATCTTGGGAGACCAAAAGGAACAGATTATGTATAAAAAGAAGGATAAGAAATAAACTCGGAGAGACAGTTGTGAGATCTGCTCTCCCTCCTGAACCCTGTCTGTCTTCTCTTTTTTCTCAGTCCCCGCTCCCCCATTCAGGTACCCGGTTTGACTTGGTCAGCTGGCTTCCGACAAACATGGAGGAGGTAAATAAGAATTTTAGTGATAATAAAATGTGTTCATACTGAAGTGACCTTCAACTGGAAATACATCACTACACATAACTTGGTATATGTTATATATATGGTAACCACAAATCAAAAATCTATAGGGATATACAAGAAATAAAGAGAAAGGAATTCAAACACAACACAATAGAAAGTCATTAACATACAAGAGCAAAAGCATAAAAAAAGAAACAGAAATATAAAAACAATCAGAAAACAATGAATAAAATGGCAATAACTACATATCTATCAATAATTACTTTAAATGTAAGTGGACCAAATGCTCCAATCAAAACACATACAGAGACTGAAAGTAAAGGGATGGAAATGGATATTTCATGCAAATGGAAACAAACAAAAAAAGTGGGATAAAATATATTCAGACAAAATACTTTAAAACAAAGTCTGTAACAAGAGACAAAGAAGGGCATGTCATAATTATAAAGGAATGAATCCAACAATAGGATTTAACTCTTGTAAACATTTATGCACCCAATGTAGAAGCCCCTAAATATATAAAGCAAATATTGATAGACATAAAGGGAGAGTTCAAGAGTAATATAGTAGGAGACTTTAATGCCCCATTGACATCAATGGACATTTCTTCCAGACAGAAAGTCAGTAATGAAACTATTGCCATTAATGGCACATTAGACCTGATGGATTTGATATTTTTAGAGCATTTTACTCCAGAGCAGCAAATGTATATTCTTCTCAAGTGAACTTGGAACATTTTCCAGGATAGACCATATGTTAGCTACAAAACAAGTCTCAATAAATTTAAGAATATGGAAATCATATGAGGCATCTTCTCTGATCACAATGGTATGAAACTAGAAATCAGTTACAAGAAGAAAACTGAAAAATACACAAACATATGGAGGCTAAAGAACACGTTATTGAACAGTCAATAGGTTAACAATGAGATCAAGGAAAAAATCAAGATACCTTGAGACAAATGACAGTGAAAACACAACAACCTAAATCTATGGGACACAATCTTTAGAGAGAAAGTTATACCTCAAGAAACAAGAAAAATCTCAAACTATCTCACCTTACATCTAAAGGAACTAGGAAAAGAAAAACAAACATAGCCAAAAGTGAGTAGAACAAAGAAAATTATAAAGCTCAGAATGGAAATAAGCAAAATAGAGTTTGAAACAACAACAGAAGAGATCAATGAAACCAAGAGGTTTTTTTTTTTTAAAAAAAAAAAAAAAAAAAAACAAAATTGATAAATTTTTGGCAAGACTCATCAAGAAAAAAAGGTTTAAATAAATAAAATCAGAAATGAAAGAGAGGTGACAAATGTCACCACAGATAAACAATAAGAAAATACTATGAACAATTAAATGCCAAAAAAATTGTATAAACTGGAAGAAATACATACATTCTTAGGAACATAAATCTTCAAAGAGTGAATCAGGCAGAAACAGAAAATCTGAACAGACTGATTACTACTAACAAAATCAAATCAATAACCAAGATTCCCAACAAACAGTCCTGGACCAGATGGCTTCACGGGTAAATTTTACCAAACATTCAAAGAATACCTATCTTCCTTAAATTATTTCAAGAAAGAAAGAAAGAAAGAAAGAAAGAAAGAAAGAAAGAAAGAAAGAAAGAAAGAAAGAAAAAGGAAGAAAGAAAGAAAGAAAGAAAGGGGGCAGGATACCAGCTTATTTTATGAGGCTAGCTTTACTCTGTGCCGAAACCAGAGAAAGGCACTAAAAAAAAATAAGGAAAATTATAATCTAATATCCCAGATGACATACGTGCAAAATTCTTCAACAAAATATTAGCAAACATAATTCAACAATACTATAAAAGATCGTACACTGTGTTCAAGTGGGATTTATTCCTGGGATGCAAGGCTGGTTTAGTATGTGCAAATCAATTAACATGATACATCATGTAAACAAAATGAAGAAAAAAATCTTATGATCACGTCAATAAATGTAGAAAAAAGCATTTGACAAAATCCATCATCCATTAATGATAAAAATTCTCAGCAAAATGAGGATAGAGGGAACATATCTCAACATAATAAATGCCATACATGACAAATCCACAGCTAATATCATAGTGAAAATTTGAAAGCTTTTTGCTTAAGATAAAGAACAACACAAGGATGTCCACTTTTATCATGTTTATTCCATAAAGTATTGCAAGTCCTAGCAACAGAAAACAGACAAGAAATGAAATAAAAGACATTCAAATTGGAAAAGAAAAAGTAAAAGTGTCATTATTTACAGATAACATAAAAGCTATATAGAGAGAACCCTAAAGAACCCACAAAAAAATGCTATTAGAATAAATGAATCCAAAAAAGTAGCAGGATATAATATTATTTTTCAGAAATTAGTTCCATTTTTATACACCAATAACAATAACTATCATAAATAGAAGAAAACAAGTCCATGTACAGTTGCCTCAAAAACAATTAAATACCTAGAGACAAATTTAACCAAGAAAGTAAAATCTCTGTAGTTATAAAACTACATGTTTTATAGTTTTATAGTTTTATAACTACAGGGATTTACACATCACAAATAGATATACCTTTTGGCCCAGCAATTGCATATCTGAAGATTTATCCGAAGAAAACTAAAAGATATTGAAGAAATAAATTGAAAATGCAAGTCCTTAGGGATAGGAAGCATTCACTTCAAATGTCCATACTACCCAAAGGAATCTACAGATTCAATGCAATCTCTATCAAAATACCAATGGCATTTTTCACAGAACTAGAACAAATACTAGTAAAATTTATATGGAAGCACAAAGACCCTGAATAGCCAAAGCAATCTTGAGAAAGAAGAACAAAGTTGGAGGTATAAAGCTACTTGATATCAAACTATACTACAAGGATATAGTAATCAAAACAGCATGGTGCTGGCATAAACAGACCCACAGATCAACAGAACAGAATAGAGAATGCAGAAATAAACCCACACCTGCATGGTTAGTTAATCTATGACAAAAGAGGCTAGAATACATAATGGGGTAAAGACACTCTCTTCCATAAGTAGTATGAAAAACTGGGTGTATACATGCAAAAAATGAAACTAGACCACTTTCTTGTATCATATACAAGAATAAACTCAAAATGACTTAAAGACTTAAGTATAATAAGACCTGAAACTGTAAAATTCCTATAAGAAAACATAGGCAGTAAACTCTCTGATATTGCTACTAGTAATACTTTTTTTTCTGATATATCTCCTCGGGCAAGGGAAACAAATAAAAAATAAACAAATGGGACTACATCAAACTAAAAAGTTTTTGCACAGCAAAAGAAACCATCAACAAAACAAGACAATCTACTGAATGTGAGAAGATATTCAGCAATGATACATCTAATAAGGAGTTAATATCCAAAATACATAAAGAACTTATACAACTCAATGCCAATAAAAACAAGCAATCCAATTTAAAACATGAACA
This sequence comes from Pteropus medius, assembly GCF_902729225.1. Classification (NCBI taxonomy): domain Eukaryota; kingdom Metazoa; phylum Chordata; class Mammalia; order Chiroptera; family Pteropodidae; genus Pteropus; species Pteropus medius. The sequence goes on from NW_024351730.1 coordinate 18,095,136, forward strand.
GAAAACCTGAACAGATACTTCTCCAAAGAGGAAATACGGATAGCCAAATAGACATATGAAAAGATGCTCAAGGTCCCTAACTATCAGAGAAATGCAAATTAAAACCACAATGAGCTACACCTCACACCTGTCAGAAAGGCTATCATCAATAAATCAAAAAATAACAGGTGCTGGTGAGGACGCAGAAAAAAGGGAACCCTCGTACATTGTTGGTGGGATTGCAAATTGGTATAGCCTCCATGTAAAACAATATGGAGGTTTCTCAAAAAATTACAAATAGATATACCTTTTGGCCCAGCATTTGCATATCTGAATATTTATCCAAAGAAAACTAAAACAATTATTCGTAAAGATCTATGCACTCCAATATTCATGACAGCACAATTACAATAGCCAAGATATGGAAGCAACCTAAATGCCCATCAACAGACAATTAAACAAAGAAATTATGGTTCATATATGCAATGGAATATTACTCAGCTATTTAAAAAAATGAAATTCTACCATTTGCAACAATATGGATGGATCTAGAGATTATTATACTGAGTGAAATAAGTCAGACAGAGAAAAATAAATACTGTATGATTTCACTTATATGTGGAATCTAAGGAACAAAAAGAATAAACTAATCAAAAACAGACTCACAAATATAGTGGAAAATTTGGTGACAGACAGAGAGTAGAGGTGTTGGGAGAATGAGGTGAAGGGTTAAAGAAGTACAAATTAGTAGTAGATAGTAATGAGGATAGGGAGCATGGCAGAGGGAATGCAGTTAGCATTAATATGATGGCTAGGTGGAAGGTTAGGGGAGGGAGGGAGGAATTGGGAGATTGTTTTATGAACTATATATGTCTAAGCAATATACTGTATACTTGAAACTAATTTAAATTAAAAAAAATATATACCTTAAGACAAATGAGAATGGAAATACAATCTACCAAAATTTTGGGATACTGCAAAAGTAGTTCTAAGAGGCAAGGTCATAGTGATAAATTCCTGTATCAATAATAAGAAAATCTCAAATAAAAACTCAAGTTTTACATCGCATGTAACTAAAAGAAAAAAAAGGAAAAAAAGAATAAAGTCCGAAGTTAGTAAAAGGAAAGAAAAAAATTAAAGAGTAAAAATAGGGATCAAAAAGACAATAGAAAATTTCATTGAAATTTAAAGATTGTTCTTTGAAAAGATATAGGACTCAAAATCAGAAATGAAAAAAAGAGACATTACAAAGGATACCACTGAAATGCAAAGAATCTTAATAGAGTACTATGAACAATTATATGCCAACAAATTGGACAACTAGGAGAAAGGAATAATTTCTTGAAACATATACCCTACCAAGATTGAATAATGAATAGAAAAGTTTGAACAAACCGATTATTAGTAAGGAAATTGATTTTGTAATAAAAAAAACTACCACCAAACAAAAGTCCAGGACCTAAGGGGTTCACTGCTGAATTCTACCACCAACTCAAAGAATTAATACAAATTTTTCTCATAGTCTTCTAAAAAATGGAAGAGTCACTTTTATTCAACATAGTATTACTGAAAGTTCTAGCCAGAGCAATTAGGCAAGATAAATAAGACATCTGAATTGTAATGGAAGTTAAATTATAGCTATTTGCAGATGCATGACAGAATATATTGAAAACCCTAAAAAGTCCACCAAAAATCTTAAGAACTAAACAATGAATTCAACAAAGTTGCAAGTTACAAAATCAATATACAAAAATCTGTTGCATTACTATACACTATGAACTATGAGAAAGAGAAGCTAACAACACAATCCAATTTAAAATTGCCTTGAAAAGAATAAAATACCTAGGAATAAACTTAACTAAGGAAGTGAAAGTCATGAACACTGACAACAATAAAACATAATAATTGAAAATGAAGAAAACACAAATCAGTGGAAATATATTTTTGTTCATGGGACAATTAATGTTGTTGAAATGTCCATATTACCCAAAGCAATCTACTATAATGTGATACAATCTCTATTAAATTTACAATGGCATTTATTATAGAAATAGAATAGGAACCCTAAAATTTGTATGGACATTCAAAATACCCAAAGAGCCAAAGCAATTTTGAGGAAGAACAACAAAGCTGGAGGCATCACTAGCCATGATTTCAAACTATATTACAAACCTATACATATCAAAACAGTAGGATAGTGTCATAAAGAATACAGAGCTCATAAATAAATCTATACATATATCTTCAATTGGCTTATGACAAAGGAGACAAGAATATACAATAGAAAAGTATAGATAGTCTCTTCAGTAAATTGTGCTGGAGAAAAATGAAAAGCCACATGTAAAATAATAAAACTGGACTACTATCTTATACCATAAACAAAATTAACTCAAAATGGATTAAATTCTTGAATGTAAGACCTGAAAATAAAACTCCTAGAAGAAAACATAGTTGGTAAGTTCATTGACATTAGTTTGGTTATGATTTTTTGGATTTGACACTAAAAGCAAAATTAAACAGTGATACTACATCAAACTTAAAAGCTTCTGCCCAGCAAAAGAAACCATCAATTAAAAGGCAACCTACTGTATATATGTACAAAAACAAAAACACTAACTTGCAAAGGTATATGCTCCCTCATGTTCATAACAGCATTATTTACAATAGCCGAGACATGGATGTTATTAGGAAAACAACCTAATTTCTATCAATGGATGATTAAAAAAAGTGATCTATATATGGAAATATTATTCAGCCATTAAAAAAAAAACGCATAAATCTTGCCTCTTGTGACAACAGGTTGGATCTTGAGGATATTTTGCTATGTGAAATAATTCAGAGAAATTACATACATGTAATCTAACTTATCCATGAAATCTAAAAAAAAATACAGAAAAAACCTAGACTCATAGATGCAGAGAACAGATTGGTGGTTGACAAAGGGTAAGCAAAATGGGTGAAAAGAGTCAAAAGGTATAAATAAGTCATGGGGATAATGTACAGCATGGTGGCCATAGGTAATACTGTAGTGTATATTTCAAAGTTGCAAAGAGTAGATCCTAAAAGTTCTCATTACATATATTCTTATATATATAAGAATACAATGTACCTTGGAAGCATAAGAAGAGCTAACCTGTTCCAATAGTTATTGAAAAATTTTCTGAGGATGCAACTTAACACCTATGAAATTATTTGAATGTAATTCTTAACAAAATAGAGATGAATCATAGCTTCCTTATTCAATGAATTCTATACTAGTTCAGAGTGAGCCAATAATTCAATACATATTTCTTCATTAATGTAAATGGTACAGTGTTGGTTATTATCAATTGAAAGCAGGTCTGAAATTTCCCTCAGGTTGACACTGATCTGTAATTGAACATTCTCTAAGTAAGTTATTCATAAAGGTAAAAATTGTCTTAGTTGTAAATGTACATAGCCCCTTTTCTCCGGTCTTTATAAGACTGTATGAAAGATTTATAAACACCCATACTGAAATCTTCATGTAACTATGTAGCATTTCTATGATTTCTCAGTCTGGAAACTGTCCATGAGGAAAGAGTAAAATTTGCTTGGAATATGTTACTTTTACTGAATTTAAAATGGCTTTTAGGGATGGTATCTAACTCCACTTGGAATTTACAAATCATCTCTGTGGTAATTTGTTCAAAACATTCACTCAGTATTCATGATACCCATTAGTAGACATCTTTTAAACAAGTAGGCATTAACTTACCTTCAGTTTTTTTTTTTTTTTTTTTTTTGCAACAAATGTTGAACGTTAGGTACTCTTATAGGCACCAGAGAATAGTAAACTAAATAAGCCTCAGAGACTGCTCTGAAGGAGTTGACACAGTTTTTTCTGATCTTTACGGTAAAACCCAAATTTTCCTTTTGATATGGAGGTGAATCATTGAATTTCAGAAATTTATTTCCATCATTTTATTTACATAAGTGCAAATTTCTATATTTTAATAGTCTCTAGTGAAGTTCATCAGTATGCAATACCTAATCAAGTTGCCTCTGTATTTTAGTGTATTCCTTCATTGCTGAGCAATCAATGATTCATTAGCAAATTGTGTGTGTGGCGGGGGGAAACAGCCTCAAAATTAGGACAAGAAATTTTCAAAAGATGAATTCTAAAACTTATGTAAAATTTTTCTCTCCTAGTTTCCATTTACTAAGTGCCTACTATGCCTTAATAGGTATTATAAAATATGTGAGGATTTTATAATCCTCACAATAGCTTTACAAGAAAGAAGTCAAAATTCAACAGAGTGAAGTTCGGAAATGTTAACTGGCAGAATTCCATACAGCTGGTATTTGATATCATCATGACTTTATGTTTCTTCTGTTGTTTCAATATCTCTAAAACTACTTTTCCTGCCTCTTTCAGAAAACAGTCTATGTGGTCTTTAGACAATGTTTCTTAGAAGCAACAGAATATTTTGGAGCAAGTCACATAATGTGTTTGGAAGTGTTTGCTTTCATCAAAGAATTCTTGTCAAGGTGTATTTTGTGAACCAAGCACCATTACTATACTACTTAGCTCACTGCAGTTGAAAACCTTAAATTATATCATAGTGTCCTGAAAGAGATAATATAGTTTCAAAATGTTCTACATGATTTCCATTGAATTATTTAACTATTGCAGAAATATGTTTCTGTCCATATTGGTATATTGGAACTGCTGTCGACTCCCAGACTTCATATTTCCAATCACTGCATTTTTTTGGTCTTATTACTTGGACCTATGCTAACAAGCAGCAGAAAACAGAAACAAATGACTATTGATTGTTTGACTTAGCTCTCTGAGTATATTTCATAGTGATTGGTCTATTTGAGTTTTAAAATTATTGAATTAAACTTACACCTTCAATAATAATTCACTAAATTTTAATCTTATCTGGATAGCTTACCTGGAAATCTTAATATTACTTTAAATCTAGAATGCTTATCTGGAAATTCAGAACACTAAATGCTGTTCTGGGACCTGTTGTTTAGAAATAGTGATTTTTTTTTAACTAGTCACTACAGCTCTTCAGCTCCAACCAAGTTTATTCTTGATATTTCTAAAGGATTCAATCATTAATTTATTTTTTTGTACATTTAATAGGAAGAATTATATAATAATATTCAATATATTTTAACTGTGAAACATACCAACATCAATGCTAGAAATTGGACTTTGAGAGTTAAAGTTACCTTTAAAAATGCATATCATTTGTAAGGCTTATTTCTTGTAAAGTATTCTAGCCTCACCTGTACATTATAACATTTGATTTACCTTGCTTCTTGACTAAGACTAAATGGTTCATAAGAAATGTTAAATAGGATTATAATTATTAATAACATGAACAAATTGGTCTGGCTTGGAAGGGTAGTAACTTTGAGAAGGCTTCACTAGTTAGTTGTTGGTCATGATGCTATAACATAGATATCCTCTGTAAGTCTTCAATTTTGCCTGTAAGGACTTCTGAATTTTCTTCTCTTTCATTGAAATGACTAAATATTTGGTGCTCATTGAATTTTAGCTCTGAATCCACTCTTCTAAACTTTACATGGCATTTCTGGGTGTAGAATCCTAGAAACTATATTTCTTAGATATCTTTGTCAGCTAATTAGTTGTTAATTTCTGCCAACGTAAGCCAGAGAAGAAGATTGGAAATTAAGGAAAAGAAACAAGTGACTCTCTTCCTGCATTTCGTTTCTGACATTGTCCCTCATCAAAAGGGAGCAACCAACTCCAGCCCTTTTTGTGTCTCTTGACATCAGCCAAAAAGAGGCCTCTGAGAGATACCAGTAACATCTTGTCCTTGGTACTTGGAGTTATAGCTCACAGGCATAAATGTCAAACATATGATAGATATTCCCTCCACAGAGCTTCTCTCCATAGGTCCAAGTACTGCTTCTAAAGGATCCAACCTCTAAGCTCTCACGTTCTGTAAAGCCCACTAATTCCTTTGGTTTCCTCAGTTTTAGAGATGATAGCCTTCTTCTGCAGTTATTAATCTGAGTAACCTCAGCATCTCCTTTATGCTCTTTGGGCTTTCTACTACCTGTGTAAACAACTTCCTGCATTTTCCGTAAAAAAAAAAAACAAAACTGAGGTTTTGTTTTATTTTTTTTTTCTGATTAATTTTAGCTTGATATGTACATGTTGCCCTTACATCATATTTTACCCAGCACAGGATCTTTGGAAACATTTTCTGGCTTAAGGTGCACTGAAACTAAAGTTATTAAATTTTTAACTAAAACTTTTCATTATGTGTTTAAATTAGAAAAAATATTTAATTATGAGTCATATAAAAAAGGGTATACATGGAGAGATATTTTGTAAGATCATCTCTTTTTACATTAGAAACAAAATTATATTATTGGAAATCAGAAAAGAGACCAAGCTCCAGGCCATAAATCAGATTCTAACATGAACCAGGTAAGAGACAGAAGTATGTAACACTGATGTGATAACTGTGCATGCTTGCTCAAGTGCTCCGAGGGGATTATTAATCATCTCTCAGTAATCTAGCTCTCTGAGCTAATTCCTTCCAATTACACTGGAAGTTTACAGAAGCCATTGGCAACCAGGAAGTTCACTCAAGTCAAGTGCAACTTTTTTGAAAGATCCACATTTAAATAATTTCTGCTATTTCTCAAATTTCTGGATTTAAAAATAAAGTGAACATTTTATAAGCTGTGAACAGAAAAAAAAATGCTAAGAAATAAAGTCTGACATAATATTAACTTCTTAAAGTTACATATTCTTGAATAAAGGACTAAAACCTAAATCCTGTCAATATATGTTTTATGTATAAAGATGAAATAAAGACTGTTCCAAACTTGCAAAGTCTCAGAATGTATGCCACCCATACAACTTCTCTAAAACAAGAAATATTCAACAAAAACAGAACCAGAATAAAGTTAAGATGGGCAGCCACAGACTGGGTTCAGTGTGAGGATGACTATGATATAAATTTATGTTTGATCACATGTTGCTTTAACATTGGTTTACTTTCAAAGTAGCTAATAGTTGGTACAAAGTATATAACCATATAAGGAGGCAAGTGGGTAAATCTGTGTCTATACTACCTCATTTATTTCTAATTAAATCACATCTAAATTCAAGAATATTTTAGCCACATTTAAGAGGGAAATATCTACTGGGTCAGAGGTGGACTCTTAAACTGAATATTGCGACTTTTGTCTCTCAATTACCATACAATGACAATGTTAGGTCCTTAGGCAGGCATGAGTGACAGGAGCCAAGGCCTGTAACCATAGAAACTTCCCTTGAAAATCTTCCTTAAGGACCTTCCAGAAACACCTCCCTTTTAAAGTTATAAATTAACTCAAATCCTAGAGTCCAAAGGCCACAAAAGCTGCTGGCTAAACCAGCCACAAATACATGTGCAGAAAGTGCTATCCTAACCTGCCCACAACCTCAGCCTCTTTATATCATCATCATTATAATATCATGACAATGCCTGGAAGTTCATGAATTTAATTCTAACAGACTGAATTCTAGATAAGCACATGCGCAGTAGGCAAAGTGTTATATAGCAGCCAACTGTCAGTCAAGGTGACCTCACATATGGATCATCTAGGCTCTCCCATCAGGGCCCAAATATAAACAAACTTTCCCACTTCTGTGTTGTTAGAGCTCTCTTCACTGAAACCACGCTCTTCCCTTGGGGTGTACTATGTCTTATCTTTTCATCTCCCAAATTCCATAGGGCTGCAGCCTTCTTTAGAGGCGCCATCTCTTTCTAAAATGTATTTTCAATAATCTTACTTTTTCTAAATCTTGCTGACCTGTGATTCTTTGCTGCGTCAGTGGGGAAGAACCAAGGGACACAACACACAGCCCTCATGCCACTGCGGCGACGCTGATTTCACATCACCCCAGTGGTAACAACTAGTAATACCGGAACTAAAACAGTAATATTTTGGACCCAAATCTGTCAACACTTAGGAATCTCCCCTTATCTGCATTCCTGTCTGAATATATTTATGCCTTTTTGGAAGCCATGACTAACCACATTTTTCTTGATACAGAGATTTAACATACAGAAGAAATGAGTGACCAATAAATCCTTTAGAATATGTATTAAAATAGTATAATATATGTTGTAGTAAGATGGTTAACAACACAGATGGTAACATAGTATTCTGTCCATTCAAATTCCAGTTCTGCCTCATAGCAACTAAGTTACCTTGGCAATATACTGCATTTTTCCTTATTTTTTTTTTATATTTAAAGAAAAATATTAACAATAGTATTTAGCTTATAAGGTTATTATGACAGTCAAATAAGTTGTATTCTAAGCATACAAAGACTTGAGCAGTATTCTAAAGCAAAATACTATATCGTCTGATAATTTTTTTTGCTTTATTAATGTTTGATGTGATTTATAACATACAATGTAATTCTCAAATAAAATAGAAGTGGCACAATTTTAACAATAATACCAAAAATAACTTTTAGTATAGTAGCAGAGAAGTTAAAATATGCTACAAATGTTTTCTTTTTGTATAGGAGTAGATGTATGCACATTTATAATAGAATCTTTATATGTTCATCATGAAATAGAAAAGTTCATTGTTCTAACTACTAGTGGAATAAAAATAAAGAAATAAAACCTCCAATTCTCTAGACCAAAAGAAAATGAGAAATATAAAATGAGTGCAAACACATATATTCATCCTATAAAGATTATAACTTCTCTCAAACACATAAAATATTATCAAAATTGATTATATAATTTTAAATATATACACACACTCATCTTTACTTTTCTAAGGACAAATTTAATTGATTAGATTCATCTAACATCAATATGATAAAATGGATATCAAAATAAAGTTAAAATTAAATTAACAGATTCTTCTAAAGAACAAAATAACTTTTAGATCATGAAAAAATGAAAACATAAATTAGTGGCTCTTAAAGACTCATAAAAAACCTAAGGAATGCAGATTAAGAAGTATACTGAGAAGTTTTCACTTTAAATTGATCCAGATAAAAATAATCAAACCTTTAACTCAAGAATTTTGGAAAAAAATTAAAATAACAATTTTAACAGGAAAAAAAAACTAGCTTAGAAAAATACCAGAATTATCAGATATTAGATTCATGTATTTTCTTTGAAAATATAGAGAAGAACCCCCAGAATCCTGTTTTGGCAGATGAAGAAAATAGAAAAAATATATGACATTACAAATAATAAAGGCAATAAGCCACAAATTCAAAGAGAATAGATCGTGTAAATTAGATTATGAGAATTCTGGATACTTTTGATAATAGTTATAAAACGGCTATTTTTTTCCTTTGGAAATAACTGAAATTTTCTAAAATTTTCTTAGCAAGAGGTAGACAGATAGACTAATTGCCTTGAAGAAATGAAAAGCTTTATCAATGATATGCATCAAAAGAGCCTAGTGATCTTATAGGTAAGTTCTAGCAAAATGTAAGAAGATGTTGAAGTATTTTATAAGATATAAAAACAGAATTATTGTAAATTCACTTCATGAGGTGAGCATACAATTCATTGGGTTAGGGATAGACTTAAGCTAGGTTTAAATCAACCAAATTGGCAAATGATCCCAAATATAAATATAGAAGTCCCACAAAAGATCATCATTAACCAAATCAAACAGAGTGATGAAAATAGACCATGACCAATTAGGTTTCAATCTAGGAATAGAGGAATAATTCAACATTAAGAGTTTTGTTTACAGAGCTCAGTACATTCATACATTATGCTAAAAAGTATACAATGTAAGTAAATACTATAAGGCATTAAATAATACGTAATTATATTATAGTCTTTTCTACTTTGAAAAAAAGATACACTTCTTAAATGATGCATAGAATGTATTAACTATATCAAAAGTATATGCTTTCTATATAAACTGCAAATCCCTTATTAACTCCGCACAACTCTTAGTGAAGTTAACAATAAAACAAATTTCTCCAACTATTTAAATTTTTTTGAAGATTTTATCCAGTGCAAGGAAAGGAAAAAGTTGAATAGCACTTATGGGGAAAAATCACATAGGCATTTGAGTTAGTCCTAGTAGAATGTATATTAAACTCACATCTAGCTTGGTCTTTAATTCACCTTTAAAATCTTTCCATATAAACCAGTAATCTTTTGTCACATTCTGCTCAGAATATGCTACAGCTCTTTAGTGTTGTCCTGAACCTCCCGCTCATCAACTTCAAGGAAAAACTTCACTACATTCTATTAGAGAAGAAAAGAGAATTATATAGAAACTGCCTCAAATCACTTCCCTTCCACACAATTTACATTTTATCCAAGATCATTCCTTTCATCTTCTTCACCATCACAGTGAAAGAGATCTTATTTTTATATCCAAAGTTAATATGTTTTTCTAGTGGTGCTTGGAATAGTTGTTTTAAAATAGAAAAATAAATTAAATATGTTTATGTACCAGATGGAGAGAATCTGTTTGATAGAGCAAGAATGTACAAGGTAGATAGAGAGGATGGAATACAGTCAAGAGACAGGTCTTCTATTCAAAGCTTTTCTTAGAAGCCACCAAACTCCATGGAGTTCTAAATTTCACTGCTATTCTTATATAGTTCCATATGCTTTTTAAAAAATCATGTATAGGGTAATATTTATAGTAGTTATATCCATATTAGTGTTTTACCTTTTTCTTCACTATATTATAATCTCTCTCAAAATCAATAATGATAAATCAATTTACTACTTTATTTAATAAATTCATATATTTATTGAACCCTTATCATGTGTTACGCACTCTAACTAAAAGGTGGGAGAAAACAAAAGAAATGACCTCTTAATTGAATAGAACAGAAGTATAGACTGTTAGTCAATTGCTTATTTGAGTAAATATAAAAATATTAAAGTTCTAGATAGTGTAAAGGAAATGACTAAAGGTGCATAATGTTTAGAAATTACAATGAAGAAACCTGATTGATAAGTAGGAAATATTTCACTGAAGTGATATTTGAACTGCGATCTTAGTGGAATTTAGTTGGACATATAGAATAAGTAATCATAAGAAGTACCAATGGCCAATGATTTAGTATTTGTTAAACTTTCCATTGCAATTGGAAAATCACATAGAAGTATATAGTTGTTTGTACTTACTTGCAACACTGAAGATAGAATATAAATATGCCATTACATGATGCAAAACAATTATTAAGCACCTAAATTTCAGTCAGTGTTTCATATAAATTAATAAATACTGCCTTTTCCATTAACCACCTGTGTTGTGGTATTCAGATCAACATGAAAACAAATCACAGCATTCCCAACAAATAATTTAACAAATATTGAATTAATGTATGCATTAAGAAAAGTAATACAGTGCATTTTTAAGGAAATACAGTTTATTCAACTGGAATAAAGGGAGCTAAATAAAGCTGAAACTGAACAGCCTCCCAAATCAATGCATCCTTGCTTCCCCCTGATCATCTCCAAGCTGTAGTGAGACCCAGAATTCACCATTCCTCATACTTACAGAGAGAGCATGCTTTCCCTCACTTGTCTTGGTTTACGCAGTTCCTGAAGTGAGGAGACCAATGTGCTTGTGACAGCAGAAAGCTTCCCTCCTTGAAAAAGAGACTACATAGAGGAATCAAGTTAAATCTCAACCCCCACATCCCCTCCCCACCAAAAATCCTATATCTATATATCTATAATGATTGATTAAGAATATGTATATATTTATTTCCATCAAAAATTTAAAGAAACATCTGCATCTGCTAGATGTAAAGTATGAGAGAGGGAGCTTGCTGATTACAATCATGCATTAACTTTATGCTCAAACTCATCACATATACTGTGGTATAGTGAGTAATGGGCTGTCACAGCAGATCCAGTTTAGATGATATAAAGCCTCTCTATTAATTAGTCATAGCGGTAGTCCTTCCTACTCCCCCTGCCAACAATTATTCAGTTATTCTTCAGAGTAGAAGCAATCTCTGATAAAGTGGAAGCCAATACAGTATAAAGGACACAAACTCATTCACACTTTACTATTACATTAGGCTTTTAAATCCAGCTGATGAGGTATTTGGTGATTTCCACTTACAGTGGCAAATAAAAGCAGCAGCTGAACCTCTAATTTTGCTAGCAACAATATTCTTAGAACTAGCCACTGAAAAAGCATCATGTTAACTTCAAATTCATATTTTGTCAGTTAAAATGCATTCCTCTAATCCCCTCACTGGATCACTGCTTTGTTGAAAAGTAGCATCATTTACAATCCTGACAGCAGGGGATTGAGGTGCCAGGAACTGTAAATGTGTTATCATCTGACTTCAGCAATGGTTTAGGAATCCAAACAATAGTGCAATATATTTTTAACAAGCAAAATTCCCTTACAAAGATAAAACAAAATATGTAAATTGTGTAGAAGTAAAACATGTTTTAATGCCTCCGCTAAATAGCTTTTCATCTATTCTTTCATATGTTTTTCTTTCTGATTATTTCACCAAACAAGATTTTAACTTTCTCCTTCCCCATCCCCATAGCTGTTTTTATCTAATCTAATCACAATAGAAAACTTCAATTTTTTTTTAAATGTACTTTTTGCTTGAATTTAGTTTTTTCAAGTGCTTGTTATTGTAAAAAAAAAAAAATTAAAACAAATGGTGATAATCTGGCTAAGAAAAATGGTAGGAGATTCAGGAATCCAAAACTGTTATGTTCTGCAAAGCTACACACAGATAAAGTCAATGTATTAACTCAGATTCTTAAAAAATATAGGTGGAAATATGAATTCTAGACCTCATTATGTGCATAAAGGTAAGAAAAGACATTTAAGTTTTCTCCCTTTACTCAATTACTATCTGTCCAGGAAGCAACTGGCAGAACCTTTCTCAAATAGGCCTCTGAACTCATATTTTCCTTTTTTCTCACCACCTGTTCTAAAACCAGGGGATTATTTTTTAATCTAGAATAAGAAGGTCTCTCATTCTTAAAATACCATTTCTCCCATACATTTTGGTTATATCCTGAATTGCTTTTGATTCCTTAAATGCTTAGGTATTTGTAAACCTCTGACATTCTTTTTCTGAAGATTATCCATACAGAAATTCTAAATACTTAAGTTAAAATGGGATGCTATGGGAGAGAAAAAGAGAAAACCAAGAGAGCGAAAATATTTCATGTTTAAAAAAATGTGTTTCCATGTGTTCACCTACAATTCAAGCAAAAGTTATTCAAGTTGAGGAAGAGGAAGTCAGTACAATATCTACTTATTTTGTAAAAATAAAATACTTTGCCTATTTAGCCTCCTTACTCTCTTCTACCTAATTTTTGTGACATGGCTAGTTGTCATTGAACCCAGAATGTTATTTTTTTGATATTCTCACCTGACCGATTGCTGTTAGAGAGGTTTAACCTGGACTCTGTGGACAGAAGTCAGGAAGTTCATAAATGAGGATGGGAAAATATTAGCTACACCTATATTTTTATTGGCCCGTAACTGAAAATTAATATTCTCCTGCATTATGAAAATAGATAACAGAATATAGTATTATCACTATCTGTGAATTTGTAACCAATATAAATTATATATTCATATAATATTATAGCTTAAGCAAAATGTAAAATATACTTGTATTATTTTAAATTGTCATTAGTTGTTATTTAATACATTAATAAAGAAGCAGATATATTACTTTGTCCCTTGTTTGGGGTTTAAATCTTTAGAAACTAAATTTCAGTGTAATTAATTTTCTTTATAAGGCATGTATGCTATTGTCTTCATTTAAAAACTTTATTTGAAGAAGGATACATAGTCTTCACCAGATGGCCAAACGGATACATGGCTCACACACAAAAGTTTATGAACCCACGTGTGACTAGTTTTGATGGAGCCAGATACATTTCTATATTACCCACTAGCAGAATAGAATTAAGAAGGCTTTAGTTATTCACTTGATACTTTAGTTACTCACTTGTCACTAGCAGAATAGAATTAAGAAGGCTTTAGTTACTCATTTGATACTTTCCAATCCTTGATTTGAAATTTCCATATGTGAAAATATGATTAAACAAGAAAAACATAATTTAATGCCTATTTATATTTATTTGACCAAGAACAAGAAAGAAATTATGCTTTACTAATAGTCAATGAATGGAGTGACACTGGCGCCCTCACCAGGTACATATATTTTACAGTCACCTGTCCCTTATGATGTGTAATTATACAGGAAGGCTGTGTAATTATACAGGATTGATAATGGTGGACTCATTATTCTTTCACTAGAAGAACATTACAATATATTGTCCCTAATATGGCTAAACATTTTTTTAGAAACAATAACTTTAAATAGTAAATTTTATGATAATTTGCAATGTAATAAGATTGAATTTAAAGAGGAGTCACTAATTTTCCATTTCCACTCATTTTTCTCATTTTACAAAGAGAAAAGTGAAAGTTTCAAGTTTGCTGACTTTATCTGTAATAAGTCAGTGGTTTGCTACCAGATATATTAAAAAATAATAAAGACACAATCTGTCATTTTAATATAAAGGTAGCATTTTAACATTAAGGGAGAAAAGTGACTACTGTTCAAAGGAAAGTTGTTCTATACAGACATTAGTTTAAAAAGAGATGCTTGGAAATTTTTCCATATTTATGTGATTTTATTATAAAGATGATATGCACCACCTATATTTGACAATTTCAAGATTCTAAAACAAGATTTAGAAGCTAAAAATCTTCAAAATTAAAATTTTCAGTGGGTTTTAAGTTGTTTGGTAAAAATATAAAAATGCAACATCTTAGTTTGGAGAAACTATTTAGGATCATGAAAAATGGAAAATTCTATCTGTATCTCAATAAAAATATATATAATTTGAAAATGAGATTGAAAATTATCATAATGGTATAATAAGTATAGTCAGAGATGTCTTTTTTTTCCATTTTTATATGTGGATTTTTGTAAAGTATTTGTCTTCATCTATGGTTATTAAAATATTATAAACAAAATAAATTGAACTTTGCAAAAGGTCCCTAATTGGTAAAGTCAAATTTTAAAAAATCATGAACATTAATCATTTGCTTTCAATAGAAATATTAATAATGTTAATTTTAATGAAGTCAAATGTTTTGTATTATTTATAAAAATATAATTAGGTATTTTATATCATGTATATCTCACCTTATCATCTTCCTATATAAAATATTTTACAATATAAATATTCTATTGGTTTGATGATATATGTATACAATTTGTTGAAGTTAATAAACATACTGGGATACAAATTAAAACTTTTTTCATGAATAGGATACATGATCTCAAGAGAATAAACATGTAAGAATTTCCATAAATGAGTAATATTGATTTAATCCTTTGTCAACAGATATTTTTAAAGTTTATTTACTGTTATATTGACTGCTTTGCTTTTAATATCCTAAGTGGTCATTTGAAAACTACTTCTTCTTGAAGGTCACTTGAAATGCCTTTTTTCTCGCAAGCCTATTTTCTCATACCTAACACATTCTTCCTTAATTTTAGCATCTTCTCTTTATTTATAAATAATGTTCATTCCTCATCTATTCCATTTCATTTGGTTAACCATCCCTGGTCTCTATTTTCCTTGCTCTCACATCTGTTTTATCAATTCACTTATCATATTCTAAAATATTCTAAATAATTATCAAGAACATCTAAACAAGGTCTTTGAAATTCTAAAATTCTGAATTTACCCACAGAAATGAAATGTTGAAAATTTCTGAGAAATGATCTCAAAGAATGGTTTTATTTTCATTTTGAAGTATACTATCTATTGAAGTTAGAGGAGAGAAAAAAGGTACCTGAAAACAATGAAAAAGGATATGTTATACATACTTAAACTGAAGAATATGCATGTAGTTTTAATATCCAAAGGTTCTACCTTTTATGTTTTTAAAAGATAATTGGCTATTCTGACTTTACATAAGAATCAAATATTCTTATTTTTAACTATGAGAAAAAAGCATTAATTGCCCTTATTAAATAGAATAAAAGCTCCACAAATTAGATAAGATGATATCAGAGGTAAAAATTAAAAAGCAACGGAAAAAGAAGAAAATGCCCATTCATACTCTCTATTTAGAATGATTTAACAAATGCAAAATGTTAGGTTGTTTTTAAAACAGGAGTGTACTGAAGGAACAAGATTAATAAATTCATTCAGATGTTAATTTACAAACTAAAATTATTCTTGAAATATATTCTGGTTAAAGCTCTCAGAGTAAAGCTAAAACTATCTTCAAAGTTCTATTAATATGTATTCCTGATAAATTGGCTCTACTTCTGGCCAATTTTAACTTCTAAGTATTTTCAGAATAATGAATTCCATTCTGAAGTGAAATTTCAGTAGATACACCAAATTATTTTCCCACAAGTTTTCAATTATCATCACATGAAAACTGATCATTCTATAAATAAATATTCCTTGTCAATGTTACTTCTACTATGTGTGTGGGTAAATATCTACTTTTTAAATTAATATGCTTTACTAAAATAAAGATTCAATGGTTTAATAAAAATTGTGTATGTATTTCTTGTTCAAAACATTTACCGTCTCTTCCTTTGTCCAGTTCTGACTGGCCATTTTCTACTGGTTTCATCTGTATAGAAGAATAGTCCGTCTGATCTACCAACATAAGTTAGCTGACTTGCTTTGACCAATAAAATGTGGGTGGAAGTGATATATACTAGTTCCTAGTGGAAGATTTAAAGCCATTGTCTGGTTCTACCATAGCTTTTTCCACCCCCAACATGAACCCATTATATCCAGATAGGACCTTTAATTTCATAGTCATGCTAGAATAAATATATCTGTAGCTACCATGCAAAGAATAATAATATGAGAGAAAAATAACCTTTATTATTGAAGGCAATTGAGATATGGGGGCTGTTTTTTACCGTGACCTAACTTTATAAACACTAATTTAAGAGAAGGCATCAATGGCCTAGTTATGGCACCTACTTCCTAAGAATAATGCCTCTTTAACATTTTCTTTTCTTCTGCACATAATTTTGTCTTATACCTCTAGTATATGGTTCCACTAATTTATTTTTATATATGGCTCCCCTTACTAGTCCACGGAATCTCCTTAAGGGCAAGATCCATGTTTTATTAATCTGTTTTCCTTGTGCCTAGCCTGAATCTATAACTAATAATTAATAATAATAATCATAATAATAATACCTTATACTTTTTAATACTTTCTGTGTACCAGCTTTGGTACTAAGCACTTAATGAACATTACCTCATGTAATTCTCACAACATCATATGAGTTAAGTACTCCTATGAAAGAGCAGAGGCACAAAAGTTTTATGCAGCATCCCCAAGTTCATATAACCAATAAATGTAAAAGTAGGTTTCAGTCGAACTCCTAGCTTTGTTTTTAAATTACTGTCATAGTGTTTTCCTAAAGATATATATCTTAATGACATTATGTCTATAGAGTTTGATATGTACAAGTAGTGCTATAGAGACTAAGGTAGAGATTAGGGGCTGAAAGATATACACTATGTGAGTTTAAGGAAAGTATGGAAAAAGTTATAAAGAATAAATAAATAGAAGGAAAGAAAAAAGAAAGAAAGTGAAAGAGATGATGGGGAGGACGGGGGCAGGGGATGGAGGCTAGACTAGTGAACTCTTCAGTTTTGTTTCTATCTCTGCGCTTTAGTTGGTGCCCCACTTCTCTCCTTTACACTCCCTCCTGCTCATACTCCCACCATGTTACTGTCAAGGCCATCAAGATGGGGTTCCCAGAGCAGAACTGAGCCATCAGAAGCCCAAATCCTCAGTTGGGAGCAAGGAGCATTTCTGGATCTCTTGGCAGAGGAGGCTTAGTCAGAGCCTGAGGCCCTGTGTCGGGAGCCCAGACCTAATACTCTACCATCAGAGAAGCAGAGCTGCAAGCTCTGGTTCCAGACCAGTTCTCACTGAGGCCTCAGAGCTCAGAGTTCAAGGGAAAAGATTTCATGTCGCAAAATGTACTTTCTTACTTCATTTTGAATCTCAAAGTCCTCAGCTTTAAAGGGGATAGTAATAGTACCAAATTTGTGAGATTTTATAAAATTTAAATGTTTTTGGTACATAGTAAACTCTCATTAAATGACCAAATTGTAGTTAGTCAAATGGTCATAATATATTTTGGGCTGGGCCAAAATATCACCAGGGTCTATGAGAAACTCATTTATTTATTCTGTCTAACAGAAACAATTAAAAACATCTTTGTCTGAAGAACCTATGGGTTTCTATTTAATACTCTCTGAAAATACTAAAAGCATTTCAAGAAATTGCATAAAAGTTATTAGAAAAGACTGTTGTCAGTACTTACACAAACCAAGTAGTTTATACAAAAGAAACCTTTTAGTGTATTTTAGAAAATACTATGCAGGCAAATTAATACATTTGGAAAAGAAACATTTTGGAACTTTCCTCACATTGTTTCTTAAATTCTTTTTAAGAGACACAAAATTTCATATAAATTTAAAGATCAGTACCTAAAATTATCAAGGTAGATTAAAATGTTTTGCCTTTCCAACAACAAATACATATAAATAGAGATTATTGGTACTGGAATAATAAAACATTATTTACATTTCATTAACTTTAATATTTTAACTAGGTTATAATTGAAAGTGATCTATTCATTACAAGTGTTAAAGTTTTTTCAGTTAAGATGTAATAACTGAAATATATTTAAGTCATTTGATTAAAATAAACTGATAAAATAAATATAATGAAGGGTTATGAATAACTATAAATTAGAAATTACTACCATATGAAATAGGGAAAATGATTTAACATATTTTCTTGATTTACAAAGTCAATCTTACTAATACCTCTCTAATTCATTCTAATTCATTATTTATAGAACATATTTCAGAATCATTTTTCTTAACTTCAATTCTTAATTTTTTTATCATAATTCCTCTCATCCTTATTTCTTTTTATCATGACAATAAATATAAAATATATAGTTTCCTGTCCCTGTTTTCTCACAAACCATTTCAGCTTCAGAAACCACTATTTTAAAATTCAACGGTGCCTTTATAATAGAATTATAAACACTCTTTGAAATAGTTTTGAATTGTTCTTTAATATTCTGCACTTTTCACATATTTGTCTTATATCCTCAAGTAGAAAGTACAGTTTTTGGTAAGTAAAGATTGTATTGTCATAATCTGCAGAATATTAGACTAGAGTCTGTGATTTTGAATATCTAGTCCTTGCTTAGCTATTAACTTATGAACGAGTAAATCACCTACCATGATTACCAATTTTCCTTTCTTCAAAATGAGAAAAATGAATTTGATTGTCTTTAATATTCTTCTCAGATCTCTACTGGAAGGAGATGTGTCTCTCTAAAATATTGGCATTCCTGTTTTTTTACAAATTGATTTTACAGATACAGGAATTTTTAATTTAGACCCCCTAATTGATTTCCATCTGCCATTTTTGACTCACACTATTTTTATCAGGAACTAGCCAGAAAAATCATTAATAATCATATCTCTGTATCTTGAGGCTTATATATTAGAATCCAAAATTTTTAAGTTTTATGAATCATTCTATCTTTCCTACTAAACTGGGAGTACCTTAAAGGCAAAATCCTTGACTTATTCATCTTTGTAATTTTATAGCCCATAAAACAAACTGCCTTGTATGTTAGAATATTAAAAGTATTTACTGAATAAAAGAAACTAAACAATTATTTAGATTTCTACAGCTGTTCATATTAAAAGGCCAAAATTTCTGGAATCCCTAATTCAAGAACATAGCTCAGTTTCATGGTAGATACTGTGAAACATAATATACATGGAGCCAGTCCAAAACAAAGTCAGAGCTGCTGTCTCAGAATTACCTTGCACATTTTGCTCCTCAAACCTTTGGAATGTTTGAACTAGATAAAATAACATTTGGACTGGGCTAAAGACACATTTTCGTATAAACAAAAGTTTATAACTCTAATAGGAAGGTAGACACCCTAACTGTCGAGATTAAAAATGAAAGACATTTCTTTAAAATCAGCACTACCATGTATAGGAAAAGAATAACTTAGCTTATTTGCGCCTATAGAAATTCCTTCCTTATATACATATAATCATTTCCTTTCCCTTTTTTTCATAGATACATCTTGCCTTCAACTAATCAGAACAATATTTTCAGTTCTGCCTGAATCAGTGCTTGCTTTACCTCACAGATTTCAAGGACCTTGTCAGCTTATAATCCCTTATTTTTTTATTTTTTATTTTTTACGCCTACAGCACATTGTCTTCCTACATGGTCTCCCAACCAAGTACTAACCAGGTCCAACTCTGCTTAGCTTCTGAGATGAGACAGGATTGGGCTTGTTCAGGGTAGTGCTTTCAAAATAATTATTCTTTGATTTCAAATAAATGCTTGTTGCCTCTCTCTTGGGCTTTTATTTTTATGCTAACATACACTGAAATTAAAGCTAAAAAAAAAACAACAATAAACACAAACAACAAACAACAACAACAACAACAACAACAAAACCTTTTAGGCTTATTTTCATCAGGTAAAGTCTGACTCACATTTAAAAAAAGTGATAAAAGAATAGAGAAACACAAGTATTAGAGGTGGGAGATGTTGACATACGAAATATTAAACTCAGTCTTAAAAAAAGATTTTCACTCAGCTTTAAAAAAGATTTAGCTTTTTACATTATCTTAGGAGTTTCTCTTTCCTATTCAGCTAGATGATAACTTCAGGTATTCTTATAAAATCACAATACAGGAGTTCACTTTTAATTTGGAACTCCCTTCCTTCCGTTGCTTCTGTTTTGAATGTGACTGATGTTGGGAGCCTTCACAGCATCTTTGCCTCGTGTAGTTTGTATGCATAAAGTAGATGTAATCTCGGATGATCAGGTATCTATTACTCCTATGAGTAAATATCTGCAATAGGCAATTAATTCTGTTTCAGATCCCAGTTAGTCATTTATAGAAGATTTAACAGTATCGTTCATGGACATTTTATTGATCTGTATGTGTGGCTATTTATCTACAACTGAAGATAATGTAGAGCATACTTTTCCTTTTTCTTTTCTTCCAACAAATTATCATATACTAGATTTTTTTCCTTCTTAAAATCTTATCGATTTTTATTTATAAATTCTAGCATTTATATGTATGTGAAAGTCTTAATTCTTATCACATAAGGTATTTATAAAAATACAGAAGTTAGCCTTATTTCATAAGTAAGTAAAATCAAGTCCCAGTGCCCTTGAACTTCTCTAAATGCTCACAGTTGGACCTCATAACACAAAGGCTACAGAGAAATGTAGCTTTCCCTTCCTTTTCTTTTTCCTCAATACGCGCAAACACATACACAAAGGTGCTGCAGAGGCTTAAGTTTGTCCAGTGCTGCAGAATATGCTGACTTTCTAGGATCTATTGCAGTCTAAGATTATTTTGTGACCGAGAAAAGTAGGGCCACTAGAACAGGATAGAGAAGTGGACTCAAACGATTTATTATATTTTCAAAAATATCCAACTCAGAAAATGATGGACAGCCTAACGGCAAGGAAATCATGAATTTGCATAAATTCTTTTAAGCTTTTTCCTGCAGTGGCAATGGAGAATATTTAGATAGAAACAGAAAGACCTAGAAAGTAAACATGATGATCTTCACTGTTTAGGAAACATAGTTTAACTGGCTTTTGGAAGCATCCTCCAAAATACATCATTCTAGTTTTCTTGGGGATTTTTTTCCCACTTAATATTCATCATACCCAGTTTTAAAAAATGAATGCTAATTCACACATATTAATGCTAAAATCAGAAGAAACAAAAATATGTAGTTTACCTCTCAGTTAAATAATAAATAATTGAGTTTTTGGAGTTTTACTTCTTATTCCTCTGTTTTTTTCTTATCTCAAAATATACCTCTTAGTATTCCAAAGAACTCCAAGATTTGCATATAAATCTAATTGTGTGTATTCATGCAAAACTTTTCAATTCATGACAAACTATCCATAGATTATTAAAATTAATTTGTGAGAGAAGAGTCACTGTGTTCAGAGATAGAAAGTGTCAAGCCTCCTTCTCTTCCACATTTTACTGCTACTTAGCTGTCCACAGTGTGAACTTATGAGAAGTGCTAAACATTTAACTAAGAAAAGGGCAATACGTCCAAGAAAGGTATGTATGTATGTATATATATATATATATATAAAACTTGGTCTTGTACATTTGTGTGCATTTGTATATGTACAAATTGCTTTCATTATTATTATTTTGTTGCTTTCATTATTACTGAAGATAAATGTAAGGCCTTACATATTGAGAAGAGATTGATGCAAATAAGAAGTCACTAAAATGTGTGACGATTGGAAGTTCTTTTAATCACTTACATCATAGAGTAAGCCACAAAGCTATTTAGTAATGGACTAGATATTTACATATTTACTATGTGTAAATCAACATCAAAGTTTCTGATTTTTAAATTTTTAACTAGGTTGAATTTACCAGATGTTTTATTTATTCAGTTATGTCTTATTATTGGTGTATTACTTTCCTGCTGATGTAAGTCATAGGGCTCTCTATAAATTATGGAAACAGAATGTGATATTTTCAGTAAACATAATGGAACCTTAATATTTCGACTGTGACTTCTCCACTTCCCACTAGCTCCCTCTGATTGTAAAATTTCAAGGCTCAGTGTTCATTTCTTGGAAGTCTTTCATACTATTTTTATAGTTGAACTTACCAGGAAAGAAAGTTTGAACAAGTATCTACTAATGCACTTGGAACCATAACATCAAAATTAAAATGGAAATTTTACTATTAAACACATAGGAAAAAATGTCAAGGTCACTAGTTTTTATATTTATAACTTTTTCAAAGCTATTGAAAAGGCCCATAACTTTTATTATAGGGGAAGAAAAGAGAAGCTTAAGACTACAATATTGTCCATAGATTAATAGAAGTGATATTCTGGGTAGCACTTTATCATATTTCCCATTTCTATTAAAGATTTTACAGACTTTGGGCTTATGTTATCCACCATACCATACTGGCCATACATGATTTTATCCAGTGTAATGTAGTTGACAGTATAAACATAGGAGATAGCAAGATGATATGTTTAGTTCAAGTTAAAAATTTAAAAATAACAATTGACCTCCAAGGAAGTCCAACTATTTGAAAACAATCTTATCAAGTCAAATAAGAACGTTTAGAATTTAAAAACTATTATTAAAAAAGCCAGAGATTCTATATCTTGACATTTCTCTTTCAAAGGGAGTGATTGAGGTAAATTACCACAAATCTGAGTCTAAAATAATTCTATAACCAAGTAAAATTTGGATAATGTTTAAAAAGCCCCAAAGGAGATATAATATTTGTTATCTATGTATTGAGAATTGCTTTTCACACTTAAATAGGAACATATAGAGGTATTTGTTATTAATTAAAAAAAAATGACTAAGATATAC
This sequence comes from Pteropus medius, assembly GCF_902729225.1. Taxonomy (NCBI): domain Eukaryota; kingdom Metazoa; phylum Chordata; class Mammalia; order Chiroptera; family Pteropodidae; genus Pteropus; species Pteropus medius. The sequence continues at coordinate 18,118,594 of NW_024351730.1, forward strand.
ATAAATTAAGAAAACATAGAGACAATGAAATTAATGGATGATTATAATAAATACATAGGCAATTAAGCTCGCTGTGCTTATTTCATTCAAACATCCTATTTTCTAGCTGGTAATAACAAATATTAAATCCTCTTAAAAAAAAAAACAGTCAAGAGCCAAAAATCAATAGAGTTTTCATATGTCTATTCAGTAAATATAATGGAACCTTAATATTTTGACAGTGACTTCTCCACTTCCCACTAGCTCACTCTGATGATGAAAGAATTTAGGATAGAATTTAGTGTATGAAATTCTACCCACTTCTTAAATGCTACTTTTACAGATAACTTCTTACTGTGAGAGTTGCATTACAACTAAATTTTCTGCTCTTGAAGTCAGTGAGAGTTCTGTTCACAGAAATATAATGACAAATTAACTTACTCTAATACTGTAGATCTTATTATTTAGTTATAAGGCCTCTCTGATGGGCATTAGGAGATGACTTGAGAGTTTGTGGATGGGAGAATAATTATTTACTAAATGTAATAACATTGGTTTCAAAACATTTGCTTTCCAATTGTTCTTTTCTTAATAAATATTTCATCAAGGTACCATGATAATTTGTTATCTTCCTGATGTTCTTAATCTGAAAACCATTATGACTATATGGAGTCTAAATTCAAATTGTTTAATAGTGATCATATGATGTCTGATGGAAACTTTATGTCTATCTTAATGAGATTTGTATATTAGATCACACTTTCATTTCAGGCGATTTTTTTTTTTTGGCATTTTATTTTATTATTAGTTTCAAGTATACAGTACATTGGTTAGACATCTATGTAGTTTATGAAACAATCCCCCTCTCTGGCTCAACAAAGAGTCATTACATTATTGCTGACTATATCCCCTATGACATGCTCCCCATCCCTGTGACCTATCAACTACTAATTTGTACTTCTTTAACTCAAACGAGATTTTAAAAATATATTTATTTATTTAAATTAGTTTCAAGTATACAATACATTGGCTAGACATCTATAATGTTCATAAAACGAGCCCCTTCAATTGCTCCCTTCCTCCTCTGGCCCTCCACTTAGCCATCATATTAATGCTAACTACATTCTCTCTTCCATGCTCAAGTGAGATTTTTTAATACCTAGTCTGTGAAAATAAATGTGTTTCAATACATGTATAATTTTTTTCATAACTTTTTAAAAATAATTAACTATGAGATATTAAAGACATATTATATGATAATCAATAAATAAATTCTAATAGTTATTAGAATAAGAGATCACTAGAATATGTTCCCCTTGTAAGGTCATGTGATAACTAGGAATATGACTAATCAGAATTTCAGAAAGTATTGAAATTCATTTAATTACAATTGGATTTTTTTCTGAAATTACTTTTTTTGTTGTTTTGGAAACTAGTCAAATGTACAATAAATCAGAATTTTTATATTTTAGATACATTTTTCAAAAAAACTTAAAATGCATTATGACATAAGCCATGAAATTTAAAAACGAGTTTGTTTGCTTTATTCTGGTCTGAAGCACACAGGCAAGAACATACACAAACTCATATATTCAGAAAGAAAAAAAAATCCATTAAATAATACTAAGAATTAAAGCCTTAAAGGAAAACTATCAGAATAATTCTAATTTACTTCAACTTAGTTGGAAATTATTACCAAAGTTTCTATAATTTCATTTAAAAAATATATTTAGATGATTGCGATATATAAAAACAACTATAATAAAGTTTGATCAATCAATTGTAGTTAATAGTATAATGACTAATATTCAAGTCCTGCCCTTGAGGAATTTGCAGTCTAGAAGGCAAGGAAGTTACATATAACAAACTGAAGAATATGCAGCAATGGAAGGATTTATCTGGGATGGAGTCACCCATCCCTAGAAACTGGAGTGGTAATTCAAACCCAGACTTTACAAATGAATGGGCTTTTCCAAGAGAAATCACTTAAAAGTTTTTCTTTTAAGTTATAAGTGCTCTTTTGCTTTTGATGAAACTAACTCCCCTGAGAAGGTAAAGAAGTTGTTTTTCTCTACACTAAAAATCATAATGAATCTGAAAGCACAGAATGTGATGTACACCAGAATGACTATAGCATATTGAAAGTAAATTTCAACAAGTTTGTTCACAGTGGTTTTGCTTGTGAGTGAAGAAATCATGTTTAAATTCCTAGACTTTTAATTTGCCCGTTTCTACAATTGTTCAAAGGAAACAAGACTTGACCTAAGAGAACTTATAGTTAAACAAGATGTCTAAAAGAAATAAGAATAATTGTTAAAGGGATAAGAATCAAACTTCAGCTTATTTTTATTGATATATGTTAAAATATGATAAAATGTAATAATACACCTCATCTCAGTCAAAGGAGTTCTCTCCCACCAAAAAAAAAATTATTTGTGATAGAAGATAAGGCATTTGAAATAGTCATACCTACTGACCTTATATGTTAAACTATGACATGAAATTAGAAAAAATATCACAGTAATTTGAGTAAAAGACAGGGATAAAATGTTACATTATTATTTCTTTTTTTCCCTCCTTTTTAATTCCCACCCCCACTTCCACCTACTTCTACCCTCAATCTATGGATATTGCCGTTTCCTTTTTTTTTAAGAACTGGATCTCTGAAGGTAGGGCATTGCCCCCCACATGCTCTCTGTGTGCACGCAGTGCACCTGGGGGTATGGTCCGTGGCTCTACCTGGGGTGTGAACCCTTCTGCATGTAAAGCAGACTTGTTAACCACTACACTACGGAGCCACCCTCATTGCATTACTACTTCTAATGTAATTAATTGTTTTGTTGCTCTATTGATATAACCGTGGAATAAATCAGCAGAGTACATCAGAAAAAGATTTAAACATTATTTAAACTACTACTCTTGATAGAAATATATATTCAAGAACTACCCAGAAAGATTTATCTCTAAGAAGCAAAAACAAAAACAAATAAAAGAAACAAACAACATTACATGAAAAGGACTTGGTAATAAAATAAAAATTTACTGTTAACATGTTGTTCTTAGTTTTTTAATGTTTTGCCTATTTAAAATAACATTTCTAGATACATTTGGTAAAGTCATCTAAAAATGAATGATTTCAGATTCAGTTTTATTGTTTTTTGTTCGTTTTATCTGCTGCTTGAATTATAAAACACATAGCACACAATTAATATATTTTTAGGACTAATGTGAAGCATTGTGATATGTATAAATGGGAAAGTACTCTTGTGAATTTGTTGATGTGCAAAAAAATTTAAATGTCAGAGTGATTATATAAAACAAAGACTAATGAAATTTGGCTTTACTTTTGGGTGCTATTTCCTTATATTGTAATTCAAACATAATTTTTAAAAATTGCTGTTAGAAGGACCGAACTCAAAGAAGTAGATATCAGCACAGCCACGCCTTTTTCTTATCCCTCAATCACCTCATTAAAATAAATTCCTACAGTTCTATTTGTTGGAGTGGCTCAGAAATCACTAATCTGCATTGTATTCATATTCTGTACATAATCAAAATAAAGAAAAATAATATAAAGAAATAAAAATACTTTTTCATATAAATTCTTGAAGTTCATTAGCTATCTATAATTTCTCAAAGTAAGGCTTTGTGGAATTAGAATGTACATCATTTTGAGTCAGTATTGGGTCAGTAATCTTCAAAACTTAACTCTAGGGCAATTAGTTTAAGTGTACTCTAATTTCCAGATGCATGCTCCCTTCTAGTGCAAAATGGTGTTTTTCAAAATTACCTAAACAAGTATTTATTGCCTGAATATTTTAGATTGTACAAAAAAACAAATATCATACATCTCTGACATAAGAGGTGGCTAGCTGGTTGGTTACTACCATATAACTCTCATTATTATGTTTCCATTGAAAGGTTTGGTCATTTTTTAAATATGCCAAGTTTAATTTCTTTTTTTTTAGCTATGTTATAATGCAGTTGGAAAAATTATACTCAAATGGACACTAAAATATTTTTTCTGTATATTTAAATGAAAAAGATAAGAGAAAATATAAAAGCTACAACTTTATAGTTGTTAAATTCTTTTAAAATAAATTTTGTTTAATTAATCCATTTGTATCATTAAAATAGAGTTGATATTATAAGGAAATTCAGGGAGACCATGTTATATTATCCTAAGTTATATCATTCTCACTATTGTCCATTCTACCATACTTAAGGATACTTCATGTGCATAATTAAGTATAATAAAGTAACTCAGAAACTAAAAAGAATTGCTTCTATTATATTACTGTCAATGTATCCGATAATTTTTCATTGTTCTCTTTAATTTGAAAGTTCTTTTCAGAATTTATATTATGCTAGTCAAATCTTTGAATTTGAAACAAAAGATGCATAAAAAAAATAAAAACCTTGTTTCCTTTAGCTTTGATTTTGTCTCTTTATACTGATTGAGATATTTATTTGCTATATTTTATTCCATAAGAAATGTGGGTGATTATCTATTTTCCTGTCCATTCTACTAGATAGCACCATAAAAATAAGTAGAAATTTCTTAATGTTTTATGGCTACTGACCTTAGAATTTTGAAAGCTGCAATTATTTTTGACAGAATTTTGATACAGATAAATGGCCAAATAAGATAGTTTTTTCATTTTTTCCATGACTTATGGCAAATATCAACTATTTAATGACTTACAGCTGAAATGTATTTTATAATTTAACTCCTATAAGCACTTCTGCTTTCTTGAATAACTAGAAGGCACTCTCACTCTCTCTCTCTAATATATATATTTATAAAATATAGTGTATTTAACATATTATTTAAAAATTTGTTTCTATCAGGAAGTACAATGCCACTTTTAACACATATTCCTTTTGTGAAACACACAATTTAAAAAAAGGGCTACCTGTACACAAATGAACAGCTAATCTGTATCTTTGTTGTACATAAGACTGACAAAAAGTATCAAAATAAATTTTTCTTTCAAAAGCTCTAGATACATTTTGTCAATTCAAAAATCAAAATTAATGCAAGCAAACTACTGGCAACATTTCATTTCACTGTCCTTCATTTTTCATGTGTAATCTGCAACCAAATCATTTGTATAAATCATTATTTTGATTAAAGGATTTTCTCTCTCCCATAATTACTGTATAATTGCAAAGTACCTCTCTGTAAATATTTGATTGAAAGAGCTCAATTTTCTTAAATATGTTTGAACTCTCCTAAAATAAATAATGATAATCTCTTTAAAGCATTTGAGATAAGTGAAAATTTACTAGATTTAGTAAAAAATAGCACTTAGCTAATTCTATGAAAACAACTTTTATGAAAAAAGCATAGAGGGAAGGATTTAAAAGAAATAAAAAATATCGAAGTCTGCCATTTTGGTTTGTTTTTTATTGATGTTTCACTGATTTTTTATGTCTATTAACCAAGACTAAATAGAATGTTGTTGCTAAATAGAATTAAGTGAGAAATAAAACTTATAAAGTGAAAGAAAACTTAGACTTTAGACGGAGAAAAGGGAACTCCAATTTGAAAGATAAATATTAATATTGGTCGTTGAACATTCTTGAATGCTTACTTGGTACCTGGAACTACTGTAAGTACTTTACATGAATTAACTTAATCAAACTTCCCAATAACCTAATGAGAAGGTACAATTTTATTCCTATTTTATAATTAAGTAACTTATTCAAAAAGAAGTTAAGTTGCTTAAAGGAACACAGGAGTGGTAGAGCTATGACAGGGATTTAACCAGTTCTACTTAAGTGCCCACACTTTACACTGAACCATGAGTCCATAATGAAGAAATTTAGTTTTTATGAAATTAGTAAAAATGACATCTTAAGACAGGAAAGAGCTACTGCTTACAAGCATTTGCTTACATTGTACAAAAACTGAAATAAAATAAAGATTAAACAAGAGTTAAAAAATGGAATATATATAGTTTCTGGAACAAGATTATAAATTGAGTACACATATCTATCTCTCCTGCCTTCCCAATATCATTTAAACATATAAAAAAAAATGTTCTACATAGAGTAAAACTATGACAACACAAGGAGTGTACACATTAGAACTTATGAAAATTTTTTAGAATATAGAGAGCATATAGAGTACAGTGATTGATGAGCTGCAGTAGAGAAAGACAGGCAAAACAGGTACAAGGCAAGGCTATAATGAAATTTGGAATTTTATACCAGATGGAACTTAGTTGGGATTCCAAGCTCAGTCACAATCTACAAAAACAAGAGTAAAATAAAAAATAAAAATAAAAAGTTATAGGTTTTTAATTTAATGATCATCAATGGTTACTCAGTCCTATCCATTCTCCTCATATGGAGAACACTTGTCAGTGAATCCATTTACTGTTAGACATAAAATGACAATGAATGTGTTGAATCCATAAGGAATATGCATGATCTGCCAGTGAGTAGCAAAAGCCTGAGTGTAAGGGTTGGCACACCAGATCAAAACCCCCATTTTCTGTCCTAAATGATAAGCAGTTTAGTTTGTATGTCAATATTTCAAACACAAGTTGCAAAATGAAACTGTAGTTAGACATTCTAATATACTTACTAAAGCTCATAATTAGTTCAAGAAAACACGTAAAGTAAATGTAATCAAACTAATTATTCCCAAATATTAATAAAAATAGGAAGCTAGTGGAAATATTAATAAAAATAGGAAGCCAGTGGTCAACATATGGTTAAGAAAAAAAAATTGCGTCACACTAAAAATGAACAAATTATACCAGAGGAAAGAGATAATTAAAGAAAGAAAAGGGCATTTTAAAGTAATCTACCTGGCAACTTTGGAGAATGTATGAAACATCATTGCTTCAATAAATCATTTGGCTGCTACAGGAAATTTGAGAGAACTAGAAAGATATTTTAAAATTATAAATATGTGAAAAACAAAAAAAAAATTTAAAAGAGGAAATTTATAGAATGTTAAGCAAAATGTCAAAATAAATAAAATTTAAGAATAGGCATGGAGATTCTATTCTATATAATATGTTAACAGCAGAAAAAAAGTGAAGTGTGTAGAAAAATGTATAAATAAACATTAGGAAAAAATAGTAAGAATATTCTAATCAAAAAAGTTCAAAGTCACTGCTAATTTGAAAATACATATGCATCCATGTGTTTATTGCAGCATTATTTAAAATAGGCAAGTATGAAAGCAACCTAAGTGTCCATCAATAGATTAATAAATAAAAAGTGGTATATATGTAAAATAGAACATTACTCAGCCATAAAAATAATGCAATTTTGCCATCTGTAACAATATAGATAGACCTAGAGAGTTTATGCTAAGTGAAAAACGTCAGAGAAAGAAAGACAATACCATATAATTTCACTTATATGTGAAATCTAATAGACAAAATACATGAACAAACAAAACAGAAACAAACTCATATATATAGAGAACATTTTGATGGTTGCCAGATGGGAAGGGATTGGGGGATAGGTGAAAAGGGGAAGAGATTAAGAAGTACAAACTGGTAGTTACAAAGTAGTCATGGAGATATAAGATATAGCATAGGAAATATAGTCAATATTATAATAACTATGGATGATGTCAGGTGGGTCCTAGATTTACTGAGGTGATCACTTTGCAAGTTTTATAAATGTCTAATCATTATGTTGTACACCTGAAACTAATATTGTATGTCAATCATATTTAAAAAATAAAACCTTATTTAAAAAATAATAACATCCATTTTGTTAAATTTATCTTTGAACTAAAATGGTACTAACTAAAAAATATTAAATACATACAAATAAATGTTAAAGTTTGGCTTTATATTTGTGTGATGCTATTTAATAAATCTTCTAAATCATATATTTATTACATTGAAATTTTCAATATTTTGGCTTGAACTTAAAGTATACTTTTTTAGAGAAAATGGTATGTTTGGGAATTTTTAAAATTCTTTTTCATTTTATGTTTCTGATAAATGATAAAATAATTGACCTCATCACCAAGGTGGACAATTGTTATGAAAGGACAAGCATGAATACAGGAAGGTTTCCATGTTAAGGAACAAAAACCTGTCAGTTTCCGCTCTCAGCAAATGACATCAATATATTTTTATTTCCAAAATGCAACACATTCCCTGACATCCTCCAAGTACCTTGATTTGTTATAATTCTATGTTCTAGTGATGCCTATTAATGTCACGGGCCTTCTAAGAGCACCCAAGGCATATATTTTAGTATTAATTTATGTTAATTTCACTCATGATATAGCATGATGAGATAGTTTGATGCACATGGGCTCTATAATAAAATCAAATTGAGAGAAGGGCAACTCTATATTGTCATCATACTCTTACTGATATATGTGTGTGTATATAAATATATACATATTTCCAAGATTATTGCTAGTCTTAGTCCTTTGACTTTTATATCTAAGAACAATGTACCAAAAGTATATATTTGAGTTCAACAGACACTCTTTATTCAGTAAGAAATATCTTAAAACCACCTGAAGTGTTTTACAAATTAATTCTTGTGAAAAATAAGATTTCATTAGGTAAAAAGAAAAATTGGCAAAATGGCACTACTAGTACCATTTTGGCAATAGCTGTATCAGTAATGCATTATTTGTTTTATAGAAAGTGCTATAAAAATATAGAAGTAAAAGGCACAGCCATTTATAATCTTTCCCTTTAGCAAGGCTGGCTAAGTATCTTTCAACATATTTCAATCCCTTGGCATTTTTAATTAATTTATCTACCTAGCACATTTGAGCTTAAAAGCAATATCTGCTTTCTGTCTTGCTTTGTTATAATGTAGAGAGGTGAAGCAAAATAATTATTATAAGGCTATCTACTCATATTTTCTGCATGGTATATGAGGTATAAAATTTACCTAAAAATTGAATTGTATAGATAAAATTAAGAAAAATATTCAAAACTGTTTGCATACATAATTGATGTATATATCCATAGAGTAAAGCCACAAGATCATTCAGCAACCAATCCAAGATCTAAGATTTCCGCAATCTTCAATTTTGTGGAGGAAGAATAAATCAAAGGATAGAAATCAAAGGATTTAACATGCTGACCTCTTTGACACTAAACCAGAACAAGAAAATTAAACATATCTAGTTTATACATATAAAAGAGATACTTCTGAAAATAGACTTTCATTTAACAAATATGTATAGACTGCATGCTCTATGCCAGGCAATGTCCTAGAAAAAACAGACAAGACTCTCTACCATTATGGACCTTATCTTTTAATTAAGGGTAACAGATTATGTAGTTTATTAGAATGTAATAACTGTTTGAGAAGAAAGAAACACCAAAATGGAAAAAGGGAGCACAGGTTAAAGCTAAGATGTGGGAGAAAATTGCAATATTGTGTATGATATTTGAGAAAGACTTTAAAAAGATCACTAAAAATTCTACAAAAGGAATCTGACATGAATACCCTTGTTCCAAGTATCCTCAAACCTGCCTTCTTCATCCCTTTCAGATATTTTTACAAATGTCACTTTTTTGATATTCTTTCCAGATTTGTCCACCCTTCAATATTTGCTCAAATTTCACCTTCTCATGTGGTTTTCCTTGACCTTCTAATTTAAAATTACTCTTACTTTTAACTTTACCCTCCTCATACTTTTTCTTTAGTTAATTTTTCTCTCTTCTTTTTTTTTTTTACCATCTTAACAACTATATATTTTACTTACTAATTAGTTCCCTCCAACTAGAATATAAGTCCCTGAAGGCATGGATTTTTTTTTTCTTTTGTTTTCATTGCTATAGCTCTAGCCCTTGAATAAGTCCTCAGATTTAATAGGCACTCAATAAATATTTATTGTCTATATATTTAATTAATCAAGCTATCAACCTTGACATATCCATTCTCTCCCCTTTTGAATCTAATCAATTATTATATCTTGTTTATATTCCCTCCTACATATCTTTTTAATCTGCATCATACATTGCTCCATTACTACTTGCATCAAGATACTCTCCTAGAGAATGCTACATCTTCTCTTCTCAGTTTTCACCTTTGCCTTTTTTAAACCCATTCTCTTCACATTAGCTAGAAGGAACATGCTAAAATGAACATCTGATTAATTCATTTCCAGTTTAAAAACTCCTCAACAAAATCCTGCGGTTTTTAAAATAAAGTCCCAAATCCAGCATAATGTGGTTGTGCCAACATCTCCGGACTCATGTTTTGTTGTTTCCCAGGCTTTTCTAACATGGGGGTTATACTGACCTTTTCCAGTTGATCAAACTCACAGCATTTTTTCCTTTCTCTAGAGTAGGCACAAAACAAGCCCACTCTTAGAATATATGCTCTTGTCTACTCTCCCCTCATCAATTCTTTGCTGGGGTTAATTTACTTTCTCAGGGAAGCCATTTTTTCTAAACCCTAGAATTTTGGTTTACAATAGTATAAAGATCTCTAAAGTCTTCTTTCATAGCCCTCACTTCAGCTCGTAAATTTATATTTGATGAGTTGTATTTTCTGAGAATGGATATCTTTTCGCTATGTTCACTATGGTGTCCCTATAACCTTGCACATAGTATATGTCAAAAATAAAATCAGAAAAACAAACAAGCAAAAATGAATGAATGAAGATGAGCTATCTGGAGACCTCCCAAATATAGAGACCTTTTTTAAGGGAAAATGTGATCTAATTGACAGTGGAAAACTTAAGAATGAATATTCAGAACCTTTTGATGTTGCTTCAGTGTGTTGATTTAGATAGACTAGCTGAACAATGCTAAAATACTAGGGCCATTTGAACTAAACCAGAAATAAAGGGTGTGAAACTTATGTAGTTCTAAATATAAAGAATGTATAAATCCAATTGAGGATCTATGTATTTCTGCTATTTTTTTTCCTTTTTTCATTATGCTTGACATTTTTGAAACTGAGTTTGTTACAGTTCATTAGGCTATTGCTATGTGCTAGTATAATGAGATTGCACTGAGATACATAATATAACATTTTAGCATGAACAATTGAAATTACAACGCTTTACAGATAGTGTGCTGTGGAGATTGTTTTAGTTTGGCCTGCATGCTGAGTTTGTGAGCAGGTAGCTTGTTGTGATGTAGTAAGATGAAATTGGTGCCCAATCATTGGAGAAAGTTGTAATGATGTATGAAATGAAAAATCCCTTCCTGCCCAGTGCAAAGAGAATACAAACCCTCCTTTGCAATCATTGCAGTATTATTTTCTTTAAAATACCATTGAACTCCAGAGAATAGAATGTCTGTAGGAGAACCAAAACTTACAGTTTATCAGAGTAAGTGAGAAATAAGATTCATTGGGAGATTTGAGAAAATGAAGAATTACAAAGCTTCCGATTATAACCAAGACTTTTTTACTATATATAAGAAGGTTCATTCATTCATTTACTCAGTAATTATTTAGCGAAAAATGATTATATATCATTGTAGAATGGAAGCGAGCCATTCTACAATTTCAGGAAAGGGCATTTCAAACACAAGAAAAAAAAAAGAAGAAGACAGAAAAGTGTCTGAATATCTGAGAAACACCCAGAGATCAGTGTGGGTAAGTAAAAGAGTTAGGGAGACTTTGGAAGACAAGGCAGATCATAGAAATTTGTGGGCTATTATAACTATTAATTCTAAATGAAATAGAAAGCCACTGGGGGTTTAGATCCAGAGAATAACATAGAGATATCTGAAGAGCATCACTTTGGCTGCTTTATTGGAAGGATGCTATTAGTCAGGAATTACTGCATTAATCAAGAGGAGATGGAATGATAGTCACACTAGGAAGATAACAGAAGTTGAGATTTTGCAAAATTTAAAATGAAAGACAGAGGCACATAAACCTAAAACTACTTCAGATGAATAGCATAACTACACTGAAATAGGTGGTTGTTGGTGGTGATGATGGTGATGGTGGTATAGGAGAAGAAGGAGGAAGAAAAGAGGGGGGAAAGGACTAATCTGTGTAACTTTTAAGCATGACATTTTTATAATATACTCTCAAACTGATGATAAAAGAACTTAAAATTTTAAAACCTTAGTTACTAGGTTTCATAGCCTATTCTCTGCAGTGGTTTGAATTAGGGATTCTGAATCCACATTCTGTGTATTCTAGGAATAGTGTGATAAGTAAATTTACTGAAGATAATATAATTGGAGCCAGGTTTCTCATTTTGGGAGACGGTATTACAAATAAAAGAGAGGAAGTATAGAATAAACCTTAGGTATTGGATTATAATTAGATGTATGAGTATAAACTTAAAAATAGACATAGAAATAGATACATATAAGTGGACACACATGTATATTTCCTAGTTTTGTTTTTCTCCCTTCTGAGAAAATACAGAAACAATGACACCTTGGTAGTAGTGAGCACCTCTTGTGCATAGATGTCAGTATTTAAATATCACTCTCCACTGAAAAGAATCAGGGTTCTTTGGAGAAATGATTCTAAGGCTGGGCAACAAAAAGGCAATGTCATAGGACTAATGGGAACACGTCGAATGGGACCCTGAGAACCAAGTTGATTTAAACATCAGAATAAATAATGGTAGTAATATACCTACAGAATAATATATTATTCTATTAGTGTATAATAATATAAATATAAAATTAATTAATGGAGGAAACAGAAAAATAAGTTCTTTATGATAGATTTCCAACAAATAAGAAAAAGGACATAATTAATTACCATTTGGCACCCATCAAAGTTATTGATTCAATCAGGAATCACCAATGCATGCTGAAAATAGTAAATAAAATTTAATGAGAAATAGGATATTTACATAGTTTCAAAATATGTTCCTACCAATTACTGATGGCAAAGGGAGAGTAGTAACTATGATTAAGAAACAAGAAGGCACATCATGAACCACTAATCAACAATGTCACCCATAATAGGACAAACTAACATTATCTATCTCCCTATATTATGCATTGCTAAGTTCACAATATCATTTGCATAGAATTTTTGACCAAAATGAACAACATGAATCTCAGGAATATTATCAGAATTTCTACCAAATAACTGCCTGGTGGTACTCTAAGGATCAAGACTATAAATGACAGGAAAAAAAAAAAAGACCAAGGAGGATTAAAGGAGACTAGAGTAACCAAGGAAATGCAATGCTATATTTCCTGATTTTAAGATTTTATTATACTGTAGTTATGTCAAAGAATGTTGTTTTCCTTAGGAAATACACATTGAATTATTAGGATAAAAGTCATAATGTGTATAACTTATTCTCAAATAGTTAACAGTTCTTTAAAATAGAGAAAGGTGGAAGAGAGAATAAATCAAATGGGGTGGAATTTTTTAAATGGTTGCATCTGTAAAAAGGGCTTAACAAAAGTTCTATGTACTATTCTTACAACTTTTCTGAAGTTTGTAATGAATAAGAATAGAGTTATAAAGACTTTATTCAAATTTTTTTTTCTTAGGAAGATATAACATATTTGTAATATTGAATCTGCCAATGCAGTAAGTCCACTTACTGTCTTTTTCCTTTTTTAAAAAAAGATCTTTGTCACTCGGTAAAGTTTTATAGTTTTCCAGAAAAAGATCTTGTTCATATCATACCAGACTATTTTGTAGCCATTTTCAGTTGTTAATGCCTTTGTAAATGAATTTTTTTCTGTATCAAAATCTGTTTTTATATTTATTTTCCCTGTATATAGCTATTCAATTAAATATATATCTTATTAGTTCTCATAGTTTGTCATTTAACATTTTTATGAGTATAAAATCATATCTGAATATAGAAAGATACTGCTGTATTTTTCTTCTCTTAATATATTAGCAAAAGAAATCCATAATAATCTATTACAGGGTAATAGATTATTGACAATCCTAATTATGGATAATTTAATCCTTATGATTACATATTCACCCATGTCTAGGTTTTTAAGAAATGGGAGAAGTAGGTGATCAAGAATTGGAAATTCCTGAATATTTACAGAATTATTGTCATGATTTCTTTTCCTCAAAAGAAAAAATATGATATTCTAGCTTTGATGTTTCATATATTTTGTTATAGAATATACATAAATTTAAGTTAAAAACTTTTTTACACTACTTGGCCATACACATTTTTAATTCATACACATTATAAATCCTTATTATTTTATGCAAGATAAGCAGTTGAACTAATAAAGTCCTTTGCTTCTTTGAACAGGTCTTAAGACTAAATAAGCCAATGTCTCTATAGACACAGCCATGGAAGAGATGGATCAGGAGTAACAACTCTTGTTCTGATAGACAGGAACAGGTGAAGAATCACAATGAAAGGGCTGAGGCTTAGTCCAGTGGTGAGACTGCTGCAGTCGGCACACGTTCCCTTTGGAAAGACAGCCCTGAGGTCCAAACTGTACCTGTAACAAACATGCTTGGGGTTTCTTGGCAAGATTTTTCTCCCTGGTAAAAAAAATTATAAAAAGAAAACTGTTTTAACATCCTAATGCCCATCTTTAATGCTTAGGATTTCTTCAACTTGTTAAGATATCCTGTTAAATGCTATTGCAGCCATCTTGGGTCCCTGAATGGAAAGACAAGCCAATTTAGCACCCTGACACTTCTGAACTATTATATAATAACCTTGAGATCCAAAAGTGATATAACTAGGCTATCACTACCTAGATATACTCCTACTAGAAGCTGAATATATACTTTTCTGTATCTGATGTATACTTTTAACAGTACTAGCAGCAGAGATCCACAGCTGTGAAATCACAGTCAACTAGAGTCACTAACATGGCAGTTACTTTCAGATACATACATCCTAAATAGAACATTAAGAGAATACCCTTTGCTGGCACTGGAAAAAATATGAAAAACAGGATATCAGAAAATTGATACATCTTCTTTCATTAAAATGTTTGTTTAGTTGTTTGTTTGTTTTTTTTTTCTTTTCAACATTCAGTGAATACACAGAGTGTTAAAAAGACAAACACTTAAATCATTATGATGTTAAGTGCATAAGTGCCTAGAGTGGAGGGTTCATGCCAATTTATATAACTGATTAGATTAAATAAGATACTATAATTAATTGTTCTAGCTATATTTTGAGGCATCTGTAACAGGGATTCAACCCATTTACAGTTATTGGAAGTATCTGATATTGTTACGAGAGAGAAGAAAGGTAAATCTAAAGAGAAATAACCAAGAATGCATTATTATGGCAATGCAAACAGATTAAGGAAAGGGAAAAGTCATTAGGCTATACCTTTAAGCAGTTTTCTTATTTAATACTTAAGCCAGTCCTGTATAGACATGAATATTATATTTTTTAAAGATTAGAGAAATCAAG
The DNA here is from genome assembly GCF_902729225.1 of Pteropus medius. Classification (NCBI taxonomy): domain Eukaryota; kingdom Metazoa; phylum Chordata; class Mammalia; order Chiroptera; family Pteropodidae; genus Pteropus; species Pteropus medius. The sequence goes on from NW_024351730.1 coordinate 18,133,886, forward strand.
GATTAGAGAAGTCATATGAATTGATTTAGGTCATACAACTAATGCATCCTGGAATTGGGTCCAGGGATATGATCTCCATAGCATCACAGTCTGCAGACTTAATTGCCATGCTACAGGCAATTTACATTTTTTTTGTTTTCTGATTCCTGGGAAGTCCACATAAAGATATCTTCCTTGATTCTAATTTATGTTGCAGAATTATCAAATTGAAGAATGTCTTTAACAATACATTTTGAGCTTATAAATAAGTGTTTAAAGTTTTTAGATCTAGTAATTCTCAGTTACTTTTAGACTTAATATCTGTGATTCAATAATAAAGCCCAGTTTATTAGGACTACAATTTTTCAATTTGTTGTTATTCTTTGGAAGAAACAGACAATTTTATTCTGCTAAATTGTTTTGTCTCCAGGCCTCAAATAACTAAATGCATATGTAGAGAAATGAACAAGGAGACCAAGAAGGAAGATAAAAATTGTCTTTAGATGAAGTAACTCAAAAAGGTGGCAAAGATGAGTATCATAAAATATGCATCAATAGATCATATGTTCATAAATGGTATTTTTTTAACCAAGTGTTATTAATGAGATCAAACTCACTTAAGAAAAGAAACAGCTGACCTTCTAGGTTGGCACGGGTTTAATATGAATAAATGTGTGAGAGCTACATTGTTAGAATGGAAGAATATATATATATAATATTTCATAATTTTATAAAAATATTCTGTAAAAATTATCATACTACCCAATGTATAGGAAATTAGATTGGATTGTATACACACAAAAGTTCTGCGTTTGTGTAGAAATAGTCCATTTTTTTTCTAAAGGCTCTCCATCTGACTTTGGACAGAATAAGTTCAAAATATAAATCTATCATAGAATTCTAGGAGGAAGAAATAGCACAATTTATTGAATAACCTGAGCCAAGCAGTTAAAAATGTTTAATAAAAGTTTGTGTTGATTTAATGATTTGATATTTGGAAAACAAAACAGCTAGTCTGGAATTGTGTATTACAACAAAAACAGTAACAACAAAAATAATTTAGGTAATTTAGGTAGAATCTGAGCCATGTAAAAAATATATGGTTGGTGACATTGATTTAATACAATCTATGAGAAAGAGGTAAAGGTATTTTAAATAAATAAATATAATATCAAAGTACATCGATATCATAAGTTTTCTCTCCTTTCTATCTCAGGGACATTGCTTCTGTAGGTCAGTTGTATCCTTCTATTCTAAAAATTGGTGGGCCTCTTCTCTTCCCTGTATAATCCCAGGTAACTATGGGCCAGATGAGACATTTCGCTTGACATGGAAGATAAGCAAGAGCTACATTATTTACATGCTTGGAAGGTCACTGCAGACCACCATCTGATGAAGCATGTTATGCATATTGTCACCTTTCTGTGGAGCAGCAGCTAGGCTTATGGCTCCTCCAGCTCCCTCCAGATCTCATCTCAACTTCTCTAACTCTTGGGCCTGGTGTGTGTTTGGTTCTGTGATCAACAGCACCAATGCCATCTTCAAGACACTTAGATCCCAGAAATTGCGTACTCAAAAGCAGTCGGCGACTAATATGGGTTCTAATCCAAACTTGTAGGTTCCAGTCGTTTGTGCAGTTTCCAACTGATATGCATCTACTCTCAATTAACATCTATCCTTACTAACTTCCTGTTTCTCTAAGTTTCAGAATCATGACCAGAAAAAGCAAATTTACAAAGACGGTTTCACTGGTTTAACTATCTTCCAAATTGTGTGTAGGCAAATATATATATTTATTCTTTGGTTCTTCCCATTGTGTAATTATTTGTTTAATTCTTTTCCAAAAACTCAAGTTTATTTTAAAATAGAAGTTTGTCTCAAATGGATTAAAGACTTAAATGTAAGACTCAAAACCATAAAACTTCTAGAAGAAAATATAGGCAGTAAACTCTCTGATATTGCTACTAGTTATTCTTTTTTGAACATATCTCTTTGGGCAAGAGAAATAAAAGAAAAAAATAATAGGGCTACATCAAACAAAAAATAGGACTACATCAAACAAAAAGGACTACATCAAACAAAAAAATTTTTGTACAGCAAAGGCAACTATTAACAAAACAAAAAGACAACCAACTAATTGGGAGACAATATTTGCTAACAATACAACTGATAAGGGGTTAAGATCCAAAATATATAAAGAATTTATACAACTCAACAACAACAACAAAAACAAACAATTCAATTAAAAAATGAACAGAAGACCTGAACAGATATTTCTCCAAAGAAGAAATACAGATGGCTAATAGACATATGAAAAGATGAAAAGATGTTCAAGGTCACTAATCATCAGAGAAATGCAAATTAAAATCGCAATGAGACATCACCTAACACCTGTAAGAATGGCTATAGTCAATAAATCGAAGAACAATAAGTGTTGGAGAGGATGCGGAGAAAAAGGAACCATCATACATTGTTGGTGGGATTGTAAATTAGTACTGCTGCCATGGAAAGCAGTCTGGAGGTTTCTCAAAAATTTAAAATGAATGCACTTTTTGATCCAGCAATTGCATATCTGAATATTTATCCAAAGGAAACCAAAACAATAATTTGTAAAGATCTGTGCACCACTATGTTCATGGCAGCATCATTTATAATAGCCGAGATATGGAAGCAACCTAAATGCCCAGATATTGAATAAAGAAGTTATGGTTCATATATACAATGGAATATTATTCAGACATAAAAAAAAAGAAATCCTACTATCCTCAATGACATGGATGGACCTAGAGGTTATTATGCTGAGTGAAATAAGTCAGAGAGAAAAGTAAATACCATATGATTTCACATATATGTGGAATCTAAGAAACAAAAAGAACAGACTAATCGAAAACAGACTTACAAATATAGAGGACGATCTGGGGATGGCCAGAGGGGAAGGGGGTTGGGGGCCTGAGAGAAAGAGGTGAAGGGGAGCACAGCAGTTACCATTAATGTAATGGCTAGGAGGAGAGCCAGAGGAGAGAAAGAGCAATTAAGAATTAAGGGAATTGTTTTATAAACTATACAAATGTCTAACCAATGTACTGTATATTTGAAATGAATAAAATAAAATTTAAAAAAAATGAATGTATATATGTGAGATGCTCAAATAATAAAATAAGATAAATGAAAAAAATAGAAGTCTGTTGTCAATTCATGGGTACATCACACTCTATTTTACTTCTCAGTCTTAATTATGCCTGTTTTACATTCTCTTTCTTCTAATACTATTGTGTCTTTGAACCATGTTGGAGTCTCTCTTGGTGAAATTCTCTCTGCTTACTTATTTTGATTGCTTATTTATTTTGACTGTTTTTCCTAAATACATGGTGATTTGTGGTTTTATGTTAGAAATTTCATGTGCATTTCTCATACACCTAATTCAAGATGTTTTCCCATTTCGAATGATAAAAAAAAAAAAAAAAATTGGATAGCCAGGATCTGGGCAGTGTATGTGGCTGTCCTGTTTCCCATATTGTCTGTAGAGTTCATCCTTCATCTTGGCCATGCTTTCTCTGTCACCGCTCCAGACTTTGGGCAAATGATTCTGCTACCTAATGTTCTACAAGAGATTGGTAATGTTATAGGGGACAGTTTACCCACTTGACTTAAATTACTTCCTCATCATGTTCCCTTTATATTAGCCACAGGTTCATCCCCTGATCCTCTTTCTACTACCTCCAGAATTGAAGCACAGATCCTTTCCACAAAAGTTTTGGGCTATCGAGTTCTCAATCCTCTATCAACTACTTTCTTTCTCTTGGGGTTTCCCATAATTTCTGGACCTTTGGGAACAATCTACACTTTTGGTGTTTTTGTTTATTTCTTTCTCATTTGTTTTAAGGTAAATGATAAGTGTCTGATTAATTCATTACTTTTTATACATTTAGTGTAATTAATTTATTTATATAACCCTCTTGCCCAGATTGTGAAATAGATCTTTCATTTATTTGTGCCTTTCAGTGCTTCTCTAGTACCTGATACATAACAGATGCATAGTAAATATTCATGGAATCAAATGGGAAGTGTCCAGGCAAACCCTGTCTGAGCAGTCTTTGGCTGAACATACAACAGAAACATTACAGAAGAGTTTTCTAATTGGGGAGAATTTGTATGCCTGATTGTTCGGTATCCTTTCAATATTTAAAATTATGATTTGAATCACTCTCTGCATTTATCTGCACATATTGCTTGCAACTGTCAAGGTAAAATCCCCCTTCCTGCTTTGTCTCTTTAAACTTCCTTGATAATTAGAACATAAGTAAAGGAATGAACCCCCAGAATTTTTCATTATTAATGTTCTATAACTAAATTGGAAATTTGCTACTATACCCCAAGGGTTGATTAATTTAGCAGACTAGGAGTTTTGATTAAAAAGGAATGAAATGTCTGACAAGTAGTATATTTATCAGTTATGATATTAAAACACTCTAATTATTGTGCTGCCTACATTAAGACTTCACAACCTAAACATCACTTCATTTTACTTATTTTTATTTAGTGATGTTTTATCAGTTTATTATCTGTAAATGTGTATGCAAATGTGCATGTGAGTGGCACACATTTTCACTGATCTCTGAAGAAAAATAATTTAACAAGAAAGCTTTTTGCCATAAGCTGTATTCCCTATTTCCTCATGTTTCAGGTGATATGGGGGATGCATAAGGAAACTTATAATTTCTAAATTAGATGGTCATTCCCCAAATTCAGATGCTATTAAAAAGATATTGGTACTAAGAAACCAAATATTTCAGTTGTTAGAATTTATCATTTAAGATTTTGTTTTAATAAGAAATGGACTCCACTTGACCCAAATATTAAAATAAGAAGTTATATTATATCACTGACTTAAATATTACTTCTTTTAAAAAAGATATAGATTTTTCAGTTAGCATAGCTTTATTTTAATCCTATGGAATATATAAAGATTTCAAGTGCTAGTGAATGCATAAAATAAATATAATATAATCTGAAATGTTTATTTAAATGTCTATTTATGAAAATGTTTATTTTTGTAGCCTCTATCTTCCCTAATGTTTCACCACCCATTCCCATTTGAGAAATTAAGTCAAAAAATATGTTTTTCACATAGCGTTTTCTCTCTCTCTCTCTCTGTCTCTCTGTCTCTCTCTCTCTCTCCCCTCTTTCAGGATGGAACCACAATCAGTCTGTTTTATGGATTCCTAAGCAACTTTTAAACATGACCTAAGTAAGAGTGTTTGCCTGGGTTGGTCTTTCTCAATCTTATTTCTAGACCATTCATTAAAGTTTGAAAAGGCTCAGATTTGGGACAAGACAGGTTACATTTAAAGAAATTATGATCTAGCTATTTCCTCCTCCTTTCCACTCCACTCCATATTAAAAAATGATTCCATATCTTGGGCTAAAGGAAGAAAGCAGTGAAACCCCAGAATAGAAATAAGGTCACTACTTTTGCAGCCTGAAACACTATTTAACTCTTTGGTAATCCCAATTTCCAAGGTTCAACTCACTCAGAATCCCCAAATGAAAGATAAGGCTAGAATACTCAATAAGATCCTACTGATATAAAGAGAAAAAAAACCCAATCCTTAAAATTATCAAACAAGAAGTATAAACAGAATCAACCAAGGAGAGATAGAAGCTACTTCTAATTCCCTTCCTACACCACACAATAAAAGTCGTTCGGATTTCCGTTATTTTTAAGGCTGAAGACCATTCCACTGTATGTGTATACCACATTTTTTAATCCACTCATCTGTCCATGGACATTTAAGTTGTTTCTATATCTTGGCTATTGTGAATAATATTACAATAAACATAAAAGTGCAAATATCTTTCAGAGATCTTGATTTCAATTATTTTGGATATATACCCAGAAGTAGGATTTCTAGGTCCTATGGTAGTTTTATTTTTAATTTTTTGAGGAATCTATATGCTGTTTTCACAGTAACTGTACCATTTTGCATTCCCACCAACAGTATATCGTGTTCTAATTTCTCCACATCCTTGCCAGCATTTACTATCTTTTGTTTTTTGATGATAGCTATCCTAACGAGTGTGAGGTAATAGCTCATTGTGGTTTTGATTTGCATTTCCCTAATGATTACTGATGTTGAGTACCTCTTCATTTACCTATTGATCATTTGTATGTCTTCTTTGGAGAAATATCTATTCAAGGTTTTTTCTCTGCTATATGCAACAACATGGATGCATCTGGAGAACATCATGCTAAAAGAAATAAGCCAATCACAGAAGGACAAATACTGTGTGAGTCCACTTTATATGGAGAGTAGAATGGTAGTTTCCATGGACAAGGGAAATGGGGAATTGTTCAACAGGTATAAGTTTCAGTTATGCAATATGAATACATTCTAAAATATGTTTCACAATATTGTGCTTATAGTTGATTCAGTTTCGTCACTTAAAAGTTAAGAGGTTAGATCTCATGTTAAGTGTTCTCAACATACATGCAAAGTGGGGTTAGGGGCAGAGGAAACTTTTAGAGGTGATGGATGTATTTATTACGTTAATTATAGTGACGTTTTCATTGATGTATGCATATCTTATACAGATTATATATATTAAATTTTGTATATCAATAATACCTTAATAAAGTTATTTAAAAGAAAAGTCATTTGGGGCATGAGGAAAAAAGTAACAATTAAAATAATATAATAACAATCACCATTTGTTAATGTCTCACTATACTATATCAGACACGACATTAAATACTTTATTATCAAATTTTACAAATATCCTATAAACTAGGTGATATCATTTTCTTCATGTTATAGTTTTTATTGCTCTTTTTAAGTTATCCAGGATCAGATAACTAATAAGTGAAAAAGATTGAACTCTTATTACTAAAACCCAAGCTCTTAATTGCTACAAAAAGTATACTAGCAGCTGCTAATTAACTCTATACATAAAATTCTCTAAAATATTTGTTCAATTTGTACTAATCTTGGATTGATCCACAACACAAAAATTATAGACTGCATATCAGGTACCAAGATTCCTTCCTCATAACAGATTTCTCACATCTGCCTTGCTTGCTTTCCCTTCCATTCACTTGTTAGAGATGAACTCTAGAAGAATGCAGCATGAGGGTGGTGATAGCACAAACTTGTGAGTTCTAAAATCCTGAAGGCAAATCACTTCTATCACACAAACGAGCTACCTGAGACTTTGATCAGCCACTTAAACTTTCTTGGAGTTTAGTTTCCTCTTACATAAAATGAAGACAAAAAGTAATTGTCTTCTAGGTTGACCTTTGAGTATATAAAATAATGAGTGTAAGATGCCTAGTGCTATGATTGACACAGGTCATGTAATCAAAAATGGTAGATACATTACTAAGACTTCAGTTTCTGAGTGATTTATGAGAATATCAGTCACTTAACTTGCTCTGCTTCTTTAATTCTGATTCTAGCTAGACTTCTATTCTAGCTACATTGACGTATGTTTTCTCTTCTAATGTTCACAAGAGGATGAGCATAATGTTGAATAAGAAGGAAGTTGAGGTTCAGAGAATTTACATGATTAAGCTGAAAATTAAGAGCCCTCAAAATCATTTCTTTTCTGCCCCTGTTGTACTTCAGAGCATCTTCCAGTGCTCATTGACCTTATGCCACCCCCATTCAAAAATATTCCTCAATATTCCAGGTCAGTCCTAGCTCAACAGATCCTTCGACAGCTGCTGAGTTGCTGATGATAAAGTTAAAAACTGCAGACCCAAACACTGAGTTTCCTAAAAGCTATCCCAATTCTTCTCTCCAATTTCAACCTTACTCCTCCACATGACAGAAAGGTAGAAAAGCCTCAGTAGACCGAGATAGGCCATTTACCATAATTTAGCATGTATTAACTTTACATTTAGTCCTTGCCTTTAGATAAATGTGGTTATATAGTAGAGTCTGCTACATCAAGTGGAATTTGCTTGGCATTAGATGTTTATATTTTTTTCTCCCTATTTCCTTTTCTTAACTTGTAAAAATCTCTAAGCAAAGTAAATAAAACTAATTAGTTTAAACACACACACACACACACACACACACACACACACACACAGAGTCCTCAGAGATATTTAACATGATATAAATGTATCCAGAACAAATAAAAGAAGCAATTTTGAGATGGTCAAGGGAAAAAAGAAGTATATACATTGTATATTATTGCCAGATTCTGGGCTTCAGAAATAAGCTGAAATGGCTCAATCTTGGAAGCTACTATTTTAGGCAAAGCTGCAGAGAGCTAGTTAAAAGTAAATCAGACCTACTGGGCTCTCTTGACCCCAAGAGGAAGTAGGTAAAGTGTGAGGAATTGTAGAGGTAGTCTATAAAAATAATTATTTCCGTAAGAAGGGAGCAACTTTGACTTGAAAATACACCCATACCATGGACTAGACGAGGCTGACTGTGCTCCCCAAGTGGGCTTTCTGTTTTAACACTATAATAAATATTTTCAAGGAATTCTGAGTTCATCTCACCTCAAGAGTTTATTTCCTTCATTAGCTGAAACTGTAAAGTTAGTCAGTGATTCTACGTGTATTTTATTCTCTGAAGAGCCAAAAGTCAAAGGGAAAGGTTTCTCTCTTTGTCCTTCTTCTTTCACACTCACTGTGGGATCTGCAGTATGCACAGGAATTGCTGATGGTCTCCTTGCATTTCTTTGCTAGCTAGATCAAAACTCTGAAGCCAAGAGTGACAGTAGCTTTGCACTGAAACTAAACAAGGATTTAAATTCTACAAGCGTGCTGCCATTTCATGTTTATTTAATGCAGAGAGAGTTTGGCATTCAGAGGTAGTGTGGGAATAGTGTGATAAGGATCATGCTAATAAACATCAGTTCTTTCAGATACTTACATTCAAATGAGACATAAAATCATACCCATAACATTTGTAGATTTTATGCTTAAGCTATCTTGCTTTGTTGAGTTTATTTTCCTTCTTATTCTTTTCCTTTGCTAAGAACAATGTTTCAGGGGATAGGGGCATGGATATCCTCAAAATAAATTAGTAGACATTTGATTGGATATACAATTGAAATAAAATGAAAGTAAAATGACTTATTATATGTGATTGGAAACAAGTGGACAAGTGTGACACACAAAAGTAAGTATGATAGCACTAATGGGAAAAGGGAGAAAGGACGTCAGAAATAATTCAACAAATAAAATTATTTGTGGCTGAATATTGAGTTATGATTATTTGAGTATATAAAGAGAGAAATAATGTTGACTTGGACAGCACTAATAGTATTGCTCCTATTCTAAATCTATGGATAACAGCTGCTACTGTTTTGTAAGTATGGTTTTTAGTTCCCTATGGAATAGACATGAGACAACAATGCTATTGTGTCATTTTTGTTTTTACCATCATCATATTGCTTTTTATGAAACTCTTTCTCTTCTCTAAATACTCTGGAGGAATGTGGTGAGAAATGATAGTAATCTCTGTTGACTGGGGCAGCAAGAGATATTGCAATTATTCGTATTTCTCATAACTTTTTAAATTTGATGTTACCAGGTAAAATCTATAGAATTAACAGTGTATACTCGCTTACATAACGATCACTCAAATCTTTTCAGTAATATTAAACATCATTTTAGCAGTTTTTGGACATTGTGCATTTTTCATGCCTTCTAATAATGTAAGGTGCAGGACCCAAACCAAGTGTGTTTATACCTTCACTCGGAGGATGACCAGAGCTTTCATTTTCATCACCATTTTGATCTCAGCATTTTAATGTCATACATGTGTGTATATTTTTGCAGGATTTCTAAAAAAAGCTGTCATTGATTTAAGAAATTAAATAGAGAGAAAAGATTAAAGCAGTGGGTTGTCGGGGATAATTTTAAATCAAGGTTTGTTGCAAACTTTTCCTCTGCTCCCTCAAAACTGGCAACCTACTTAGTTATATTTCATTGGATATCACATTCATTATAAGCTTCTTAGGAAATAAGGGTTAGTGTACTTCAAGTGTTCGTCCCAATTTTTTAGAATCCTTTCATTTATACTTTGCTTTAATGTAATAAACAGAATTAATATTCTGGCAGTTTGTATGCGTGATTGAGTTCTTATGTTGAAAACAATAACTTAGCAAGCAATAAAGAGCTCTGTCTCTGGCATGCAAGTTAGAAAGAGACTCACAAAACTCAGGGAGATGGGCATCTGTGGAAAGTTTAAGAGATAAATGGTTCCCTTTACCATGATTCACGACAATGCTGCTAAAAAGAAATGTGCATTTTGCCTGACTGCCAATACAGCTGCAACATTCTATGTGAGATTCTGACTTCAAGTGGAGATGTAATGTGTATACCAAATAGGCTCCAAATGCACAACTTTCATTGAATTATTCCAACAGCTAAGTAACCTTGAAAGCAATTTCAAATCTTCGTGAATCTGTGCTTATTGTCCAATGGATCCAAGTAAGCCAGACTCTTGGATTTAAAAGGGAGTTTTAGAAGCACATAAAAGGAATGTCAGAGTATTCCTCATGTCTAAAAAACAGAAATAATTATTAAAAGTACTTATCACATGATGTCTTTTATACACATACACTTCACAATTTAGAAGCATGCTTCTGGAGACCAGAAAAGCTCTCCCTAAGTTTTGCGTGCAAAGTAAAACCTATAATAGTAAATGTCCAACAAGTAATTTGCTGAATAACAATATCTCCTGATAAAAGGATATCAGAATTTGATGAAGGAAATTTTCTCTGAGTCTTGGGGATGTGCATATGAATGTTCTCACCACATTCTTAATGTTGCTAATATCAAGGCAAGATAGATAGATGGGTAGATGGATAGATAGACATAAACATGATATAGGTAAACAACACAACGATCAGAAAACTTCATGCAGCTCCTTCCAGACCTTACTGAGAAATATATATGGGCTCAAGACTGTTCAATGGCCACATCTGAAATAATTACCAGTCCCCAAAAAAGACATCTTTTCCTTTTTAACCAATAACGAGTTGTCTTTAAGATTTCCCCAACCACATCCTTTTATCTAGTCCTTTTATTCTTCATTCAGAGAATTCATTGCATTTGCTCTTGAATGATGTGATAGTCTCACCTAGCAGGCCAATAACATTAAGTTTTAAATAAGTTACTTCAGTGGTCTTAGATTATTCTTTAACAGTTTTTTCTTTTTAACTTATTTGAAATTTTATTTTATATGCTCTTTGTCCAGTGTGCTCTTGTTTCTTTTACTCTTTGCTAGACAAAGACGGTCTCTGTTCTTATTTTACACATACTCACATTAAGTCATAGAAGCCACTGAAACCAATTTTTAAGACCAGATCTTGTTAAAACCAGGAAATTGCTCTGTGATACTCCCTATACTTTTCATTTGTCTTTTACTGCTAGCTCTTTCATGATTTTGAGTTTTGCTCATAGAGAATGGACTTCGATTAAACACCATAAATTTCTGTCCAAGTACATAATAGGACGAGCAAATGTGGGACCTGTTATTTATGTGTCTTGTTCTGTGCAAACGGATCCTCAACACAATTTTGATAAAGATAATTGGTTTCCTTGAATAAAAACCCTCATTAAAGATCTCTTCACTTCCTTTATGGTTTTTGTGAATACACATTTGTTCTCATAGCACAAGAAATTTCTTTTATTTTAAATTTATTATAAGAACTGTGTCTCTGGAACCCACAGTGGTATCAATGTTTTTCCAAGATGTTACAGTACAAATCCAGTTCCCTGATAAGAAGAGAGCCAAGATATCCTATATACAAAAACAAAAAACAACAACAACAACAAAAAAAACAAAAAAAACCTTTGATCTCTTTCTTGATGTTGTCTATTTTTAAGCCTGAAATTCTTCCTAGGAGCACTTCTACATTTTCCATATTTTTTCATTATAATCCCAGTTTTTGTGCCTATTTCTAAATGAAATAAATTCACAAAATATAACTTTGTACTACAACTGTTTTCAGTGGAACTTCTAATTTGACTAAATTGGTATATTTAAAGGGAACCTAAAAGTAAAGAATAACAATATCAAATGTCTAGTGGTCAGTCTATCTTGATTGATATGCGAACTCTGAGCAAATTCTGAACACTATTGGAATTCTTAAAAATATTTACTGACTAAAGCAAAAGAGAAAATATCTCTAAATGATCTCTCTGAGGTTTTTCTTCTCTTATCCACTATCCTTATTTATCTTTTCCATACTACATCTATACACCATATGTCTCATCCAGATTATACTGAGAAAAATTTATTGCATGAATAAATGATCGTTTCTTCACAATTATAATTTAGAGTTCTTAATTCACACTAAAGGCTGCCCAACTTCATCAAGGTAAAGATGGCTAATTTACAGTAAAAACTAACTTCTGGTTTATTATATAGCTACAATTAAGAACTTTTGAAAATCAAAATTAATATAAAAAATTTAGATGAGAGTTTTTAATTATATTATATAGCAATGTCCTGGGTTTTCTAGACCTCTGCTAGTTGATCTACAAGCCAGATTAATCAGAAAGAGACAAATAGACAATATATATTAATTAGATTTTAAATAAAAGTCACAAATAGCCTAAAATACTTAATATATTAAAAGGTCTTATAATAGCTAAAAGTAGAAGTGAGTCCTTTCAGGGCTCTCTTTCCTTAATGAGCTGTTAAAAATTCAAAACTGTAAATAGCATGACAAGAAATTATGAATGAAATTATAAGGTAATTTCAAAACCAGATTTCATTAAAGCTTTAGGTAATACTTAGATGTCAACTCAACCGAGGAAGTGAGGGAGTGCTCAACTCTATGTTATTGACTAAACATAAAAAAGTTGATTAGACTTACAGACCTTTACATACACAGAGCTATAATAAATAAACTAAAATCTAAAAGATATTTCTCACTTTAAAAATCAAACAACTGGCCCATGTTCAAAAGAACTGAACTATAGATGTTCGACCCTTTCTTTGTCCTAAAGCCACTAGATTGGCAAATATGCTTTAGATAATGCAAAAAGAAAGAATATTGGGGGGAAAAAAAAATGTCCAGCCCTAGCAAAAGTATTTCAAGGTAGAGATGCTGTAGATAAAACACAATGATGGTGCTTTGAGGAATTCCAGAAATCCTCACAACTCCCATTTTACCTTTAGACCGGTGCTAGGAAGTTGACTATTGTCATAAGAGGACATAAGTATAAATACCCTTTGACTTAGGTACTACTGTATAATGCTCAAATCCCACATTATATCATTTATCCATTGAAATATATAAAATTACCAATATAGTTTTTACATACTAACAAATACCAGTCATTCTCTCTGTCTCAACCAGTATATATTTTTTGGACCAACTTACTGAAAAATATTCATTTTCTATGTGATATTATTTGCAAGTTTAATTGAAGAGATGTATTATTAAAGCCATTGCCAAATGAGATATTCAGAAAACATGATTTTTTGAAGCATTTATTGGTTCCCTATGCATAATTAGAATTAGAGCTGATCTTGGCGAAACTGTGCAACTTGTGATGCCCTTAAAGAAAATAGGGTCTGATCATTGAGAAGTCCCAAATACCATCTAGACCAAACATTCAATGTATTACAGAATTACTAAAGGAGATAGATCCAACTGAAGTCCAAATTGAAAACTTTCTTCCTCTGACAGCCTATAATGCATAATAGAGCTGTCGCTACTAGTGTAATGTGAAATCTGGCGTAGGCCCAGTGGCATAGGGAAGGAGGAAGAGGTGGATAGTGGAGTACAGTGGATGGTGGCATTATGTGTTGTCCCTCAGTTCTTTCCTACCAACACAGTAAAGAATTACAGGTCAGCGCAATTGAGAAAAAGTAAGATTTATTGAAAGCACATTTTAGAAAGAAAAGGGTCGCACTAAGGAAGGCTGCAGCCCTGTGGAATTCAGGAGATGAAGAGATAAGATAGTACACCTCAAAGGGAGGAGTGGGTTTCCAGCCAAGAAAGCTGTAACAATGCAGAAATGGGAAGGTCTGTTTATATTTGAGCAGTGATGGTAGGGCCTAGATGATCTGTATATGAGGTCACCTTGGCTGACAATTGGCTGCTAAATGACTTTTTGCCTACTGTACATGTGCTTACCCAGAATTTAGTCTGTTGTAATTAGATTCATAAACTTCCAGGCATAGTTATGAGATAAAATGATGATATAATGAGGCTAAGGTTAGGGACAATACTTTCTGCACATGTGTTTGTAGCTGGTTAGGCCAGCAGCTTTTATGGCCTTTGTGCTCTATGATTTGGGGTAATTTATAACCCTAAAAAAAAAAAAAAGGCATTTCTGGGAGGTCCTTAAAGTCTTCAAGGGAAGTTTCTATGGTTACAGAGCTGGACCTTGCCTCCTATTGCTTATGCCTGACTAACTACCTAACAGAACTAGAATCCAAGACTGGCCATAGATCAATAATTGAAATATTAATTAGCAAAGTCTTAGCAACACTTTTTACCATCACTCCTAAAACATTCATATTCTTGTATTTATGAAAAAAAGCCCAAAGTAGAAGATATAGAGTTAAATAGGACTTAAAGACATTTTAAATATCAGGAGTCATATAATTTCCTGTAGTACCCATCATAAATGCTATCCTTTCCACCATATTTATTTAAAGTAAACTTTATGCTGTTATAAAACTCTTGTTTTTGTTTTTGTTTTTTTTAGATAGTGGAGGTCTGATTATGTTTCTTTGAAAAGTTGTCAGCAGTACACTTGGACTATAATGTTTCAGAGATATATTAAGACACTGCCATTGTTTTGTATCATGGTTAGTTAACCATGACATAACAAAATTTTCATGGAATTCCCACATGATGCACTGTGATATGGTATGCATATAATTTTTTCCTCTTGACCAAAAATAGCTTGCAAATATATTCACCTCATTTATTATGATTCTTAGCTAAACAGGTTCATAAAAATTTTACTTAACGCACAGGATCTTGGTGTCAAAACAGACTCACATGAATCAGACACCTTACATATCAAGCATTAAAAATTAATTCAAAAATATAATCGACAGAAAGAAAAATTAGGGGGATCATTTTATAAACTATATAAATGTCTAACCAATGTACTGTATACTTGAAACTAATAAAATAACATATTTAAAAATACATAATCGATCAAGCGGTCCAGATGAAGAGAGAGAGAGGTCTTTGGCACTGAGAGAACACTCAAGTT
The DNA here is from genome assembly GCF_902729225.1 of Pteropus medius. NCBI lineage: Eukaryota > Metazoa > Chordata > Mammalia > Chiroptera > Pteropodidae > Pteropus > Pteropus medius. The sequence goes on from NW_024351730.1 coordinate 18,149,076, forward strand.
TCTTCCTTTCCATATGGAACATGCATCTCCCAACCCAGAAGAGATGAGGTCTTTATGTTTCTAGGGTTCATCACAGGATATGGGCATGTGAAGTATAAAATATTTCCATTTAATATACCAATGAGTTTTATAGCTTATGTGACATTATTTAAGCAGCCATTCCCTATGGGATTCTATTTACTGTATCCTTATACATCGTACAGAGGACATTTTAGAGATTAAGTCTCTACCTGCTAGAAAATATCATTAATTTAATAATACCAAGGTCCAGAGGATTCGGGAGAAGATGGCAGACTAAGTAAATGCAGGGTTCACCTCCTCCTAGGTCCACATTGAAATTACAAACAAATTATAAAATAATCAATGTAGAGTCCAGCTGATCATAACACATATGTCTGGTAGTATAAAGAAGGAGCCACATCGAAGCTGGTAAGAGGAGCTTAGATTCCGGCTGGACCAGCACCTGCAGGTGGTGGAAGATCACCAGGATGGAGAGAGAAGCTGCAGAGGCTTCCCTGAAGGAGAAAGGGTCCTGGCCTCTTTGGGGGCTCCCTATCACAGGGAAGAGACGTTTCCGATAACTCTGTAAAAATCAGAAGGGATTCCTGCCATCTGGGTGAAATGAAAGGAGAATGAAACACTAGACGGCCCTTTGAAGGGCCCATGCACAGGCTTTTTGACCTGGGGACACTCACCCAGGACACTGGTGGTGGGTCAGAGGCTTGCATGAAAATTATACTGAGAAAGTCTGCCTTACCAGGCACCAGAACAAGGGCTGTGCCTTAGTCCTGCCCCTCTACCGGGCAACGTACAAATCAGCTAGCTTGACTGCGCAGTTCCCTCCCATGTGGACATTTGAAAGCACTGGCCTGAAGAGATCAGCCAGTCCCATCCAACCTGCAGATTACCTGGGGCTTTTGGTGCTGGATGGCTGCCACGCCGTGCACCAATTTAGGGTCAAACATTCACAGCTGGCAGCCTGCACTGAGAGTGGGCATTTTGGAGACAGTTTCAGGCAGATCACTCAGATCACTGCAACCAACATGAACTTCAGTGGATCTTGGTTATCTGTGGGCCATCAAAGCAGCTAGTCTTGCTGTGATCTTGGACTTCGTGGAAACACATGAAGGGTTAGCAAAATTGCAGCAAGACTGAGGCTGTATTGATCTGGCTTCCAATGTTCCCTGAGACCCATCCCCACCCTACTCAGAAATTGCACCAAGAAGCCAAATGACAGTGAACCACCACTGCCCTTCCCCCCAACCACCGGGTATCCCAATCCTCTGCTGCCTGGAAGAGTTGCAATATTGCATTCCTGGATCACAGAGGGTCTATGGGACTGCCCCAGATAGTGGCTGGTCTCACTGTGATCTGTGACTATAGCGGGAATGCCTGGACATACAAGTTTCAGCTAAACTGAGGCTGTATTGGCCTAACAGCCCTTGTCTCCCTGAGATCCTGTTTCACCCAAGCACAAAGTGCCTGTAGCCTATTGACAGGCAGCCTCCCCTGCCCTGCTTGGCTCTTTGGTTGCACATTCTGTGCAGACAACAGACCTTGGCTAGCACGGTGAGTGCATATAGGGGAAAACATTTGTGGGCAGACCACTGTTGACTGTATAAGCTGCAATGTCTCTTGAAGGAATCGCAGGGGTCAGAGGGACTGCCCCAGACAGCAGCTTGTCTCCATGTGATCTGTGACTACTGTGGTAACATGCAGACAGAGAAATTATAAAAAACTGAGGCTACTGACCTGATGGCCCTTGACTCCCTGAGATCTTGCCCCATCCAGTACACAAAGTGCCCACCACATGTTGATAGACAGCAGCCCCAGCCCTGGAGAGGTGCATTCAAGCTCGAGGTGGAAAGCAACTGACCTTGCGATGATTGTAAACTTGTATAGGGAGGCACAGAGACTGCTGGCATGTTAATTAACACTGCAATTGCTGGGATAAATTTATTCAATAGATCCAGAAGATTCCCAGGGTCCCTGCACCACCTAACATGTATATCACCCAACGATGCTTCCAATTTTAGAGACTTGTGTGCAACTGACAGACAATGTCAGGCCTTGAAGAGCACTGATCCCTCTGCTAAACTGCCCTAGGTTATGGATGGGGGATAACCAGACTGTTGCCTATAACGTTGTCTCTTCCACTTGCCTATAGATCCAGCAAAGGCAACAACCATCTATGGATCACTTTGTAGCTCCCACCAAGTAGCTCTGAGCAATCAAAACCAGAAGCTAACCTTGGCTTACTGAGGAACTCCTCCCAAGGGGCCACAAAACCAACAAATGGGCAAGCTGGCACCAGACCATAAAAGAGCAACTCCTGAATAGACCTATTAGGAGAACACATAGGGGGTGGTTACAACAAGTACACAAGCCAGCTAGGGCAAATCCCACTCAGTGGGGTCAGCCCCCACACAGCAACTCTTATCCTATGGGTGCACCCAATCCCCACAATTAGTCAGCCTGAGCGTTAATCCATCCACTGATGTAATAACAACATTAAAAGCTTGGCAATAACAATAACAGATTGGCGAAAACAGAAGATCACACAGAATCTACATAAAGAGCACATCCAGAGGCCCCAGCGTAGGGGACCAGGGAGAGTGCACCACTGGGCCACACAGGAGACCTTCCACATTAGACCATCTGACAAAAGCTGAGAGATAAACAAATATTCTTGACATATAGAAATGAACACAGACTAATAAAATGAGAAAACAAAAACATACCACAAATAAAACAAAAGGAGTAAACTCCAGAAAATAAGCTAAATGAAATGAAGGCAAGCAACCAGAGATAGAGTTCAAAATAATGGCTATAAGGATACTCAATGAATTTAGGGAAAGGATGGATGAACACAATGAGAACCTCAACAGAGAGATATTAAGCCTAAAAAAGGACATAGAAACCATAAAAAAGAACCAGATAGAAATGAAGAATACAACAACTGAAATGAAGAATACACTAGAAGGATTCAAAAGTAGATTGGATGAAGCAGAAGATCAAATCAGCAAACTGGAAGACAAGGTAGCAGAATATAGCCAATCGGAACAACAAAAAGAAAAATGAAGAAAAAGAAAAGAGGATCGTTTAAGAGACTTCTGAGACAACATGAAGCATAACAATATCCGGATCATAGGAGTACCTAAAGGAAAAGAGAAAGAGGAAGAGAAAGAGAAAGAGAAAGAGAAAGGGATTAAGACTCTATTTAAAGAAATAATGGCAGAAAATTTTCCTAACCTAGACAAGGAACTAGACATACAAGTTCAGGAAACACAAGAGGAATTCAAACAGACCAATACTAAGACACATCATAATTAAAGTGCCAACGGTCAAAGACAAAGAATCTTCAAAGCAGCAAGAGAAAAGCAGCTAGTATCTTACAAGGGTACTCCCATAAAATCTACTGATTTTGCAAAGGAAACTTTGCAAGCCAGAAGGGACTGGCAAGAAATAGTCAAAGTTTTGAAAAACAAGACTCTACAACCAGGAATACTCCACCCAGCAAGACTTTCGATTAAAATGGAAGGTGAGATAAAGAGCTTCCCAGACAGGGAAAAGCTTACGGAATTCATCACCAACAAGCCAATATTACAAGAAATGTTAAAAGGTCTTCTGTAAAAAGAGAAGGGGTGAAAAAGAAAATAGAAAACACAAGCACGAATAATAAAATGGCACTAACTATGTATTTATCAGTATCACTTTAAATGTAAATGGATTAAATACTCCAATCAAAAGACATAGGATAGCCAAATGAATGAGAAAACAAGACCCATGCATATGCTGTCTACTAGAGACTCATTTCAAAACAAATGACACAAACTAAAAGTAAAGGGATGGAAAAAAATATTTCACGCAAATGGAAAAAAAAAAAAAAGCCAGGGTAGTAATACTTATATCAGATAAAATAGACTTTAAAACAAAGGTTATAATAAGAGATAATAAAGGGCATTACATAATGATAAAGGGATTGATAAATCAAGAGGACATAACCCTAGTAAACATATGCACACTTGACATAGGAGCATCTACATACATAATGCAATTATTGATTGATATAAAAGGAGAGATCAATAGTAATACACTCATAGTATGAGACTTTAACACACCATTGACACCAACGGACAGATCTTCCAGGCAAAGAATTAACAAGGAAACAATGAGCCTAAAAGACACACTAGACCAGATGGATTTAATAGATATTTTCAGAGCATTTTACTCCAAAGCAGCAAAATATATATTCTTCTCAAGTGCACATGGAACAATTTCCATAATAGACCACATGTTAGGACACAAAACAAGTCTCAATAAATTTAAGAAGACTGAAATCATATCAACCATCTTATCTAATCATCATGGTATGAAACTAGAAATCAACCAAAGAAAAAAAAACTGGAAAATACGCAAACACATGGAGGCTAAATAATATGCTACTAAACAAGGAATGGATTATCAATGAGATCAAGGAAGAAATTAAAAAATACCTAGAGGCAAATGAAAATGAAAATGAAAATACAACAACTCAAAATCTACGGGGCACAGTGAAAGCAGTCTTAACAGGGAAAGTCATAGCAATACAAGGCTACCTCGAGAAACAACAAAAAGCTCAAATAAACAACCTAACCTTACACTTAAAAGAAGTAGAAAAAGAACAGCAAACAAAGCCCAAGGCAAATAGAAGGAAGGAAATAATAAAGATCAGAGCAAAAATAAATGAAATAGAGTTTAGAAAAACAATATAAAAGATTAATGAAACCAAGAACTGGTTCTTAGAAAGGATAAATAAAATTGACAGACCCTTAACCAGACTCATCAAGAAAAAAAGAGAGAGGATTCAAATAAATAAAATCAGAAATGAAAGAGGAGGAATAACTATGGACTCCACAGAAATATAAAGGATTATAAGAAAATTCTACAAGCAATTATAAGCCAACAAATCTGGAAGAAATGGTTATATTCTTAGAAACATACATACAATCTCCAAGACTGAGTCAAGAAGAAACAGATAATCTGATCTGACTGATTACCACCAATAAAATCGAATCAATATTGAAAAACCTCTCAAAAAACAAAAGTCCTGGACCAGATGAGTCCATAGGTGAATTTTACCAGTCAAAGAAGAATAAACACATTTTCTTCTCAAACTTTTCCAAAAAATTCGAGACAGAGAAGTCTCCCTAACTCCTTTTATGAGTCCAACGTTACCTTGATTCTAAAACCAAAGACATTACAAAAACAAACAAAAAACCTATAGACCAATCTTTCTTATAAACATTTATGCAAAAATCCTCAACAAAATATTAGCAAACTGAATTCAGCAATACATTAAAAATATACACCATGATCAAGTTGGTTTTATTCTTGGGATGCAAGGTTAGTACACTATCCTCAAATCAATTAATATGATACACCACATTAACCAATCAAAAGATAAAAACCATATGATAATATCAATAGATGTAGAAAAATCATTTGACAAAATCCAACATCCATTTATGATAAAAATTCTCAGCAAAGTGGGAATAGAGGGAACATACCTCAAAGTAATAATGGCCATATATGACAAACCTACAGCTAACATCATACTCAATGGGGAAAAGCTAAAAGCATTTTCCTTAAGATAAGGAACAAGACTAGGATGCCAACTTTCACCACTCCCGTTCAACATAGTATTGGAAGTCTTAGCCACAGCAATAAGACAAGAAAGAGAATTAAAATATATGAATTGGAAAAGAAGAAATAAAATTCTCGTTATTTGCCAATGACATGATACTATATATAAAGAATCCTAAAGATTCCACCAAAAAACTGTCAAAATTGATCAATGAATTCAGTAAAGTAGCAGGTTACAAAATTAATACTCAGAAGTCAGTGGCATTTTGATACACCAATGATGAACTTTCAGAAAGAGAAATTAAGAAAACAATCCCATTTACAATTGCATTGAAAACAATAAAAGAACTGGGAGCCAAATTAACCAAGGAGGTAAAAGACCTGTTCTCAGAAAATTAAAAGTCATTGAAAAAAGAATTTGAAGACAATACAAATAAATGAAAGCACATATTATGCTCATGGCTAGGAAGAATCAACATCATTAAAATGGTCATACTATCCACAGCAATCTATAGATTCAATGCAATCCCTATCAAAATACCAATAGCATTTTTCAGAGAACTAGAATAAATAATAGCAAAATTTATATGGAAACACAAAAACCCTGAATAGCCATGGCAATCTTAAGAAAGAACAATGTTAGGGGTATCACACTATCTGATATCAAACTATACTACAAGGCTACAGTAATCAAAACAGCATGGTACTGGCATAAAAACATATATTGATCAATGGAGCCCGGAAATAAATCCATACCTAATGCTCATTTAATATATGACAAAGGAGGCAAGAATATAAATGGGGTAAAGGCAGTCTCTTCAACAAATGATGTTGGGAAAAAGAGACAGATACATGCAAAAATTAAAACTGAACCACCTTCTTAAGCCATATACAAAAATAGACTCAAAATGGATTAAAGTCTTAGATGTAAGACCCAAAACGATAAAACTTCTTGAAGAAAACATAGGAGGTAAACTCTCTGATATTGCTAACAGTAATTTCTTTTTGGCTATATCTCTTTGGTCAAGGGAAACAAAAGAAAAAAATTAAAAAAATAGGACTACATAAAACTAAAAAGCTTTTGTACAGCAAATTAAACCATTTACAAAATAAAAAGACAATCAACTGATTGGGAGTAGATATTCACTTATTATACATCTGATAAAAGGTTAATATCCAAAATATATAAAGAATTCATACAACTCAACAACAATAAAAAAACAAACAATCCAATTAAAAAATAGGCAGAAGACCTGAATAGATATTTCTCTAAAGAGGAAATACAGATGGCCAATAGACATATGAAAAGATGCTCAAGGACACTAATTATCAGAGAAATGTAAATTAAAACCACAATGAGATATCACCTCACACCTGTCAGAATAGCTATCATTAATAAATCAAAGAGCAACAAGTGTTGGCGAGGATGCAAAGAAAATCTCATACATAATTGGTGGAATTGCAAATTGGTACAACTGCCATGGAAAATAGTCTGGAGGTTTCTCAAAAAAATTAAAAATGGATATACTTTTTGACCCAGCAATTGTACTTCTGGATATTTATACAAGGAAACCAAAACAATAATTCGTAAAGACCTATGCACCCCTATGTTATGGCATCACCATTTACAACAGCCGAGATATGGAAGCAGCCTAAATGCCCATCGACAGACAATTGGATAAAGTTATGGTTCATATATACAATGAAATATTACTCAGCCATAAAAAAAATAAGAAATCCTACTATTCGCAATGACATGGATGGACCTAGACGTTATTATGTTGAGTGAAATAAGTCAGAGAGAAAGATAAATACCATACGATTTCACTTTTATGCAAAATCTAAGGAAAAAGAACAAACTAATTGAAAACAGACTCACAAATGTAGAGGACAATCTGGTGATGGCTAGAGGGGAGGGAGTTAGGGCACTGGGAGAAAGGGGTGAAGGGTTAAAGAAGTACAAATTAGTAGTTGATAGATGGTCACAGGGATGGGAAGCACAGCATACAGAATGCAGTCAGCAGTAATATAATGGCTATGTGTAGAGCCAGAGGAGAGAAAGAGCAATCAGGGGAATCATTTCATAACCTATATAAATGCCTAACCAATGCACTGTATACTTGAAACTAATAAAATAAAATTTGAAAAAGTACTAAAAATAATATAATAATACCAAGGTCCAGTTGATAAAGAAATTAAACCAGATATTTGTCTTCTTGTTCACGCTACCCTACCCCACCGATGTATGTGTGTATGTTTATGTGTGTGTGTGTGTGTGTGTGTGTGTGTGCAGGGTGTTGTGTTCTAGAGGTAAAAGGTGTGACTAGATCTCAGGCAAGTTAATTGAACCCCATTTTTTCAACCCACTGTGGGAAAGATCCAGTTTTATCAAAGGCCAGTACATCACCTAAGGTCATAATTAATTATCAAAAATTTGAACACTGTATAATGAAAGAATTAAAGTTAATCAGACCTTTCAAGAGCCATCAATTAAGAGTTTTAGAATTAGCAAAATATTGTAGGCAATAAGTCCCTGATATTTCAGCCCTTTCTAAACCCCTTTATGACTATATCTAGTTGATTGTTCCTTTATATAACCGTAAAATGCAGAAGTAGAAGATTTTGTATTTTATAAGTTAAGTTTGGCACAAATAGTCTCATAAATTCTTTGACTTATATGCACACAGAAAGAGAAACCATACATCAGTAGTAGTTATACAATAACATGTTCACATATACATCAGAGGGCCATAGCCTCCAAAGCCTTTCTTTGGATACTGTAACTACAGCATGTCTCCCCTCTTTGAAAGATGTTACTAAAAATCAGCAGCATTATTAAATGTAATTTTAGATAACCCCCTCCACTTGACAGTTCCTCATATAATCTAATCTTTGATAGTAATTTACATATTATTTCTCTACCCATCATATAATCAACCATGAAGTTTTGCATCTCACGTATAATTATCCATTCCTGCAACACCATCCACTACACCAGCCTATTACCCTGGAAGAAAATCTCAAGTACTCAATAATCATCTATGACACTAACCAATGTTTTAGTTTCAGTACTTTACAATCCACATTTAATTCTGTTTGTTGATGGGTCATTAAAGCCTAAGCTAGAAGTCTTTAATGCCTGATATAAGTTTTCTCACCAAAGTTCTTGATAGAATCCAACTCCTATATAGGAGTCAAGACATACCAGAAAGTTCAAAATAATAGAACTAATAATACTGTTATAGTATTATAGATAGATATGTCTCTTATGTATTATATGTATTTTGAAATGCTATGAAAAAAATTAGCATGCAAACAAATTTTCCTATGAAAAGCTCTACTACTCCTCCCCTAGCTCTCATGTTTCATCTCTATCTAATCCCATGCTATTTGAAAGAAATACAGTGTAAGCCGCAAATGAGAGCCTTGTATGTAATTTTAAACCTTCTGGTAGCTACATTTTAAAAAACAAAAAGAAATAGATAAAACATAACCATATTTAACCCAATGTATCCAACATATTGTATTTTTGATATGTAATCAATAGAAAATTATTAATGCGATATTTTACATTATTTTGTTCTTAGTAAGTTTTCAAAATCTAGGGTATATTTTACACTTTTTGAACATCTCAATTAGGACATGCCACATTGCAAGTGCTCAATAGCCACTTGCAGCTAGTGCCTACTGCATCTATTTGCATAATTGCTTATTTACCCTAGGTCATTTTCTTAAGCCATCAATTAAGAATAAAAATAGCTATTATACAAATAAGAATAAATATGCCATAATATTTTGAAATTGACTACAAAAAAATAATAAAATAAAGTAGAGACCGCCAGCAATAATAGTGAAACAATATAGTATGATACAAACTTCTTGATGGCATGATTAATATTGGGAAAACTTAATGCACTCTAATTTGGCAAGTATTAATTGAGTTCTTATGAGGTATAAAATATTAATTAATTGAGGAAATATATCCTGAATGACTATTAAGTAGAATGTACTTTTTAATTGTCAGAGTTCAAACAAAAAACAAGAGAATCAAAATTCACCACTGTAGAGTTTTGACAACATGAAAATCATGCCATAGGAATTGTAAAAGAAATGAGACATCACCCAAACATGCAAGGAGTTACTTTGTACTTAAGGAAAAATAAAACATGAAGTACTACAAGACAGTGTGAAAATATCATAATAAATGCACAAGTGAATAAACAGATTGAAAATAAAATGTCAGCTAGATAATAAAAATGTACAATGAAGGGAAATAAAAGTGGATGATTTGTTAGCTAATAAAGTAATGAAAGAGTATAACCTCATACAGAGTGACCTGGAGAGGCAATTTTGATAAAATTAAATAAATGAAGTAAAGAGTGAGTTATATGAATATTTGAGGGAAGTACTTTCAAAGCCTAGGAAATTGCAAATATATATTAATTTCCTGTACAGAGAAAATGACACCCTCACCACATTTTTTAAATTAATTTTTATATTTTTGTTTTTGAGAAAGAGAAAAGATAGTGGAGACAGTCATGAATTTGAAGAGATGGCTAGATGCAAGATCCTTAAGGTATACTATGTAACAACTTTGGAGTTTTTTTTTTTTCTGAATGTGATGGAAGCTACTAGATCATTTTGAAAATGATGTGATCCTTTATTTATGTGTGCAAAATAGAAAATGAAGGTGAAAACTAAGTTGGGACAGTATTGGGAGAATATTGAATATTAAAGTGAATACAGAGACTATTGTTTATAGTCTAATTTAGTTGTCCACAGAAATATGATAGTTGTTTTTCTAGGGTGATGGAGATGATACAATGGTGTAGAGTTGAGATATATTTAGAAGGTAGAGAAAATAGGATACTTTTTAATGGCAATACGGATTGCTTAATAAACAGGAAAGTAAAAGTTTGAAAGCAGTGGATAAAAAGTAAATATTAAGGAATCAAATCCCAGACAGAAGCAGCACTTCAAAATCGAGCATGCAGCCAAAGTAGCATCCATACCTAGAGGCCAGTACTTAGTCTAGTTGAAATAGCAGGAGAGTTAGTTGGCCTGACAGATTTTACAGGGTCAGAAAGAAATCGAAAAATCCTGATGACAGTGTAAGTGAAAGAACAGGCTACAATTGGGAAGAGTCTGAAATGCTAAATTACTAGTTCGATTAAACGCCCTTTCTCACACCAGAATTTTACTGAGTAAGCAGAAATGAGTTGTTAAAAGTAGAGAATTCCTGAAATCTTGAACATTCTTACAGCAATTGAATTCTGATTCTGCAGGAATAGATGCCAATATCTAAAACTAAATTCTCTCCTTGCTCAACCAGTAACTTGGTAAGAACCTCAGCCCTTTGTAATGGTAGCACAAGAATTTTGAGCTAAATTATTCAAAACTGATCTTAACCTTAATTAAACCATAACTCCCTCACCTCAAACTTCTAGACGAAAGGAAGGATGTGTACTCTCTGGAAAAAAAAAATAAAACAAAGCAAAACAAACTATAGTTTAAGATTTTACATATATGTATGTTTTTAGTATATATATATATATATATATATAGAGAGAGAGATATATATATACACACACATACACATATCAGTGTATATATTATTTTATAGTTATATTTTTATATATTATTTGTATGTTATATGAATAATGTATATTTGTATATTTATATTATGTAATTTCATATATATCTATGAAATAAAATAAGAATACATGTCACACAAATAACTAATCATAATGGAAAAAATAAAATGGATTAGCATTGCTAATAGAGTTACTTAAAATAGAGTCAGGAGGCTATTAAGAAAGTGGGCCTATGCACATCTTGTGCCTCAGTTATAGAGCTGCTATTAAGTTGCTAAACCTGTTGTTAAACTCAGCTAGAAGCTTGTCATAAACATCCTGGAACAACTGTTGAATGGATACATACCATAGGGACTTTACTTCCTTATCGGTTTTCCCTCCCTCGTTTGCATATTGGATTAACCAATTCTTGTTAACCTAGACAGCAATCCTTCATTTGCATGAAAGAATATATTTGTGGTTTTTGCCTTTATAAATCCTACCATTCTTTGTTCTCTCCAGAGAGCAATTTGAGTTGCTATATGAATATGTGTCTCTTGGATTTGAATCTTTCAAGACCCCAAATAAACTTTTAAATTTTGTTACAGCCCCAAGTTTTTATTGGTTAACACCAGAAAAATCAGTGGAAGCATCTTCGCTGATGACTCAGATATTATACTTAGCAAATGAGGACCAAAAGTTTTCATTGTAAATATGGATTTAGTGGATGGAATTATAGAAATTAAGGGTACAGAGGATAAATAGGGAATAATATGAATAACTTAAAACCAACCAATAAATTCAACAATTTAAATGAATATACAGATTACGTGATGCCAGGATAATTCTGAGTTAATAAATCCACATATGTCATTATTTCAAGGTTGTTTTGACTATTATAGATCACTTCAAATTCTATACAAATATAGAATCAGATTGGAGTATTTACAAAATGCCTGCTGGAATTTGAATTGTAATTCTATCGAATTTATGGATTGATTTTTAGACATTGTGCATTTTAATAATTTTGAGCTCTTCAGTCCATACACATGATCTCTCTCTCTTAATTTAAGTGTTCTTTAATTTTTCTCTGCAGTGTTTTCTAGTTTTTAGTATGTAAATATTATGTGTTTTTTTATAAGACATATTCCCAATTATTTTGGGTTCTTCTACTACACATTGTATTTATAAATTTCACTTTCTAATTATTTCTCAAACATAAAAATAAAATTTATTATATATACACAATACTTTCTCAATTCATTTATTAATTTTAGTATTTTCTAAAACGTTAATAACAATTTCCTACATGTAAATTGAGTAACTTGTAAATAAAGTTTTAAATTTCCTTTTTTCAAACTTTATGCTTTTATTTTTTCCTTATTACAGTGGCTGTTGCCTGCAGTAAAATGGGAATAGAAGTGGAAAGAGATAACATTATTGCTTTATTGGCTTCTTCCTGATTCTAGGAAAATAATATTCCACATTTCAGTAAATATAATTTTAGTTGTAGATTTTTTTATAGGAACTTTACACATTGAGAAAAGATTCTCCTGTTTCTAGTCTTCTGAAATATTTTTACAGCATGAATGATGCTGAATCTTTTAGTATTTTTTATCTGACCATTTATTTTTTTCTCATTTTAGTAATGAATTATATTACATTAATTGGTTTTCAAAAGTTAAACCAATCATGTTTGTGAATAAGTCCTTCTTGGTCATAATATCATCTTTTTATATATTGCTGAATTCTGTTTACTATCTCATTTTATTCTGTTTGTTTTTGAAGCTATACTTATGAGCTCTGCAACAGATTTAGGCTACTGAATAAAATAAACTGACATTTGGGCCTTATGACATAGCAGATCAAATATTATTTGAAGAATTTGTGGAATTTGAAGAATTTGCTGAATGGAATGTTTGGCAGGCGGAGAATGGAGAATGACAAAACAAACTCGTAGGATATTGGAGCAAAGTCATACCATCTTTTATAGATAACTATTCTCCATTGAAAAACAGTTTCTGTTTGTTAATGGGCTCTAATAGAGACTGAAGATTTAAACATAATCCACTAAATTATCATGTAGTATGAGCTGTGTCTATTATGCCTATGGTGTTATGTAACCCAACATGCTATAAATTTGGGCATTTGCAGCAGTACTCATCAAGAGAAATTCATCATGGAAATGTAATCAGGTTTGAGCAGGTCTTGAAGGCACAAGCAGCATGAAAAAAAATGGCTTTATTCTATATTCTCTGTATTAGCCATTTCTAATTTAACCCAAATTTAAAGCCACTTGAAATTATCCATAATGAGTTAACTGAGGGAAAAGAAATAAAAGAATGCTTTAAGGAAGATTACATATAACTATATCATAAAATCTAAAACGATGCTATATCAACAGAAAACAGGGCTGCTACTACGCACTGTTGATGCTGCAATGAGAGGGAATTTCTGATTTACTTATTAGTACTCCTTTGTCCCATGGCATAATTTAATGGAAAGCTACAGGAACAAAAGATTATTATAGTGCAGACCCTTTGGGAAGAGAGGTTTGGGTCAAAGATTCAAGTAAATAGTCATAACCATTTGTTTGGGTATACTTTGTTCCTTTAAAATAATGTTCTCTAAATCTGATTATAAATACCTTTAGGAACTTAAAATTTATCAAATCACTTTGCTCTCTAGTCACTTTTTATGCATTTTCTTGAAATGATTACTTCTTCGTTGTAAACACAAAAATCCTACAGACGGTTAATGATTAAATTTAATTAAGATAGAAAGAATTGTTTAAAAAAAGTGAAAATTGTCTGTAAGATATGTTGTGGAGCTCATGAAAATCTAGGCACTGACAAAGGGAATATACATTTTGGATCCTGAGAATATTAAGATAGAAATAATTGTTTAAAAAAAGTGAAAATTGTCTGTAGGATATGTTGTGGAGCTCATGCAAATCTAGGCACTGAGAAAGGGAATATACATTTTGGATCCTGAGAATTGTGACAGTAGGTATCATCTAACATTCCCCATCACTCCCCTTGGCATGGAGGGTAACGTATACCATAATAACAAAAGAAAATATCCTAAATAACCCAACTGTTATTATCACTAATTGAACAAACATTATTTAACGTTAGAAAAAAATGTTCGAACATTCCTTAAACTAAGAATTCTGACCACCAAAGAAAGAGAAAGAAAATTCCATTTATTTAATGTTGTTTCTCCTGAATTAATTTTCTGTTTTTTTTTTTAATTAGATGTGGTAAGATGGTAAGATTACTTTCTAGTTTTACACTATTTTGATAGGAAATTAATCTTTTATAGTTTCATATGCACATACTTCTAAAGTGCATGGAAATGAACCACAAACGAAATTGAATGGGAAGATTCTGTCATTACTTATAGAACTATCTACTACTCATGCAGCCATCTGTTGTGAATGATTCACTTTTGAGACATGTAATGAAACATGAAATCTTGATGTTAGAAAGTGTGCATTGCTCCAATAAGGATACTTCTTGTTCTGTATTATATTCGAATTTAACTATCTCATTTTATTCTATTTGTTTTTGAACTTCTGTACATCATTAGATTGATTGAGAGAAAAAGACAGATTAGATTTCGTAGAATATTTTTAGTTAGATTTGATCATTCCTTTTGTTTATTTTCAGTCTGTTTATTATTCATCATTTCATTTGTTCAGATTTCTCTTCCAATTATTGTATTTTTAAAATTGGGAAACAAGGTTAAATAAAATTAAATTAAACTTCCTAAGTAACAATGCCCAATATAAGGAACCTTAAAATTTAATTTATCCCAACTTTCAAATAGCCATTTCTGTTGTTTTCTAACTTATGATATACTCAACACTAGAAGTAGAATAATCCAGAGAATCCTAATGTTTATGATTAAATGTAAGATGGTAGAAAAAAGACGAGTGAAATTAGGAGACCTAGGTTCTAGGTTTGGCTATATATGTACTTCAATTTCTCCTAAGAAAAATTGAAAAAAAATTGTAGTATTCTTAATCCTTAGTCTTTTTCAACTCTGATTAATTTGTTATTGATTCTGTTTCATATAGTGAAGATAATCCAAGAATGTGGATAGCCAGTGAGGAGTTACAAAGTAGCTCCTTATTAAGTAAAGTTGACATAGGAAAGAACTCCTGGGGTGATTGGCTCAAATTTCTAGCTAGTTTAGTTGTTAGGCCTTCAAGTAAATTATAGGTATTTCAAATAAAAACAGTTATTTTCCTGAGAGCCACAGAGAAAGGAATATGAATCATTTGTTGTTTTTTTTTTAATACAAATCTGTAAATATTCATAAGACCTCTGTTTAAAAAATCTGCAAGCTATATTTTCTTCATTTGAAAAAATTTACACTTTAGGAGAGTAAAGCGAGAGTTGGATTCTTTAAGGGTATTAAATTCAGTTTATATATACAAATTAAAATCAAACATCTTAAAGGAAATTATTTTAAAGGAAAGAGGAAAAAGTTTGATGTTTGGGATTTTTTAAAATAGTAAACAGGCCTCGTTCAGACATTGTGTCCCTACTTATGCATACACTCAACACACTCAAGCAGATAAAGTAGAGGGTAAGTTACATGAATGGAATAAATATCACTTATGTAACAATACCAGTGGAAAATCAAGATATAAACATAAAATGAGTATGATGAGGCAAAGCTTTATCTAGCAAAAGCAAAAATTAAATTCATTAGGACAAGTATCTAAGACAAGAAGAGAGAATGTGTTTAATACAGTATAGTTATTATTTTAATGCTATAAATTGTCTTTACCAACTCCTATATTTTTTAAAAATAAAATCAGATGTTTTATGGAGTGGCACTTGGATCTCCAGCTACTAGTTTTCTCCTTTAAACCTGATGTGGGGCTTTCTCTATTATTAATACACAAACAAGGCTCACATGAAATAGTTTCTAATAATTTAATGTAACCTATTTATTCAAAGGACTTCATCCTCTCCATGTAAGTATGTGTGTACATACTTTTGAGTATACTAGAAGAAGGGAGGGAAAGAAATAATAAAACTGATTTTACTCTTCCCACCCTTTATGTTCTCTCATGTATAGCTTTCAAGAGATTCCTGATAACATATTGTGTCTGTAGGACAAAATGGTTTCACAAACAAAGGGTTCTCTTCATAGACTTTCCACTTTGTTTTGGAGTCTAATTGGTTGAGATTAGACACTTGGCAGTAGATTATCGTTGTATGGAAAGTACTACAGAAGAAAATAAGCCATCTCCCATAGGAATTTGATACAGTATATTGTTTCAAAACTATTATTTATATCATATGATGTGCACAGTGTCTATAACAGTCATTCTGAATATGGTATCTTTTGAAGAACCTTAGCAACGTAAACTATGTGAATTTTCAAGAAACTTAAATATTACATAATAAAGCTGCTTAATTTACCAACACATCAGAAATCGAACATATAGAAATCTCTGGTTCTTGTTGAACTGAGAAATATGTGCTGGCAAAATGTCATTGACAAGGAGAGTTATTAAGATTCAATCTTACTGTTTTGCTATAACTTTAGAGTTCTTTCCAGATTTTTGTCTTTTGCTTTCTTAACAACTACGGGCTATAAAAAGTGGACATTGGACTTTACAGTGTTTTAACTATACTAGAGTACTGCAAGCTAAAATAAATATTCACATGTACATAATGATTCAGTGCTTATTTTGAAAGAACTAATATTTCTTTTATTTTTCTATGTTTTCTGAGATGCACATATCAAATTTGATTTTATCTTTTCAATTAAGTTGGTATTTTATCATAATTAAGTGTATTTGTTTTTTATTTTTAAGCCTATAGTACCTGGTATTCCCAGGTGGTCTCCCATCCAAGTACTAACCAGGCTGGACCTTGCTTAGCTTCCGAGATCAGATGGGATCGGACGCTTTCAGGGTGGCATGGCTGTAGACAATCAAGTGTACTTATAGGATTTTTTTTTAGACCTTTTAGATCTTTAATGCCTGAATGTAGGTATTATTGTTAATGGTCACTGCTCAGATTGTCACTAATATTTGTGAAATATAAGGAAATCATTTTGCTTAACAGCAAAAACACTAGTATATTGTCTTATAAAAAGTTCTGCTTTTATAAATCAATATTTGCAGATATACATCATGCTGCTTTGCAAACATCTACTATTCCAAAGAGTCGGCTGGACAAGAAACTAATGAACATAAATGATTATGACCATTAAACTAATCTGCTTTCTAGAAAATTAAGATAAAAATAACAACATAACATTATTAAAATTTCCTCCGAAGATTCAAAACCCTACATCCAAAACCAATTTATCACGTACTATTATATTTTTCCTTTTTAGGTGCCATTCTAATCCTTATCAATATATATCCTTTACAGTCCTAGTATCTATATTTATTAGTAATAATATGTTTTCTTGGAAGGAATCCAAAAGATATTTTAATAATGCATTCCTCTAGTTCTTCTCTCTTTTTCAATTTTAGAGAACATAAAGTATATTTTAAAGGTAAAGGGGTATATAGGCTTTCTGTTGGAAAGTTTACAAGTGAAAATGCTGAAAGTGTTGAGAATAGAAATATATATAGAAGGAGATGAGAAAGGAAGATAGGAAAGGTATATTTTATTGGGAGATTTAAGAAAAGAAATTGTACTGTGATTTTTCAAGTCTCTATGATAACCAAGGGTATATTTTCAGGTATTATATCTAAAATTAAAATAAGCTTTCTCATAGATAAGCCTTTCTTCATTTATAAAATTTTAGTGCCTACTCTCTCAGGCATTTTTTTTTTTTTTTTTTTTTTTTTTTAGGGATAGAGTATTAGCAGTGAATAAAATAGACAATTATTTTGCTCTCTGAGAGCTTGTTCTCTAGTACAGTAAGCCAAATAATAAACAGAGATATTAGTCATCACCATCATAAGAAAATATCAGATCAAGATAAGAACTTTTCAGAGAATAGGTTATTGTTCACTGACTAAAAGGCCATATTAGAGAGTAGTATAATGAAAGCCTCACTAAAAAGGTGAAATATAATCTAAGACCTGAATGACAAGAAAGAGATAAAATGTGAATATTAGGAAAAAGAGTTTCCAAGCAGATGGAATAGGGTGGAAATGTTCTATTATGGGAAAAGTCTTGGCAGGCTCGAGAGAGGCCAGAGTGGTAAAGGATAGATAGCAAAGAGAAGAGAGCGGAAGAAATAGGTGGTTTTAGATGATAAAGATTTTTTGGAGGGAAAATATGAAGAATTTCTTGAAGTTTACAAAAGAAATTCTGAATAAATGGAAAGATAAGTCATGTTCATGGAGGAGAAAAATGACATAATTTGAGGTATCTTTTCTACCCATATTAGACAATGAATTCAATAAAATTTCAGTGTTTAGGGGACTTGTCTAATAAATTCAAAATTAATATGAGAAAATATATTTATGCAAAGATGGCCTAGGCAATGCTAAAATAATGAGAAGAACAAAATAAAGAAAAGACAAAATTTTTCCCTCTTGTCAAATACATTACAAGGGTTCATACTTGAAAACAAGTGATACTGGCCAAGACATAAACAAATAATTCAGCTGAGTAAAATAAATTCTAAAATAGATTTTAGTGTATGTAAAAATGATAGAGATTTCTGAGGAAAAAAAGCCTATTTTTTCATTATAGGGTTTATAATATTATTTATTCAGAAAGTAAATCAAGTTATGTATTTGCTAGGTACAGTTTATAAAACTAAATTCAATAGGATACTAGCTTAACATTTCAATGAAAGTATTAAGCATTATAAAAATCAAAATGTATGTAATTTCCACAGAAGTTTTAGGTAACTCCTTTGATAAAATATAAGACTCATTCATCATAAAAACAGTTGAATAAAATGGGAATTGGCCATATGTATGTGTATATCCTGATTAATAAATAGAAAGATGTGTTATGTGTATGTATACAGGAGATATACTTAGATATTATATATCTAGAAAAAGAAATCTATTGTACAACCTATTACAAACAAGATGATTTACTAAAGTAAAATTTGCATAATGCAATTTAGAAAAGTTAACATTTAAAATTAACGGGTGTTATACATAAAAAAATAATAACCATTTAGATTATACTACAAGAATGAAGATTTTATTTGCAATAGCAAAAACATTGCTAAAATATCTAAGAAAAAAGGTAACAAGAAATCAGTAAAATTTGAATGACTATGTAAAGTTAAACTTTAAATACTCCTTAAGCGTACAAAAGAGATTAAAAAAAAAAAATGAAAGAGATACCTTACTTTGGACAAGAAGCCTCACATTCTATAGATTTTATTTTCTCTTGTTAGTTTATAAAGGTATCATGATCACATTAATAATAGTCACTTAATTTTTTACCTGAAGCAAATAAGATGATTTTGCTTAAATTTTGATGAAAATTTAAACAATATTTAAACAATATTTTTAACCAGAAAAACTAAAGAAAAACAATATTGGGGATAGGTTATACCAGAAATAGAAACATTTCAAAAAGCTTCTTTTGTTAAGGCCATATAGAATTGTTTATAGATAAATAGAAAAACTAATAAAACAGAACAGGATCTCCAATATCATACCCAAGATTTATAGAAATTTACTATTTAATAAGGTAGCATTTTAAATCATTAGTGAAAATATGGATGATGTAGCAATAATTAATTAGCCTTTGGAGAAAAAAGCCTATTGGTCGTTTTTTTTTTTTTTTTTCAAGGCAAAGCAAAATAAATACCACGAAGCAAAACTTAAATACCACAAACTAAGTCAAAATGACATGACAAAATAGGAAAAACTATTGCAAGCTATAATACTTAAAATGAGATATCACTAATACAAAGGTCTGTGAAAAACTGAGATGGAAATGCCCAACAATATAAAATAAAAATGATTAAAATATATGAACAATCAAGCTACAGAAATGGATATTCAGATTAACATAAATACATAATTAGGCACTTTAACGTCTTTCACAGAAAGAGAACTGAAAATTAACCCATTTCCCATTTAAAAAAAAAAGTGCAGCTCACTGCCAGCGTTAATTTAATTTTACATAAACGCGCTCTTTGAGCCTGAAGAAAACCTGACTGATTTTCAATGTCAAAACAAAATATAAAAACTGTTCTTGGAGTTATTTCTAAACAGAACTTGTCTTTAATCCTAATGTAACAGAAATGTATACATAAATTGGATTCATCAAATGAATCTTTGGCTAACAACTGTTCGAGAATGATGTTAACATCATGCATAGGAAAATGCTTCTTTTTCTAGGATTTAACATTTTCAGCAACCGAGAATTACTATATTTTGTAAATGGAAATACCACTACTAAAAACAGAATGCTATAAATAGAACGATGTCATTTGTCTCCAAAGACTATCAATATACTAAAGCAATGGGAAAATAATAATAAAAGTGAGATATTTATAGCAAACTTTGGGGTAAGGTTAAGATTGTAATCTGCAAGTTATCTCGGAATAAACACTACAGCTGCAAGCACAGCCAAGGAGTATTTTCAGGGCAAATGGGAAATGGATTAAAAATACACTAAAATATCCTTCACCTATGAGATTTGCAAAAATTCAATATTTTGATAACACACCTGTTAGTGAGGCTGTGGGGATACAGAGACTCTAATACATTGCAGTGGAATGCAAAATATTTATTACCCATAGGGAGGGGGCATTAGCAAAATATAACACAATTACATTTGACTATGTTATGCTATGACCAAATTTCTAGGACTACAAATTAAATGTAAACTTTAAAAATTATAAAATTATATACCTACAAAATTGTTGGTTTTGACTTATTATAACTAAAGATTAGATGCAATTCAGATTTCTATCCATAAGCTCTGAATGAGTAACTGACTGTACATCAGCACAATCAAGCATTGTGTAGTAGTACATAGAATTGAAGTGATTTCTATACACAGAATGTAAAATGTTTTTCAATAAGAAAAACAAACTGAAAAGAGATGTACTATGTTCATAGATCGAAATATATCATAAATATTTCAATTTTTCAAAGTACTCCATAAATTCTGTTCATGTCAATGATAATCTTGACAAAATTTTTCATTCAATTTGTCAGAATACTGATTCTAAATTTCATAATATTGAATAAAGTCACAGAATAGACAATGAGATTTTGAAAAACCAAACAAGAAGGGGCTAACTGCCTTACTAGAGACCAGGGTTTATTATGAAGCTGTAAAATTATGACACACAAAGAAACACATTTATTAATGAAAACATAGCTTGAAAATAGATCCATACTAAAATGAAAACTTATTTTCTATGGCACTAAAATAAAAGTAATGTTATTAGGGTAATTGATTTTCTCTATAAAAAAATATTAAATAACTACATCATGCCATAGGTAATAATCAATTATTGATAGAGAACATAACTAAATGAAAAAAGTTTAAAAGAAAATCTAGAGTACAAATCTTTATAATGCTGATATAAACAGCATAGATTCTTCTTCAACAATATAAAGATATATAAAATATAGATTAAAATGTTAGAAATTGGACTTTCATAAAAAATAAATTATGCAAATAAAGACATTATAAAGTTAGTAGATACCAAAAGACTAGACTAAGACATTTTCTATATATGTAAAGCAAAGGTTTGTATCCAGGTTATATAAAGATTAATACAGACTGAGAAAAAAAGTGAAAGCTCAATAGAAAAGATCAATTGGCAAACAGAAAGATATACTCCTAAAATAGTTATGAAATGTTTCTTAATGTTTGAATATTCTTATTTTCAAAAATATTGAAAAGCTTTATATCTTGTCTCCATTTTAGCAAAGTACTTGTTTTAGCTTTGGAAAGTCATCAAAGTAGCCTGAATCTTCTCTTTTTTTCAATTATCAGTAATTTTGTCAAGAAAGCTACAACTGTTCAATAACATCTATAATGGTGACTCCAGGAACTTGACCACAAAAATTTATCTCATTCTTATGATGAAAAAAATTTTCCAGGTATGCCATCCTATGAAAGAAAAATCATTTTTTTCCCCAAATTCCCTCAAAATGTATTTTTTTTTCTTTCAGATAAAAAGTGAAAATTTGACTGCTCCTTGTTAAAACAAATGCCTCAAGATTGTATTCTTGAAAGGCAAAAATTTTCTGCATAGTATAGAATGCTATATTCTATCACTATATCCTAAAAAATGTTTTTAAAATATGATTATTCACAGCTTTGTTTCTGATAATGTTCATAACTTCTACAGTTGGTACAATTTCTTTTAGAGATACTTTAAATTAAAAAAGCTTTGAGTGATGACTGACTGAAGCAAACACAGATACATTACCAAGTATCATACATCAAAACAATGCAAGCACAGGGAAAAGTATAAAACATTTCTTTCCAGCTGTATCATGTTCTTATAAGTACTCTAACAAATTACAACAAATCTCGTCACTTAAAACTATAGGAATTTATTCTCTCACAGTTCTAAGGCCAGAAGTCTAAAATCGGTATCACTGGGCCAAAATCAAGGTATTTCCAGTCACGCTTCCTCTGGAGTCTCTAAGGGAGAATCCATGCCTTGTCTCTTCCAGCTTCTAGTGGCCTCAGTTTACCTTGGCCTATGATTGTGTTATTTTAATTTTCAAGGCTAAGAACTTCAAATCTCTCTCTGTTCCATCTTTATACTGCCATTTCCTCAATATGTGTGTCAAATCTCCCTGCGCTTCTCTCTTATAAGGATACTTGTGATTTCATGTTGAGCCCATCCAGATAACCCAAGATAATTTGTCCATTTGTCAATCTTTAGGGTAATTATATCTACAAAGACACCCCCTTTTTGTGATTAAGATTTAATATCTTTGTGCTGGGGATGGGGTGGGGCTATCATTATTTCATTATTCTGTCTTCTACATCAGCCATACTTTTATTTGAGAGGAAAGAAAACAACTTTTCTATTTCTTAAATAACATATTTTTCTTTTTGTAGTTTACTTTTCAAAAGTGATTCACAATCACAGATTAATTTTTCTTTGATGGCCACTACAGGAAAAAGGTAGGTATTTATTCTTCCTTTAGCTTAAATCAAGCGAGAGATTTAAGGTAACAACTAGGAGAGATTAATTAGTGTCTCATGAAATTATGGGAGTGCAGTGAACTGTTAAATGACTCCTCTCTGAAAGAGCCAAAGGACAAGCAACTCAGAGAAGAAAATGAAGGAGTGTTTGCTACTAGGTAGAATCACCCAGCACACTCAGAGTTTTTAGGGCAGAGAATGAAGAGTTTTCCATAGACAAAATGTGGAACTTGTATACAGGACGGCTGACTGATAGAACTCTAAAAATAGGAGAGCAAGCTTTTGCAATTGGATCCCAAGAACCAAAGACTAAAAGAAAATTCTTAAGGACTCATAAAAGAGAATGCTTCACTTATCTCAAGTAGTGGTGATGAAGAAGTTGTCTTAGAAGGATCTACAAAAATATCCCTTCAGAGAAAGAGCCAAATTTCAACAATGTTTAAGACCAGAAAGTACAACACCAGCTCCTGAAAGCATAAACCAGAAAGAAACTCCTGTGTCCCTTTAGTTGCTTCCCTCTCCTTTAACCCTCAGCCCTGGAAAGGTCAGAGTTTGAGGGTGAGTAGGAGTAAGAGGAGAAAAAAAGAAAGAACCCAAACAGTTCACGAAAGATAAGCTAATTGACTAATTGATTTTGATGGCTTAATAGAGTCTTTTCAATTTCTGATGGAAAAAGCCACACATTTGTATGCATAGATGAATTTTTAGGAAAATAACTTGTTCATAGGTTAAATCATAAATAAAAGGAAGATTCCCTTCTGCTAAAAAGTAGTCTTTTTCTAGTGGCCAATATATTATTTTCTCATAATCATAACAACTAATCACTTAAAAATCAGCATTTTCTTAACATGCATTATGTTCCTTATGCCTTTTTCACTCTGTACTAGTATCCAATTCATAAAAATATTACTGTTTATATTTTTGCCCAGCTATTTTTAATCCAGTAAAAAAAATCAAGAATTATACAATTTAGAGGTTGTAGACTACATTTGAATACCGATGTATTTGAAATTTCCATAAAATGAATGCACTTGCCATTCAAGATGAGTTTTTTTTTTTTTTAGTTTCTAAAAACATTTATTTCAACATCTAGATTTCTAATAAGGGTTTCTGCAGTTATTTCACAAATAATATCATAGACAAACATGATCAAATGCTTTTCTCTTCATATACCATCTCAAGGACATAATTTATTTCCACAAATAACCATATGAAAGTAATAGCACAACACATCACTGTTAACCATCACAAGCCTAGAAGCTCAAGCTCTTAAATTGAGTTGCTGCCCAGCCTCTCACTTGAAAATTCATAAGACATATATAAGTATATACATACATACACAGAGAGACATACGTAATCTCAAAATATGGTTATCATCTGGTGATAATTTTTTCCTTTGACACTGTATTATATAGTATAGCTCATGTTTGACATTTAAGAAGTTGCAGCTACATTCCATTATCAAAGACATATTTGTTAAAACATGTATAAAAGGATTTGTACTTGAAGCACAGCTTTGATATATTTAATAGAATGTAAAGCTGTCATCCTATTTTAACAGGCAATGTTTTATGTGTGTTGCGTTAGTAGTAATATAATAATGCCTCTTCTGTGTGTTCTTGCCATTAGCACTTTTTCTCTTCCTTTCTTTTAGTTAATCTTAAAACTTTAATGTAATCCAAACACATTAACATCTTTTTCTCCTCTTACTCTTCTTGAACAGAAGGTTTTAAATGAACTTTCCTTAACTGAAGGATAGTTACTATAAAACTAGATCATCAGTACATTTCCTTCTACCTGCCCATGGATTCTTGTACACTCTTTCTAGCTTGGAAATACTTATGGTCACTGAATGTGTTTGTTCATAACAATAACAGAGATCACAGCAAGTTAGAATGAAGAAAATAAATGGGGAATGAATTTAATGCATTTAAGAGCAACTGTACTCTCTTATGTGCTATTAAGCCAAGCTATTTCTGATGGCATTGATTTAAAATGAGAAAACAATGTGTGAACAATTTATAACTTAATAATGGAAGAGTTATTGGCATTATTACAAAAAAAGTCATTGGTATTTTCTCACAAGTTTTTTCAAAAAATTTTTCTGATTCACAAGATTCAGATTATTATTTTCCTTATGATATTTCAGTATGACTTTTAATACTGTCTTTGAAGACTGCAGCATATAAGAATATGTCAAGAAAAGTTAATCATACTATGAGAATTACCTGACTGATTGTCCCCAAAGTAGTCTTATCTGGATTGCAGCTAAATACACACACACACACACACACACACACACACACACACGTACACACAGCTTAATAATAGCATTAGAAAAAGAAAAGCTTGCCTTTGAATAGCAGGAAAAAATTATATGGTTTAATGGTCTTGGATTCTCAGCCTTAATATATTACATCTCAAATTTAATGTTTTATATTTTTCAGGAGTAATTTTGGTATTTATTTAATTATTTCCATGATATATAAACCAAAGACACTGAACTCAAAGACAATTGGGTAGGTTCTCCTGTTAAACTCCATCAAAGCTTAGGTGGCTTGGGGTTTCTGGGACCAGGGAGAGTAACCAAAAATTTTTTCAGAAGTTAAACAAGATCCTAGACCTCAGTATTGAGGTTGATTTAAGGGAACTCAATAATATATTTGAAAATACCACAGGATATTTGAATATTTTTACTGCTTTAGAGGTTTCCTATATCAGAAACTTATTAAAGCATAAGGCTACATTTCAATCTAGTTGTTTACCTCTTGACTTTTCTATTAACTTAATTTGTCGTTGTTTGTATAAAATTAAGTTGCTAATCAGTATCAACTGAAAATTTTCTTGACGTAATATTGAAAGTTAAAAGCTACTTCATGTGGATTTTATCACACATGAGCTTTAGAAAATGAATGTCTACATGTAAATTTTGAGCATCCATTACATAAAATGCATGTATTTCTCACATTCACATTTTAAACAAATAGATATGTTTAAAAAACAGCTTTAATAAAGAGGATCTTACAAGCATGTTTCTTTTATAGTAAACTCTTTCAAAAGACTAACATTGGCTTTTAGTCAAAAGATACATCTCCAATGCATCAAACCTCATTTCAGGGGTTAATTACTAAATTCGATTGTTTCAAAATCTTAAGCATAAATTACATGTCATGAATTTTCCATTCTATAGTCCCTTTTTCAATAATTTGTGGATGCCCTTTGCATTTGTTAATGTTTGGAAGATAATGGAATTACATATGTAAATTCTATTACTTTGAGGCTGTATACTATATTGGGATGAGAAGGGAGGGAGAGGGAGAGAGCGAGAGAGAGAAAGGGAGAGATGGAGAGGATGGTGAGAGAAGGAGAGAAAGTGAGAGAAAGAGAGAGAGAGGGAGGAAGAGAGGGAGAGAGGGAAAGATTTACTGAGAAGATTACTTACTGAAAATTGAAAAGGGAGTATTAAACATTATGTAAAAGTTCTGACCTTAATACATAGAAAGTGGTTTTTTTAAATTATTTTTTCAGAGAGTAAACATATTGTTCTTTAAATATCATCTCTCATAACACAAGTGTAATGGAAAAGTCTCTAAAATGATTACTAAAATTTTGAATTTGTGTTAATAACAAAAAAAAACAATGTTAAAGAACAATGTACAGATAAAAAATCAGAAAATGCATCATCTACAAATTAAAAAATAGGCATTTATATTAAATAGACCTAACCTTATGAATCACTGCCTTTATCTTATGCATTTTTAATCATTTTTGCAAGGTCAGTAAACACTAAATTATAATCAAACCAAATTCAGTAAAATGAATCCAACAATATACCAGTATGACAAATGAACTCCAAAAATATATAAAAATTATAATACATCATGACCTAGAAGGGCTTATTTCAGCAACTGACTTAATGTTCAGTAATTAATCAAGGTAATTCACCACATTAAAAGACTAAAAAAGAAACAGAAGCAGAAAAAATTTTTGATAAAATTCAGCACATATTCATTATAAAATATCTCATCAAACTGAGTATAGAAATAATCTTCCTCAGTCTGATGAAGGGAATATAAGAAATACCTACAGCTAACAACCTACCACATGGTGAAAAACTTGATGTTTTCTTTCTCACATTTAAAATAAAGCATGTATGTTTACCTTAAATATTACAGTTAAATATTATACAGGAGATCAAAGTCAGTGTCATAACGCATGCAAAAGAGCCTGTGGACTGGAAAGCAAGATGCAACACTGACTTTATTTTTAGACCACATGATTATCTTTATAGAAAATCTTAAAGAATTGACAAAAATAGCTATGAAACTATAGCATGAGTAGAGTAAGTTCACAGAATTCACAGTCATTATATGAGTCAATTGTATTTCTATATGCTAAGAAGTAAACAATTAAAATTTAAAAATTTTAAATACCATTTACAATAGCATAAAAATGAAATAATCAATGATTAATGAAGTATATATACATATATCTATACATATATACATATATACACACATACACACACACACACATCTATATAAAACATGTATGATACAAAACATGAAGAGAAGTTAAGGAAGACCTAAATAAAGGAAGAGATGCTATATTCATGATTAGAAGATACCATATGAAAGAGACATAAATTCTTATAGTCTTATTAAACTGATCTATAGAGTCAATGCAATCCCAGTCAAAATCCAGAAAGGTCGTTGTAAAAACAGACAAACTTTGAAAAATGTATGTGGAGATGAAACATTATATGAAATAGGCAATGGAATTTCAAAAAGAAAGACAAATATGGAAGAATTATACAACTTGATTTCAAGATATAGTATGCAGCTACAGTAATCAAGTTAAGTGTTGGCATTGACATAAACGTGTTGACCAATAGAACAAAAGAGAGTGTCTAGAAAGAGACTTACACACGTATGGTCAATTAGTTTTGGACAATCGTGCCAAAGTAATTCAATAAGTTATTAATAATAATTTCAGCAAATGGTGCTGAAAAGTTGGCTGTTTATATTTTTAAAAGGGACCTACATCTTTATACTTTACATAAAATATAACAATAAGTGGATCATAAACCTAAAAATGTGTTTAAACTATAAAACTTCCAGAAGAAATCATTAAAAAATTCTGTATGATCTCAGGTTAGGCAAATAATTGCTAGGCCACAAAAAGAATAAATTATAAAAAATAAAATGGATAAATTGTACTACATTAAAATTATAAATTTGTTTTCTTCAAAAGTACTCTTAAGAAAATGAAAATGTGTAGGAAATATTTGGGAAACATCTATCTCAAAAGATTTGCATCCAGAATATGTTAAGAACTTTAAAACTAAAAAATAAGAATACAGACAATCTAATTTAAACATAGGTAAAAGACTTAAATAGAGCCTTTATTGAAGAAGCAAATTTAAAGATGCTCACTGTCATTAGTGATTATGAAAATGCAAATTAAAACTCCAAAGTGATACCACTACGTGCCCACTGGAATGACTAAAGTTAATAAGACTAATAATACCAAGTGTTGGCAAGGGTGTGGAGTAAAAGGAACTCAAATATTAATGAAAATGCAAAATATCAAAGCTACTTTAGAAAACAGTTTGGCAGTTTCTTAAATGTTAACATACACTTACAATACAATCTAACAATGCCAACCCTATATACTCATGAGAAATGAAAACACATGCTTATTCAAAGACTTGTACTTGAAAATTAAGAAAGTTTATTCATTATAGGTCAAACCAAAAACAACCCAAATGTCTATCAACTGGTGAATGGGTAAACAAAATGTGGTATATTTGTATAATCAAATACTACTCTGCAATGGAAAGGAGCAAGCCAGCAATAGATGCAAAAACATGGTTGAATTTCAAGAACAATAGGCTAAGTGAAGAAGATACAAGAGACTATGCATTGTATGGTTCCTTTAATATGACAGTCAGAAAAAGCAAAACTATAATGACAGAAAGCAGATCAGTGAGGCAGGGTATGGTGGGAGAGGATTGATTACAAAAGGTGAAGGGAATTTTGGGGGTGATAAAAATATTCTATATCAAATTGTGCTGGGCACACTATTATATAAAATTATAAAAATCTCATCAAAGTGTATAATTAAAATGGGTGAAATTTACTGTTACTAAATTATACCATGATAAAACAGGCAAACATTTAAGAATGTTAGAAAATAATATATAGGTAAAACCCTTCCCCACAAAAGTAGAAAGAATATGATCCTCAAAAAAACATTTTACTTTAAATGAACTTAATGAAACATTTACTGTATTATTCTTTAAAAAATTTTTGTTTTAAAAAAAAAATCACTAAAAACTAGGTCACCAATGAATTTCTGGGAAAAGTGTTCTGAAGTCCTTTTTCATTAATGCCTTTTGAGTTTTGTGCTCCCTCTCTGGGAACACACTCCCTCCTGTGACCTTGCCTACCCAGATTCTCTTTGGAATTCTGGGACCACTCTTGCTAGGCAGCAGCCTGGGTCTTATAATTAAGGTTTACAAAACACTTTCACAAGAATTATCTCATTTGATTCTTATAACCCTGCGAAACAAATAGCAAGCAATATCATTATCTTCATTTCACAAATGACACAGCAGAGACACATAAAATATTATAAAACACTTTTTTTTTTTGCTATGGAAATATTGTAGTGTACCTAAATTGATGATATTTCAGTAATTGTCTGAGTTTCTTATTAAGGAATGATATTTAGGGGCAATCTGTCAAATGGTTTTAAATATCATTTTGTAGAGAAATACACATACTCTCTTCTTATACTTAAGCCAGCCTGAATAATAGATACATATTACCTGAGTGTTTATGTCGCTTAAGATGCAGACATTAACAAAATCTTACAAATAAATAATATGTTTACATTAAAATGATTAGGCAATAATTTTTCTCCATTTCTCATAAACTAGCTAACAAAACAGCAAGTACTCATGAGATGTCTGTAATCTTTAGCAGTTTAGAAAGTTATATCTTTCAAGTCATCAAACTATGCTAATTTTATGGCTGTGTTAATTTCCTAAGTGACAGATATCATAAAAATGCTGAACAGAATAGATTGTGATTAGGACAACAATGATTTTAATGTAAAAAAGGTCAGCAGCTGAATAAATAGCTCAATGCGAGTGGAGAGAGAGATGTCAGAAGTGACACACCCTCTGACATGAGAATGGATTGTCTAATGATGGGGCTAGACAAGAGAAAGCAGAATGTTCTGGTCCTGACCCTCTGCCAACCTTTCTTATTACCACTCTGAAGAAGGCAATATTCAACTGTCGCATCACTTTAGTGCTCAATTATAAACACCAAGTAATTTATCTGACTAGAGTATCAGTTCACGCTGAATCTCTCTAAAGCTTTACAATCATTCTTCTTTTTCTGAGACTCACTACACTCTAAGCCATTATGTTAAGGTTTCATTCAATTTGTAAATATGAGAATAAAAGTTTTAAAAAATTGTTTCTCAATAACTTTTAGCACTTTTTTTGGTTTTTATTTCCTACACAAAATATATACTGTATTCCCTGTTTTATATGACTGATATTCAAATAGTCAAAAAAAAATTACGGTTCTGTCCATTCTTATCCCGTAATGTCAGAGGTTAATAAACTCTTGGTAATAAAATCCAATGACCTTCTCTTTAAAAGCATTTTCTTTGTTTTCCCTGGCAGATGTTTGATCACTATTGGCGTTGATTCTTGAAACGTTCTCTCCTCTCAACTTCTGGAACACTATCAACTCCTAGACCTCCTCCTGCCTCTTATGAAACTGCTGCCTGTCTTCTCTGGTGCTTCTATCTTCTCCAGCTCCTAAAATAAAATTAAGCTTAAAGAGTCTCTTTCTCTTCTTTTATATTCTGTTCTAATCTCTTTCTTCTCTACTGCTATATTTCTGAAAGCACTGTCTTTGCTTTTCATAATATGTAACAATATTTCATAATATGTAACAATATCCCAGAAATATTTTCTTAATTCTATTCATATATTTCACCTATAACTTGCTATATGTCTCAATATCAATGTGTTTACAAATTCATAACTATAACATGTCAAAAAACAGAAGTTATAGTTTTCCTCCTTAAATACATCTATAAATCACTTCACCAAATTTCTTGTCATCCTGATTCAAAACTTTGATTTGTTCCTCTTTTTAGTTCCTACTTTCAATGAATTAACATTTTGTATATCTGAGTTCCTCAACATCTGTTGCAATTATACCATCTCTCTATTCTGACAAAGGCTACCCTCTCTTAACGTTATATAAAACTGTCTCTCTCCAATTTTGTTCAGTTCCTAAAATAATCTTACTGAAATGTCAATCTTCTCTTGTCATTTTGATACCTAAGTATTTTCAATACTTCATTTATTGCTTATAGCAGCAGTCCCCAACCGTTTTAGCATCAGGGACTGTTTCCCTCAATCACCCGCCACTCACCTTCTGCTGTGTGGCCCAGTTCTTAACAGACTAAGGACTGGTGCTGGTCTATGGCTCAGGGGTTGGGGATCCCTGGCCTATGGGACTCAGAGTTATGCACATACTCGATGTTATGGTAACAGCCTATGATATTTTTTGCCATAAGCTTTTTGCTCTAACTAAAATTTACCATTCACTGATCCTCTTGAATATTTTTTACTTCCCAATTGCTCTGACTTCTTTGCAATATGTTTTGTTTTCTTGAATAACTATCCACTCCCCTTCCCTCTACCACATACCAAATCTTGCTCCTCCTTCACAAACGCCACCTTCATATTAATGCTTTTTTATATTCCTCAGATAGTAATCTAATTGTTTTGAATACTAATATCTCAAAGCGTTTTACCTATGAATCTCTTTTAGCATGTTTACCATTTTTGGATACTTTTGTAAACTTCATTTACCAAAGTTTGGTTCATTTTTCATTGAGTTTCAGAAACACACAGTCATTTCTCAACTATTTCTCTATGTTTACAGACAGAAAAATGTTATGTTTCTCAACAGATATTTTATGCTCGTACCAAAAATTAAAGAAAAAAAACTAAACAAAAATATCTCCCATGTCAAACCATTTAAAGAAGTACCTACACTTTTGTCAGCAGATTTTTAGTCCTTTGTTCTTATGAACATCTACTCCCTACTGAGATTAAAATAAACAAACTTAACAACCAGGGTAGTTCGTAGCTTTGAAGGCAGAACTGAGCAGTCATTGCCTGGCTTTTCCCCTGTGTACCCCACTGAAGCAATATAAGAATGAAGAGGATGTGAAGACATGAGAATGTTATTAGATAATATATTTTTAGAAAGAAAATTGAGGAAGAGAGACATGAATGAAATTGTTTTGATGAATAATCTGATAAGAAAAAAAGAATATATGGAGGAGAAGGCAGTAGTAAAAGCAGGAGTCATTTTTTCACAGAGAAGTTTTAGAGAGAATTCTAATGCAGAATCTGTAGAATCACAAAGAAGAAAAAAGGAGTGGAGCAAAATCCAGGTGAATAATTGAGGACAACTATAAAGAGAACATTTCCATTTATGCTCCTCAGTCTCCTTCACCTCCCATACATGCAAAAACCTACCCACCGTGATATTTTCATTGTGATAAACTTGAAGCGATTCAAGAAATACATTTTTTTAAAGATTTCATAATTAAGGAGGTAAGAGACTTGAGAGCTATTACAAAGAAAGCATAAGTTTCCTGGCTTATTAAGAATAAATAACACAGAAATACAAAAGTTTATAAGAAAATAGTATGAGCAATTATACACTAACAAATTGGACAATCTGGAAGAAATTTCTAGAAACATACACTCTTCCAATATTGAGTCAAGAAGAAACAGAAAATCTGAACTGACAGATTACCACCGATGAAATCAAATCAATAATCAAAAAATTCCAACAAAACAAAAGTCCTGGACCAGATGGCTTCACAGGCAAATTTTACGAAACATTCAAAGAAGAATTAGCACTTGTTATTCTCAAACTATTCCAAAATATACAAGAAGAGAGAAGATTTCCTAATTCTTTTGATGAGGCCACCATTATCTTGATTGTAAAACCAGTCAAAGACATGACAAAAAAAGAAAGTTATGGGCTGATATCTGTTATGAATATTGATATGAAAATCCTCAACAAAATATTAGCAAACTGAATTCAGCAATACATTAAAAATTACATATACTTAATCAAGTGGGATTTATTTCTGGGATGCAAGGTTGGTACAATATCTGCAAATCAATTAATGTGATACACCACATTAACAAACTGAATGATAAAAATCATATAATCATATCAATAGATGTAGAAAAAGCATTCAACAAAATCCAGCATCCATTTATGATAAAAACTCTCAGCAAGGTGGGAATAGAGGGAATATACCTCAACATAATAATGGCCATATATGACAAACCTACAGCTAACATCATACTCAATGAAGAAAGGCTAAAAGCATTTTCCTTAAGATAAGGAACAAGACACTTTCACCACTCATCTTCAACATAGTATTGGAAATCTTAGCCACAGCAATAAGACAAGAAAGTGAAATTAAACGTATCCAAATTGGAAAGGGAGAAGTAAAACTTTTGTTATTTGTAGATAACATTATGCTATATAGAGAGAACTCTAAAGATTCCACAAGAAAACTGTTAGAACTGATCAATGAATTCAGTAAAGTAGCAGGATACAAATTAATATTGAGAAGTCGGTGGTATTTTTATATATTAATGATGAACTTTCAGAAAGAGAAATTGATATAACAGTCCCATTTACAATTTCATCAAAAACAATAAAGTAACTGGGAACCAAATTAACCATGAAGGTAAAAGACCTGTTCTCAGAAAGTTTTAAATCATTGAAAAAAAAATTGATGAAGATACAAATAAATGGAAGCATACACTGTGCTCATGGGTAGAAAAAAACAACATCATTAGAATGGCCATACTACCCAAAGAAATCTATAGATTCAATGTAATCCTTATCAAAATACCAATAGCATTTTTCAGAGAACTAGAATAAATAGTCTTAAAATTTATATGGAACCATAAAAAAACCCCGAATAGCCACAGGCAATCTTGAGAAACAAGAAAGTTGGAGGTAACACTTACCTGATATCAAAGTATACTACAAGGATATAGTAATTAAAATAGCGTGGTACTGGCATAAACACATATATGTTGATCAATGGAACAGAATAGAAAGGCCAGAAGTAAAGCCACGCCTATACACTCACTTAATATATGACAAAAGAGGCAAGAATACACAATGGGGTAAAGACAGTCTCTTCAATAAATGGTGTTGGGAAAATTGGACAGATAAATATAAAAATAAATTAAACTGAACAATCTTCTTACACCATATACAAAAGTAGACTCAAAATGAATTAAAGATTTAAATGTAAGATCCCAAACCATAAAACTTCTGGAAGGAAAACATAGGCAGTAACCTCTCTGATATTGCTACTAGCAATTCCTTTTCAAACATATCTCTTTGGGCAGGTGAAATATAAGAAAAAATAAAGAAATGAGACTGTATTAAACTAAAAAGATTTTGTACAGTAAAGGAAACCAGGAATAAAACAAAAGACAACTGACTGAGTGCGAGAAGATACTCACTTTTGATACAACTAATACGGGGTTAATATCCAAAATATATAAAGAACTCATACAACTTAACAACAAACAATCGAATTAAAAAATGGGCAGAAGACCTGAACAGATATTTCTCCAAAGAGGAAATGCAGATGGCCAATAGACATATCAGAAGATATTCAAAGTCACTAATCATCAGAGAATGCAAATTAAAACCACAATGAGATATCCTCTCACACCTGTCAGAATGGCTATCATTGATAAATCAAAAAACAAGTGCTGATGAGGATGTGGAGAAAAGCGAACCCTCATACGTTGTTGGTGGGATTGCAAATTGGTACAGTCACTGTGGAAAGCAGTCTGGAGGTTTCTCAAAAAGATGAAAATGGATATACCTTTTGACCCAGCAAATTGCCTGGGTCCAAAAAAACCCAAAACAATAATTTGTAAAGATCTATGCACCCCTATGTTCATGGCATCACCATTTATAATAGCCAAGATATGGAAGCAACCTAAATGTCCATCAACAGATATTGGATAAAGAAGTTATGGTTCATATATATAATGAAATATTACTCAGCCATAAAAAAATTGAAATCTTATTCACGATGACATGAATGGACCTACAAGTTATTATGCTGAGTGAAATAAGTCAGACAAAGATAAATACGATATAATTTCACTTATGCATGAAATCTAAGGAACAAAAAAAACAAACTAATTGAAAACAGACACAAATATAGAAGACAATCTGGTGATGGCCAGAGAAGAGGGGTGTTGACGGGCTGGGAGAAAAAGTTGAAGGGTTAAAGAAGTACAAATTAGTAGTTGATAGCTGCTCATGAGGATGGGGAGCACAGCATAGGGAATGCAGTCAGCAGTAATGTAATGGCTAGGTGGAGAGTCAGAGGAGAGAAAGAACAATCAGGGGGATCGTTTCATAAACTATGTAAATGTCTAACCAATGTACTCTATACTTGAAACTAATAATAAAATAATAATAAAAAAGAATATATCAAAGCTATTTGAAATTCCAAAAAAATTAGAATCTGTCCTAGAAAACCCATTTACACAGCATAGTAGGTGCTTTTTTACTTTAATTACCTAAATCTAACCTATGAAAACATTGCCAAAATTATGACTCAAAGAAATAGCATATGAAAGGAGAGAACCACAGAGGGAACAAACGAAAATACATACATACTTTTTTTTCCAAATACAAAGAACACAGAGGAAAAGAACATTTGGAAATTACAACTGAGAACACATTTCAGAAAGCTGATGAAAAGCAAGAAAAAATAAAGAAAACCAGAGGATTAATGTAAGCAACCCAAGATTTTAATAATAGGAGTTCCTGAAGGAGAAAACAAATAAAATAGTGGGAGAGAAATTACCAAAGAAGTACAATATCATTCTACAAAACTGAAAACAACATGTTTTCAAGATTAACAGTATCTACTGAATGCTCAGTTTAATGAATTTAAAAAAGTCTCATGCTGAGACAGAACATGAAGAAATTTTGTAGCACTGAAGATATAAAGAAAACATTGTAAAATCTTCCAGAGAAAGATATTGTAAAATCTTCCAGAGAAAGATATGAAGAAAACATTGTAAAATCTTCCAGAGAAAATGTCATCAAAATATTCAGAATCAGGTGGCATCAGTCTCATGGCTATGACAGAGCAAAACATTGGAATACTGCCAAGAAGTAATTTTCAAGAAACAATTCTATGCCCAGTCAAAAAGTATGGGGATAAAATAATTAGCTTCTAACAAAAAAGGTCTTAATACTTTTACCATTTGTATACCCATTATTAAAAAGCTAAAACTACATCCATGTTTTAGAAATTACAATAAGATAAAAGAAATTGTGGCAAATGTTAGGTGAACAATTAATAACTAAAAGTTGATTATATTTTAAAGCCCAAATACTAATCTAATACACATGTTCTAGTTGTCTATTGCTTCATAACATACCACTCCCAAACTTGGTGGTATAAAAACAACCGTTTTATTAGGCTCATGGATTCTGAGAGTCATTAATTTTAACAAGTCACAGTCAGGAGGTCTTGTCTCTGTTCTATTTGATCTAAGGCCTCTCCTAGGAAGACCCAATAGCTGGAGGCTGTTATGATCTAGAGGAGTTTCCCTCATACATCTGGTGTTTTATACTCTGAACTGAGACATCAGCAAGATCTATTGCCAGAACATCTACACAATGTCCTTTCAGTGCAGCCTGGGCATCCCCACACCATGGTAACTGGTTATGAGAGCAAATGTACCAAAGGGAACAGAAAGGCATTGTATTGCCTTTTATGAGCTAGGTTTTGGAACTTAAATTAAGTCAATTTTGCTATAACCATAAGCCTCCCAGATTCATGGGGAGGAAACATCTATACTGTTTATATTGATAGAAGGAGTGGATGCTTTTCTGTGAAATTTTTAGAAGATTTCCTTTAAATAAGGATAGTCATTGGACAAAGGCCTTTATGTTATTCTTTTTATCTTGTTCTTCTCCAAGTCTAGAATGTGGATATAACAATTTGAGTAATAGTAGCTATTTTAGATCATAAGGCAACCTGAAGATGCATGTGACATCTGCATTCGGTTATTTAACAAAAACAAATCTAAGTACCTGTTATGTGCAAAATACTATTTCAGACACCAAAAACAAATCTAAGTACCTGTTATGTGCAAAATACTATTTCAGACACCAAATAGAAAAAAAGAATTGAACAAAAGAGTGACATGATATAATTAAAAATATTTTTTTTCATTAGATTTTGTATTGAGAATGGACTGGAGGATGAAAAAGAAATGGGTGGGAAGGGAGAAGAAATAGTAGAAAATTGGTAGGTGATGTCTTAGAATTAAAGTTGATAGTAGCAGAAGTAGCAAAAAGTGTTATAATTCTGTATATAGTTTTGAAGACAAAGGGAAGATAATTTAATGAAAAATTGAAAGTAGAAGAGGGAAATCAAGAATAGAATTAAATATGACTTCAAGATTTTTAATGTAAGCAGCAAGGAATAACAGTGATGGCGAAGATTGCAGAAGAAACAGGAAATTTTCTAACAAGAAAATTTATTATAGAAAGGAAATTTTATGTTACAAAAAATCTTCTGTTAGAAATTAATTTTCTTACTGTTAGAAAGTAATTTTCTAACAAGTTCTATATTAGTCCTTTTAAAATTTAAACCCTTATTAGATTTCTAAAAGAGGCAACAAATTTTTACTTGGGTATATTAATCAAGATTTCAGTGCTGGAATTATAAATAAAGAATTCATTATGTATGTTATTCAAATGTAAGAAATATAATAAATTATTAAGGGGGTGAATGTAGATAGAGAAGAGTGAATCTCAAGTTGTTCTAATGTTTAGAAGTTGGGGAAATGAGAAGAACAAGCAAAGAAGACTGAAAAGCAGCATGTAAAGTAGAAGAAAACCGTTGTATCCTTAAAGCCAAGTGAAGAATGTGTTTCAAGGAGAAAGTAATAAACTTTGTCCAGCACTGATAATTCCTTAAGAAAGAGGAGAGATGAGAGTTTCGGTTGTATTCAGGAATGTAAAAAGAGCATTAGAGACATTGGCATAAGAAGTTCTAATAAAATGAGCAAAAGCTTGATTGAGATAGGTTAAAAAAATTGGATAAAACAAGAAAAAAAATCCAAAAATTCTGCTGTGAAAAGTAACAAAAAAAGGTGATGTCATGAGAATTTTCCTGTAATAGAAAATTATAAACTGTTTCTATGCTGATGAGAATAATTCAATAGAAAAAGTAACTATGTAGGGAGTAATACAACTGTTGGCACAAGATGCATAAGATTGTTAAAAGTGATAGGATTAATAAAAATGGGAAGGGGTCAGCCTAATAGCATGAAAAGTTCATCCACAGCAACAGGAGGGAGGCAGGATATGTCTAAATGTTGTTGAATAGGTGGTAGTATATATTATGGAATGTCTCTTTTGATTCTTATCTCTCCCAGAAAAATAAAAAGTAAGGTCATTAACTGAAAGTGAGGGAGGAGAAGGCAGTGGGGGAGGAATAAGAAATGCAAACTAAGTATGAAATATTCATCTAGAAGGACAACGTGCATGGAATAGCAAAATATCGTAGAATGGAGGCAGCATCACACTCCAACTTGAGGTGCACGGTCATGATTTTTAAGTTAGAAAAGTCAGAAAGAATTTTTCTTCATTCTTGTGTGGGTGCTATCAACGAGCCGAATTTAACCTGGAGTTGGAGCTTTGTATGGGAATGTGACAGAATAAAGAGAAAGGCAGTGAGTTGAACATTTAAGTTGATATGGCAGATGCACTTGACCAACGTTTTTATGTCAATATCCTTCTGGGAGCTTTCTGATATTGATGGAGCAGAAAAATTAAAAACTACATTTCCCAGGGTTCCTTGGGTCTAAGTTCCAGATGCAAATTAGGATCTAGAATAAATCTATTTCTGAGAAAGCTTAGAGTGTTCTTCCTGTTGGTTTTGTCTGTTTTCTTTTGGCAAATAAGGTTATGGAGTTTGGAGATTTTCAGCAGCAACACTGTAGAGTTTAGTTAAGGTTGGAAGGAACTTTTAGCAAATACAGTGGCCAGATTGTGTTAATACATCTGCTTAAGAAGCTTGTATGTGTGTTGAGAGGTATTTAGGACAGCGGCAGAGGTGTCTTGATTTTGGATTCCTAAACTTTTGTTCACAATTAAAAATCACAGTTAATGTTCTTGAACTACATAATCCAATACTGACTCTTAATTCCCTTCTTTCCTGATTGTAGGAGAGGTAATAGCTCTCCAGTTGATTAGTTAGTTGTGACTTTCTAGTAAGAACCACTACAAAGTCTGTGACTTTCTACTAAGAACCACTACAATGTCTGTGCACACTTAAAATGACTTCACATATCAGCTGTCCAGAACAGTTCTGTATTGCAGACTATTGTCTCATTTATTATTAGCACCTAATCAATGCCACAAGTTAAGAATTTGAAGATCCATCTTGTATATAAAGAGCTCAATAAAAATAAGATTCAAACCATTGTTCCTATATTTTTGCAGATTTTCTCACTGATTTTATAAACCTCTAGAATAAAAAAAACCCATAAATTTATGTTCTATATAATTTTGTTATTGAAAAGATAATATTGGCAATTGGTTACATAATACATTTGAATACTGTTACTATATTTGAGATTTACTTCATTTTAGGAATCTTAGTGGACTATAGAAATCATATCAAAAGCCAGGCATCTTTTCCAGCCTCTATTGTTGCTAGATTGAAGAAAATGACTCACGATCTGCTAATTAGCGGCGTCTACCTAAGATCTTTAAAACTTAGGCCAGCCGAATAAAGAAATAATTAATGAAATCAATTCCAAGGAGAATGGCAGGTGCTTCAAAGATTTCTAAAGCATTGGTGACATTCTACTAAACGGGACTCTTTTTGGGGGTTTAGTCCTAGCTCTACAGAATATCTATCTATCCACTTTAGAAATATATATTTCCTCTAGCTTAAAGTAGTCAGAATTATTTTGTATTTCAGCGATAGAGAATGATGTAATTTTTATGACAACTATAGTAAGTACTTTTGGTAACATTTTTAAAATTCGGTTTCTAAAAAAAATTAAAAAATGAGATGAACTGCAAAATGGGCTGACAGGAAAGGGAGAAGAAAATACAGTCACGTAAAATTTGAAATTTGGAAACAAATTTTTAAAGAAAGTAACAAAGTGTGTAACAGGATCACATTCAGACAGAAAATTGTAGTTTAGAGTGGCATAATATTTATTACTTATTGATATCATTACATATCAGATTATGTTTCCCAACTCCAGACATCTAAAGAATAGCATGTATTTATGTAGTGACTGATTAATTGCAACATCTTATAGGTCAAAGAAGATACATTTTTAAATCATAGTTACATTTAAAATTTGAAACTCCTCCACTAACTAGGTTTTTCCAAAGGATCTTCCTCTCTGAACTTCTGCTTCCTTTTCTATTAAGTATTGTAACAATATCCACTGAAAAAAATTACTTAGATTAACGGGGGGCATATTTATAATCTACATAGTGCATCATTTGTTAATTACTTTCCTCTTGCTTTTCTTCAAAGGCAAATTTTAAGTCATTGTAAATTAACAACAAATATAAGTTACTCTTATAAGTTCTTATATTGAAATATAAGTTTTCATTTAAAATGCTAATTAATAACATTTTAAATATACAATTAACATTATATAATATTTTATTTTATGATACTAGAGTCAGCATAAGTCATTACCTCCATGTTTCAACTTGTCAGTGTAAAGGTTAAATTTTTAAAATATGTGTAATATTTCAATTATATCATTTGCTTATTTGTTCATTTATCTTTAGTCAAACAATATTTCTTGTTACCACCCTTCATGAATAACTTTATATATTCTACCAACTTCAGTAATATATTTGTTAAGCATTCCAATGTCTGTTTTCCCCAAATCAGCTTCCTTTTTTTCTTACTGAATTCTGTATCTTTTTTCAAATCTGATTTACTCATTTGCAAAACCTCGTTATTTGTCATGTCCAAAATTATAGACTGCTCATTTTTTAAGCTATCAATTAATTATTATTATTATATATTCTCTGGGTCTTTTTTCAAAACAACTAACTTTTCCCTTTTCCATCTAATTTGGAAGAATAAATTCCATTTTCCACTAAAAAAGGCATATCATAATATTAATGACTGAGATATATTTAGAAGCTAGATTTCAAGATTTACCTATGTCTCCTATAAATGAAAGTTTATAAATATTATCATGTATACCGATGAATTATCCGAGTGAATTAAAATGGTTAGAATTTTTCTGGCTGAAATTTGTTCACTTGAAGAATGTGAAAAAAAATATCAGTTTTTAAAATTTATGGTTACTTTAAGATATTTGAATTTTTAAAAAAACATTATTTTAGGTTATATAAATGATCTCTCTTAAATATCATTTACCAATTATTTGAACTATATGCGTATGTAAAGTTACCACTTGTTATCAGTGGGCTCAGACAAGCAAACTAGATCCGGCTACTCATATATACGCGGGAAGTCTAAGAGAAGGAAGTCTTTATAGATCTGTTATACACTTTGAACTTTGTTCTCTCCTTCTTCTTTAATAGAATGTTATAAATTGAAGAAAATATACCAAAAATATAAAATATTTTGATTTTTTTTCCTGAGGAAGAAGTGAGCTATTACCTCATCTACTCATAATGCCATTACATCAACTCAAAATAGCCGTGGACTCTGGCTAAATTTATGATATGTATATGTATAGATTTCAAATATAAATGTAATCATATTGTGATTTTCAACCAAACTTATCCAGTTTAATTTTGGTTATATAAACATACTCAAGGGCTTTTATTATGTATAGTGGATTTTAAATATGAGAAAATTGGAATTTATGGCATTGTTTTTAGAAAATTTATTCTTCTCTATTTAAAATATTAAATATAAATACTTTTTATTTGTATTTAAACACATTCTAAGGGTTAATAAGTAAAGCAAGAAATCAGAATTTAGTGGATCAAATTTGAGGAAAGCAATTCTTTCCAATAGAAATTAATATTATAAGCCAATTCTTAAAGATTAATCTTGGGATAATTAGAAAAGAAAAAAAAAAGCCAAAATATCCAGTATAAGAACCTTGATGTAGAAAGTAGATACATAGACAACTCTTCCAGCACTAGCAAAGTTGAGACACGTCAACACAGAATATGAAATAACTCCATTTCCAAAGTCCTTAGAAAATGGAGGAAGATGAACCCAGAAATATTCCTTTATTTTTATTGGTTAAGATTATCAATGTCTGAATAGTGAAGAAATACAAACTATTTAAGGATTCCTATGTATCCTCCGAGGTTCATTTTATAAAATTATGTGTAGCAAACTGTATGAAGCTCTAATGAGAGTGCAAGTTCATTTATTTTCAACATATCCACTAAAGAATTCACTAAGTCTCAAATTAGATACATCTTCATTTTTAAGTAGATATGGAATCAGGAAACCTCGTGTTACGGATTTCTTGGTGCTATTTATCACTGTAGATATGCTGAGATATTTGCGTTCTTATAGGCTGTTTGCGCATCTGTTTGGCAGTGGCATATGTTCATGTTTAAAGTTCACTTAATATACAGACTAGCTATCATTTGAACATTATGAAAGTTTGCTTCCCTTTACTAGTCAAATAAGTGTTTTTTCTCTTGATTTGTGTCCTGTTACAGTTCTTTTGGATTTTATCTCCTGTTGCTCTTTGTGCTGGGTATACTATTCTGCATCTGAATATTCTGTCCAAATGGTATATATATTTCCATAAGGAAGAGCTATTGTATCCCTTTTCTTGACAAAAAAAAAAAACAAAACAGCATTTTCTCAAATAGGGACAAACTAAGAATGGAGCTTACTTATCCAACTATGCAGAAAGAGATCTTTGACTCTTCTGTAAAAATATCAAACATTCTTTGAAGAGTAGCATTTCTTTTCTCTTCAATTCTTTTATGACTACATAATTCATAGTATAGAGAAAATGCATTCATCTAGTACCTTTCTCTGTATCCATTTCCTCACCTACAAATTGGGGAGAACACTGTATTTCAATTACTTGAATATGCTTTTATTGTAAGATACATAATGATGTACCACAGAGGAAGGAAAAAGTGACCAATTAAATTATTACATTACACATCAGCAACATTCCTGAATAAAATGTTAATCACTCCCATAAGTCTATTGTTACTTTGAAATTTCTTTCAAATATTCAAGGCATTCGACAATTTCTCCTGCCTTCAGTAATGTTGCTTTGTTCATAACAGGTATCCTTCTGTATGTGTTTCAGGAATAAAGTATTATATAGCTTCAAAGCAGTGTTTCTCAAATTTTAAGGGTACAAATCACCAGGGGAAACTTGTTAAAAGTAGATTCTAATCTAGTAGGTCTGGAATGAAACCTAATACTATATTTCTAACAAGCACCCAGCTATTCAGGACCATGCTTTGAGTAGAGAAGGCATAAAACACTTTATTGAAGCTTCCAAGGAAATATGAAATTGTGTCATTTTTCAAATGGCAGATATTTGCTTCACTGTTATTTACAAATTGTTCTCTTTCTTTACCTTTCTGAGTATAAAATAACTTTGTTTCAATGTTAAAGGACAGGTTATTGTTTAAGAAGGCACTTTAAACATGTATAGTAACAATAACATACCAAGCTCAGTTAAAATAAAGACAGTTTGAAGAGACATGACCAAAGTT
Organism: Pteropus medius; assembly: GCF_902729225.1. NCBI lineage: Eukaryota > Metazoa > Chordata > Mammalia > Chiroptera > Pteropodidae > Pteropus > Pteropus medius. The sequence goes on from NW_024351730.1 coordinate 18,193,233, forward strand.
GTTCATAGCTGTCCTTGAAAGCACTGACAGTTGAGAAATTCTGGAGCCATTTTATGTTCCAAAACACAGAGAAACAGTATTATTAGACGTAAAAAAAAAAAAAATAGGCAAAAGGACCAGAATTCTTTCTTATACTCCATTGTGAAACCTGCCACTTCTTCCCCAGGACTCTCTTGTTTCTTTGCCTCCACAAGAGGCCGGGCACTCTTCCTTTGCTTTGAGGCATTCCTCGATAATGAATGTTCTCCACTATTGCAATAGCTGGAATAAAATCATCTGCTTAATAGTTCAGATCATACTGTTTTTATAGTAGGCAGTGTCTACATTCAGAGTATAACATAGTAGTTGTGTGTGTGGATCCTCTAGGCAGATTAATTAGTTTTTAGTCCTGGCTCTCTTGCTTATTAGCTGTGCAATCTTAAAGAAAAACAAACAAACAAACAAACAAAAAAACACCTTTCTAAAATTCCAGGTTTCCATTTCAACATAACTAGAATAGGGGTAGTAAATATTTTTATCCAATTGTATCACTTCCATGTTCAAAAACATGAGAATTACCATCCCACCTAGTTGAAAACTGAAAATCCATTCCTAGGGCTTGCTGCCCCTTAAAACTGACCTCCTCTCCTCCCCTTACCAATCTGCTTCTGCTCACTCTGCTCAGGACACAATGTTTTTTGGTATTTGTTTTGTTTGGTTTTTCCATTTCTGGAACTCATGAAACTATTTCCCATATCTAGGATTTTCCTTATACTGTTCCCTCCTTCCTAGGTTTTCCACAAGAATTATCATGTCTGACTCCTTCCTATCATTTAGGTCTCTATTATAATGTCTCCTATCAAAAAGATGGAATCTCTTCCCTGAAATCCTTATCTGAAATGTTTCTTCCCCTCATTACTATCTATTCCCTTCTCATGTTATAACACTTCCATATCTTCATATTAATGGTTTCTTTACTGTTTCCTCATGAGAATATAAGTTTCAAATAGTGCAAGCTACAAATTTCTGGGCTCCAGTGAAAAATGAAAATGTGAGTCTCCTTGCTCAAAAATAGGTATGAAAATATAAAAACTTTTTCGTGGTCTTTTTCTCTCGACTTGTCATGGTGTTTTTATATACCATTTAATGTAATTATAGCCATGGATTTTACTATGCACCTTTTTATTATGCAATGCCAGTTTAAATGAAGATGTGAGAGAATTTAATATGTAAAAACCACAGAAATTATTCATTTATATCATCCTAAACAGACAGTTGGAAACATTGAGCAATTCCATCCTTTTTATTTCACATCTTACTACATGCATATTCTACCATACTCTCTACCTTTGGCTAACTGATGAGTAAGGGGGTAGTGGAAGGAAAAGGAACTATGGGTTTCACTACCTCCCCCTTTCTTTCTATGCAACCATGTTCTGCATAAGTAGTTGGCAGCTTCTATAAGTTATTCATCTAGTATTTGCTTTGGGTCCCACTGAATTCTCACACATCAATGGTCTACCAGAATTCTGTGATCATGGGGCACTAGGAATGCTACATATGAATGGTGCAGGAAAGAAACGTGCATATTGTAGGCACCTCTTTAGCTCATGCTCTTTCTCTATTTTCACATAAGCTTTCACATAAAATTTAAAATTTAAAGACAGTAAAAGCAGAGCATTAATCCAAGAGAGGAGTTCTTCTAAATACAGGGCACAGGTCACACTCTCATGAAGTGAATTGGGCTCTATTAGCTCAAAAAATCTCAGACTGGTTCATTTATATACTATAAATGATAAGAATGATGCCTGAGCATGCAGAAAGTGAGGGACTATATTTAAATAAATAAAGGATACATGAATATTTAAGCAAGGGTTACGTATTACATCAATTTTTTGTAAAATACATGTACACAGTAAGTTATCAATTAACAGTGCTGCTATTATTATCATTATTACATGTTAATAATTTTTAAGCTACTTCTGGAAAATGAACAATATTTCTTGGACCAAGGTTCTTCTTGTGCATTCACTCTAATCATAGAATTAGTCAATGTGAATTAAATAAGGGAAAACAAATGAATTTGACTTTCTTATAGTTTTTCAAGTAAAAGTTTTATTAAAATAGTAGGTTGAATATCAAGTAAAAACAACAGTTTTGGGTTAAAATCAGTTCAATTACCTTTATGTACACTATACTTAGTTATCATAAATAAATGTCCTAACTTAGGTATATTTGGTTTCTAAAAAACATTAGCACTTCAATTTTATACATAATTCAAGACTTCAAATAAGTAATGAAAAGTTACTGTCGAGATCATCTTCCAACTCTGTTCCCAAATGGCTATGCTAAAAACAAACAAACAAACAAACAAAAAAAACAAAAAAAAAACTCCTTTTATGGAAATTTCTCAAGTCTCAAGCACTAGTATAGTTAATATTAGTATTATATAGAGAGGAGTTATACTGGCATCTTTCATTTTTAACTAATTCTAGAGCCTAAATTCTTTCATGACCTTGCTTCATAGTAGGTGGAGTTAAATATCTACATCTCTCTGGTCATTTTTTTTTCCCTAGAATAATGTCAAATTAGGTTCTAAATAATCCATCTACAAATATTTGTATAACAACTCAATGGATAGTCTGAGTAATGAAAGTGATAGGGAGTAAAGAAGAAATAAGACACTTTAACTGTATTCTCAAATTTCTTTAAAGACTTTGATGAGATCTTCGATGAGACAGAATATATTTAATAACCAGTGAAAGGTATTTAGCTTAAGGTTTGGCTGTTATGCCAAAGGATAAAGACTTATAAATAAGACAAAAAAATACAGCTGCTTAAAATATAGCATATACGTTTACATTTCTCTCACATGACACTAGATTATAGTCATCTGAATAATGATATGCTAGCTGCACAAAGTTTAGGACTGTAAGAAAAAATATGGAGGGATGTGCTCAATGGAAAGCTATGCAACTGTTTATAGTGCACCTTTCAGAGTTATCTGATTCTGAATCTAGTGGAGCTATTTTATAATTCTGTTCATGGCAGAAAATTGATATGAATGCAAATTATTCTTCTTAATGCATATACAAATTTATCAAGAGAAATTTTACTCCCCACTTTTGCCTCTATTTTCACATTCACTATAATACTCGGGATCCATAAATATTCTGTTCTTCAGATTCTCCTTTGAACTGAAATATCTTACCAGTTTTCTCATTAATGATTTAAATGAAATCTTTAATACCTGTTAATTTTTATATCTGTAGGAGAGTTATAATTTTATCTTAAAAAAATATTACTTTTTAACAGAACAGGCTACCAATTTACTCTGCCATGTAGTTTCCATGCTGTAATCTAAGATGTCTGTTTTAGCTCCTAGTATCCTGTCAACATTCCATCCAACAAGGTGTGAAGAAGGCAAAGGAGCAGCCAAGACTCTTTCCTTTCTAGAGGTAGCATACCTCTAGGTATGCTATGTCCACTCACTTCTCATTTTCCAGAATTAAGTCAAATGACATACTCATTGGCAATAGGGGCTGGGATATGCTGTATTTATCAGTCAGTAAATATCCCCAGCATTAAACTTTGAATTCTAATTAATAAAGGAGAAAGGGTGTAATAGACATAGACCAATAATTGGCAGTCCTTGACACAAGTAATTACACGAGGTGACCAAAACTGCCATAATGTTCCCCTCAGCTGGATTAATCTTTAGTCAGGCTTCTTCCTAACTTGGCACATGATCTCCCATTTTTTAGGACATTTACTTTAGAAAACTTGCAATTATAAATTTTCTTTGCTCCTTTGAGATATAAGCCTCTTCAAAAACATCTTACCTGATTCACAATCCAGAAATGTCCTTCTCAAGGACCTGGGAGTCATCCTTTTATAATGTAATCATTGAGGAAGATAGCACCCTATATCTTAGTTTCTGTGGATGGATAGGGACATTTAATGGGCCAGTGCCAATGACAAAACACAGATAACCTAATTACAAAAAAAACAAAACCAAAAAACAAAAAAAAACAGTTGTAAACTCAGAAATAACTCAATGGGATCCATATGTCCCCTTGATCAACCTCTCTCCTATCATCCTCTTATACTTTTGCACTAGCTCAATCTCTGCCTTTTGTTTAACAGAGGTGAGCTCAGTCTGTATTCTGGTCTTTCTCCACTAGTGCAGTAGGCTTGCATAAAGTCCTCCTTCCCTGTTTAACATTGTCTACTGTAATTTTTGCTTTGATAGGGTTGGAAACAGCAGTTATTATAATGTGCTAAAATTATCTGAGAATTATTGGAGAAGAAATTGACTTGCATCTTAAAAGATTTAATTTGCTAAGTGGAGGGGTGCAGAGATTCATATTCCAGTTAAAAGAAACAGTGCACAAACTAGTGAAAAGACAGTTTCTTCTGACACACAGATTCAACTATATAAGATGCAACTAAACTCAGATGCAGGCAACTTAATAAGTGACATAGTCCCAATGTAAAACAAATGTAATGGTGGGGACTGTGAACTAGATAGTTCATGTCCTTTCTCAGGAGGCAGCCCTGCTCAGTTTCATCTGTTTGCTACTATGTGGTCAGATTTATTAATGTTTCTAAATGAAGTGGAATGTGGAATTTTACTTTAATCTCAATTTTATCTATGCATATAACCAATGGAAAGTTAGAAAAACACGTGAGACTACAACAAACAATGGGCTACACAAAATTTGCTTTACTTTATACCTTTTTAAATAAAAATAATTTTGAGGCATTAAAGAATAGAGAGGCATGTTTAGTTAGAAAGTGAATGACTTCCTAATTTTGTCATCGTGGCAACTTAGTTTTTCTGTCTTGATTCCCTCATGTGTAATCCAGATAACAACAATTATATAGGATTGGTTTGTTGATATCGAGACAAGGTACACAAAAGTGTTTGGAAACTGGTAAAATGTGATATAAAGTATGAGTTGCGGAAGAGTTTATAACATAGAAATTAAACATGGAGGCACAGCCACTTATCTAATGGCCTTACAAAGCCATATAATATCCTATTTGCAAAATTAATATAAAAATACTATTTATCTCATAGGACTGTGCTGAAATTAAAAGACATAATCCATAGAAGGTTTTCAGCATGGTTTGTATTAAGTACATAATAAAAGCCTGTAGTTATCAGTAGGAATAAGAGTAGAACATAGCATAAACCACGATCCTTCTCAGTCAGCCAGGAATAGTCGCACCTTCTTGAGAATAGCTAAAGCAGTGGGAGGGGGAACAAACAAACAAAAAAACACACACACTACAAAGGCTGACAATTATTGTGTAGAATATTAATGTTCATTTTATGCTGATGCTGCTTTAATGTTAATTGGAAATCCAGAGTCTTCCTTATGCACATAACAAATATTCTTTCTCATGCTCTACTTATTCATCCCTGACAATTACTAAATTAATTACTTCCAATCTGGCTCAGACCTGTTTTTAACCCTTTAGGCTTGTATACACTGTGGAATTTAAATTTGATCCTTTGAAATATTTTTGCTATGTAAATAAAATGTCTAAAACATATAATTAAAGGTCTTTTGGCCATAATCATGTAGCAGAGATAGGAAAATTTGAAAATGCAGGTCCTACCAAAAGCTTAGTTTGCTCAAAAGCTGTCAATGCAATTTACTTGATATTGACATTCCTTGGCCTCTGTATTCATACAACATGTACATTTGAAATAAAATATAACTCTGAGGAATATGAAATCTACTATTAACTTGGCTGAGAACCAGTAAGAGTCTATTAAATTAATATGAAAATATAAAACACTAGCAGATACATATATTTTGGCATTATTTAGTGACCTTCATCTTGGGTATCAGATGAACAGAGAGAGATACATATATGAACAAGCAAATGGCTATTAAAACAGAATACCAGAACTTTCAATGGTTGAGAATAAAATCAGTAGAAAATTTTAATAAGCTTGTTAAAAAAAAAAGTCAAACAACATCTCTAAAATAGTTTGGCTAATAAATTGAATTGTTACTTTCCAGCTAAATATGTCGACTTTAACTATAAACATTAAATATTTATTATTTTACCTGTTGTTGACACATAGTGATTTATTTATACTTTGGAATAAGTCACTTTCTGGTTTTATGCTTTGGTACTGGTATAGACTAGGATAAATATATTTTATTTGGTGAATAGCAAATTGCTGTCTATGTTTTGCTGCCTTTGAGAGTGCAATCATATATATTAACAATGCAGCATCACAAAAGGCTACTGTACCACCACCGTAAGTGCTAAACAAAAACGTAGAGAACTTATTTACATTAAAACACATATTCCATACAATAAAATATTATTTAGTCTTAAAAATGGAATGAAAGTGTGATACATGCTACAACACAGTCGAATCTTAAAGACATGACGTTAAGTGAAATAAGGTAGACACAAAAGGACAAAAAAATGTGTGGTTCCACTTACATATGGCACCTAGAGTAGTCACATTCATAGAGACAGAAAGTAGATTAGTGGTTGCTAGGGGCTGGGAAAAGAGGGAAATGGGGAGTTTTTGTACAGAATTTCAGTTTGGAAAGGTAAAAACTTTCTGAAAATGGACAGTAGAGATGAACATAAAAGTGTTGAATGTGCTTAATGTCACACTGATATATATACTTTGAACATAGTTAAAATGGTACATTTCATTATGTATATTTTACCACAATTAAAAAAAAATATTCCAATATTCTTTTGAAGTAAATGTAAGTTGTCAATGATAATGGGAAGAGGATACACACTTTAAATAATTAAGCTAAAACATGAGAGTAGGTAAAGGCACAATGAACTATATTTCTTTATTAAAGGTTTTCTTCAAAGTATTTTACTTTGGTTTTAATTACTTTTATTCTGAAGAAATTATTTTTAAATGTCTCCATTTCTCTTTCTTCGATATTGACCAAGGTGACTATTCATAGAATAATCGCTATATTTTCTGAGCAAAGAAATAAACTCTATCGCTTGAAACAACTTTTTTAAATTGTAAGAACTAAATAAACTAATATAAAACTCTTGAAGAAAATTTCTCACGCAAATCCTATTTAAATGTGGTGAGAATGGAAAAACTAAACAAACAGAAAAATCCTTCCAAATTATCTATTTTATTTCTCCATTGATTTCATTAAAGATCTGTTAGTTAACATAATGGAGTCAAGATTATCATGGAAGTTAGCCTGGCTTCTGTTAGAAACACAATGCATTTTTTTTTTTAATGTACATGGCTTCTAAAGAGAAGTATGCCAATTTGGGGTTCCTCTTTTCTCAATGTCAAAATTACATTGATTCAAAAACAAATAAGTATGACCTGCCAACATCTAGAGGACTTTAGTAACAGAGATAAGACTAGAAAATCATCTAACTTATAGTCCTGTGTTTTTCTCTTTATACTAAATTAGTTCTCATCCCAGATCTATTTAGCAAACATTTATTAAAATATCTATCATGAGATATATATTAAACTAAATACGTTTTTTAAATCCTTTAACTACATTTCCATTATCAAAATATCTGAAAATAAAGACTTTTTCAGATGTTTAAAATAAACATTTTGTTGCCAAACCCTGATCTGAAATGAAAAGAGGTTATAGTCCAATATATTATGAATATTTATATCTTCTATTGCATAAATATGAATGATTATGGGGTGCTGACCCAGATTCTGATGAGACTATTACATATTAAATATATACATCATCTTATCTTATCTTTGTAAAAGAGAAATTAAATTTTGAAATACATTTCATTCTATGTGTTTTGAATAAATTATTTTGGATTTATATTAAAACTAATTTTTAAATATTAGTGGTTATTAAAAGTATATATATTCATGGGGGAGCCACGAAGGGTGACTGAGTACTTAAATCATTTATTTTAGCTTAGAGATGAAATTTTGTTTTATTTATTGCATAAACAATACATTATTTCTGGATTGTTTTGCTGTTTAGATAAATGCTTTTTTGTTTTTTTTTTTTTTTTTAGTTTATCGTTGCTTTTGGTTTGACAATCTAAGGGAATTCAATATCTTAGTTCAGTTATATTCTCAAGTGACCATCCAATCTAATCCTGATATATATAAATGACAGAAATGCAGGCCATTTTTGATGAAAGAAAAGTACAAGTGTGTTTTTCCAACTCCAATAGATTAAAGGCAATGAATTAAAATAAGTGTTATGAAAATGTAGCATAAATTACCAAAGACACTAATAGTCCTCATTTCCCAATTCTTTGGATAAGAAAACTGGAGTAACTAAAGTTAATAGGGTCATTATCCTAGAACAACAAAAACCTTTTAAAGTACTTTTTCATGTTTTACATCTCCCCAAACAATACCATCTTTATTATGTACCATGAGGAAATTGAAAAGGCAAATAAATGGAATAATGTGCTTAGCTTCACAGAATCATCCTGAGACCTCTTGGGAAAATGTGCCCTTGTAATAGTTATCCCTCTTCCCATTTACAGACAGGTTGTCAATTCCCTAAAATTGATTAAAGTAGCATGTTCCCACAAGATGACTACTAAAATATAATCAAGGAAAACTCAGTTGGATATATTAATTATGATTTTTTTCTCACATTAAAGATGCAGTAAAATGGAAAAATATACTAGTGGTAATCCCTCTGGATTCAAAGAAAGCTTTTGTTCTCTTACACAAAGCTATTGATCTGCAAGGACAGCACTGAGGTAAAAGGAGCAGAGACCTATTGAAATGGATGGGAGATAGGCTCAAGCGTGGATATAGACATTGTCAATTAAAGGATTAAAAAGCAAGCAAACAACCTTTTCTCCTCCCCACCAAAACCTTGATAGATCTCAGATAGCAGAGGACATCCAAGGAGAAGAAGCAAGTTTAGATAGAATAATCTTTGCTATTATTTGACTTTGAGAAATACCTTTCAAAAAGAAAAGAATGTATTAAATAATTAGATTAAATCAAAACATTGGTTAGATATACATATAACCATTTTATATATACATTATATATACTTTTTTTTTTAATTTAGATAATTTTTCCCCGTTGTTTTACAAGTAAGAAATCAGTTAACAGAATTTTACATTTAAAATCTGTTTTTATGCATCATATTTTATAGAGGAATAATCAGAAAAATTCCACTTAAAAACAGCTAAAACACCAGAAAAATTTATTGTCGCATCTAAGGTTCCCAAATTTAGCATAGACCCCCAGATATATTTTGGTCAGAAATTCAATAATATTATGGAAAATCTAGATCTTTTCCCTCTTCCTGTTCTAAATTCCTCATTATCAACTTCTTTCTTTCTGAGACTATTTTCCCTCATCGTTGTCCAATATCTGTCCTAGTTTTAGGGATAACAATCAGATAAGCCATAGATATCCTAAGAGTCAAGAAACCATCCTTTCCTGTGTTTTTATATTAGAAATGAGAAGATCTTTCTAGGAACACTAGGCATATTTTAAGTTTTGACTCCTTGGATGGAACTAGAACACATGTCCATTCCAACCACAGTCACTATCCAAAGAGAGAGACAGAGACAGAGACAGAAAGAGACAGAGAGAGACAGAGACAGAGAGCAAAAGAGAGATTCATTTGACTGGCTACATATAGCCATCTGAGATTACATGGATACTGGGAGGTCTACTACCATGACCCCTAAGTAAATGTTTCATAAACACAATTTAGATTAAAAATATTTTACAGCAAACTTCAGATTGTTTTCAGATTGTTTCACATGTTATTAGAGATATAAAATAGATGGTGATAAATGTGATGACATATTTAGTAAGTGTGTATATTGCAGAAGAAAAATTTAACAGCTAAAAGGATTTAAGCATCGCTGAATTGCATGTAGTTTTATTTTATGCATGTAGAACAGCCATTTACTTTTTCAGTTGTCATGGGAAAACTAAAACAATCCAGGATTTCCATTTCATTTGTTTCTATCTTCTTCTGTATGTCTACTCTTATTCATCTGAATCACTTTTTTTTTTTCAACTTTTAATCAACATTTAACTCTATGGCAGTCATTGTGCTGACCCAATAAGCAGTCCATAGCCTGACATTTTTCTTTGTATTCTGCACTTCAACTCATGAAACTATACTCAGAAAGTAAAGGATTACATCTGAAAACTACATTCTTTATAAAAACCGTTTTGTTCGTATATAAGAATAATGTACTCCAAAATGGAGCTATAAAAAGTGCAAAGAGTACAGATTTAGTATTATGGCATTTTGCCTAATTATTCTTAGTAACATTTACTATTTCTGATATTTTGGAGTTATAAAATGTATCTGTAGTTTTAGTTATTACCAATGATTACCAAGACAAATTGCTTTTCATTTTCAATTACCCTTCCCACTTTTTATGTACTTTTTAAGGGACTCCCTGATTTTTCATTTGTTTCTAAAAGTAAAGCTCTTAGGACATCATATAGCATACAGCATATTCATTATGCACTTCATGTGCATTTATCAATAATACGCTAACATTTTTTTTTTTCAAAAAAAGCAAGGGTTCTCTTATAGAAATAGAGAATTTGGAATTATCACTCAAAAATTCCAGACATATAGACATACGATTCTGGGTCTGGTATTTCAGTGATTCTTGTGACATCAGTAAAGTTACAATTCAATCTTGTTGTGTCCTTATTTAATGCAAGGCTGATATAGGAGAGCTACTATTAAATTGTAAAGTGGTGTACTAAGTAAAGTATCTATGAATCTTACTAAGGCTTGTCAAAATTAAGCAGCTAATAATCCTGCAGACACTCTGGAAAGCAGTGTATGTGAGCTCAAGGTGAAGAGTTTATCTTTATTACCCTTTTTAAAGTATCTTTCTTTCTTGTTGAATTGTACAAGTCAGATAACTCTTTGGCCACATGATCTATACTCAGCATAGAGAAAAATAAGTAGAATTTGTAAGACTATTTGTTGCTGTTGACAAAGCTAAGCTTCCCAACGATACAAGAATTTTAGCCTAAAGAGCACAGAAGTAGGAATCAAAATACCTGAGTTTTGAGAACAGTCTTTTCCACTTGCTCACAATTCCAAATTCTCTATTTCTATAGGAGAACCCTTGCTCACTTTGTTACTATGGCATATTTGCCAGATAGCATTGGTTGCAAAGAATAGAAACCCATGCAGATAAGCTTATTTTAAAAGGAAGAGAATGTTTTCAGTACAAATCAGATGTAGCCAAGTCCTCTAAACTATTGGGATTATTCTTTCTTTTAATACAATTACTCCAGTTTCCTGAAGTCCTGTGGGAAGTCCAACACTAGGGCTGCCCTTAGAACGGAGGAGTTTCTTGGCAAAGGTTGTGTGTGTGTGTGTGTGTGTGTGTGTGTGTGTGTGTGTGTGTGTGTGTGTGGACTTTGTAGTCTTTATAGTATGCTGTTCCTAGATAATTTCACATCTCTCATCATAAGAAAAAGGTAGTAATGCTGTTGTTATTCACAGTGCATGACTCTTTGGAATCTGTTTATAATGAAACAATATGGATCTTCTTGCCACTGAAATATCCTAATTTCATGTATTCATGCTGTTTACATCACTACTCCTGACACTGATTCTTCCTTCAAAAGCTGTTACTAGGCTTCATTAATGACAACCACACATATAAGTCTTCTGCAGAATATGCAGAAGAATGTTAATAATAATCTGTTTTCTGGTCATCTAAAATTTAGTTTCAAATTTTATAGTGTAAGCATAGAACAATGCATTTTTCAATCATGTTTCTCTCAAACTTGTTAAACTTGTTATATTTGTTTTCAGATTTAAGCTCTTATCTTATTTAGTTGCTTCGAGGAAGCATTAAATTGAAACTAATATTTTATTTAATCTGCAGAGTAAAGAGAATAACAATCTTTTATTGTGCTTAGTATGTTCATTGCTTTTTAAGAACTACTTTTAATTTGGCTTATGAGATAATACTCTATGATATAGGCATTTTATTCCTCATTTTGTAAAGTAAAAATTGGAGCTTAGAGATGCTTAAGGAAAAAAAAATGATGTCATCAAAATGGAATAACTTTATCTGATAATAATTTATCTGAAAATAATTTAGGATAAAGCATATGATATTGAACTTCGAAATTTGTCTTGTATTCCTATACCAAATATCAGTTGCCAATATCCGTGATTAACAAATTCAGCATATTTTATCACTGATAATTGAAAAGAAAAATGTTAAATATGATAATATTATATACTGTTTTGTTTCTCCCCAAAATTTGTATGTTGAAGTTCTAACCTCCCACTGTGACTCTATTTGGCAACAGGTCCTTAAAGGAAGTCATCAATAGTAAATGAGGTCATAAGAGTGCGGTCCCACTCCAATATGACTAGTATTCATATAAGAAGAAAGTCAATGTGAAGACACAGCCAGAAAACAGCCATCTGTAAGCCAGAAAGAGAAATCTCACCAGAAACCAACCCTGATGGAACATTGATTTTGGCCTTCTAGCCTGAAGAACTGTGAGAAAATAAATTTCCCAGTCTATGGTAGTTTGTTATGGCAGCCCAAGTTAATATAGACAATCAAATGCCTCTGTAATATTTCATGCATTTTGACATTTTTATTGTTAAAAGGTATTTAAAGCCTTATGAAAATAAATTTATGGTTTTAAATTTTAGTGAAATAATTTAAAGTCTTTGTTCTTATAAATGAGTTTGCTGCTTATGGCGATTATGAGCTATATCTTAAGAATAAAAATAGTATGAATTATAACAGATTAAAATATTCATATAGTTTTAGAATTTTAATATCTTACCATGTCCAAGAAAAATTATGTTTTCTCTAATTTTATATTATGTTATATTAATGGATTTGAAATAGTCTTAGAGATATCCAGTCAATCTGGCCAATATTTTTATTTGAGGACACCAAGGTCCAGAGAAGTTATGTGATTTTTTAAAGGTCAGAGTTATATGCTGGCAAATATGAAATTATAACCAATTTACTATATTTAGTTATTGTTCCTTCCTGCTGCTTTCTTAAATACTTTCTTTCATATAGCATGTATTTTATATAAGACGTGAGAAAATTAATTAAGTTTTATGTAGATTCAAAAAGATGAGAAAAAAATTATGGCTTCTAGAATATTTTATAGTGAAATAACAACTAATTTGGGAATATTAATGCTAGATACATTTTTCTCTTACAATGTGGTACACTGTATATAATAGTTACCCACTCCTCTCCTTCAACTTGGAAATACATCATTTGAACTATGTAGTCTCTCAGGTCATGAAAGTAGGAAAGGAGAGAAAAAAAAAAATGCCTCTTAATCACCTTGGCCCACATATCACTTTTGCTCTTAGTTTATTGACAAGTACTAGTCAAATGATTCCAACCTAACTGTAAAGGTGCCTGTGAAGGTGCCCATGAGGAGGTGCTATGGACTGAATGTATCCCTCCAAAATTCTTATGTTGAAAGACTAATCCCCAAAGTGACTGTATTTGGGATACAGGACCTATAAAGAGGTAATTAAGGTTAAATAAAGTCATAAGGGTGGAGCCCTGATCTAATAGGACTGGTGCCCTTATAAGAAGAAACACCAGAGGGTTTGCTCTCTCAATCTTTTTCTCTCTCTACATTCACACAGAAAGAGGTCATGTAGGTACAAAGTAAGATGATGGATGCCCTCAGGCCAAGAGAAAAGGCTTTAGAATAAAACCTACTTGCAGTACATTGATCTTGCACTTACCAGCCTCCAAGAGTATAAAAATTAAGTTTTGTTTTTAGCAACCCTGTGTTATTTTGTTATGGCAGCTCAAGCTAACTAATACAGAGGGATAATGAACACTTAATTAAGTTGTTTCCTAAATTTTTCCTTTTTTGTTATTGTTGTTATTTTAGTTTACAGTCTCCTTATCCATATTGGAAATCATATACAAAACAGAACATATTCTTTGATGAGAAATTTCTTTTGACAAGAGTAAATGTGTCACAGACAAGTACACTTTTTTGTTTAGAGAAATGTTGCATCATATAGATTTGACTTTGTTCAGGAGAGCCAGTAGTTTATTGGTTAAGACCATGGGCTCTGAAAGCGATCTGTCCGAATTTGAATTATAGCTCTGATACCTTATAGCTAAATGATCTTAGAAAAATTACCTTACTTCTTTGTTGAATCAGTTTTCTCATCTGTAAAGTTTGGATAAAAATTCACCCAAATCAGAAGGTTAATATTTGGAAAGTATGTAGAATAATGCCTGGCACAGAGTAGGTACTATTTACATAATAGTTAGTAAATAAAAATAAATAAGGGATTTGTCAGAGAAATTTAGAGTTGGAAAACTATAAATTGACTAAAGATATAAAGGCAATTCAGTTTTTAAGCTTAGAGTCTTATTAACTTAATTTTAAATTTTGGATTCCTAAACATTTATGACACCTTAGAGAATAGTGAAGTCCCATGATGTGCTCCACATAAAAAGGTGTTTGACAGCCAAGTAAATTTGAAGAATTCTGCGTATTAAATCAGTTGACAAAGAAATCATTCAGAAGAGAAACTGTTTAAATTTGTTTAGCCAAGAGATTTTTTAACTTATTTTGAATATGGATCCATTTATCAACACATTTGAGCATCCTGGGAAACTAATGTTCCATGGTACACTCTGTGGAAAATCCTGTCACAGAAAAATTTTAGTATTAGAAAACAATGAAATGTGGCTCAGTTAACTGGAATGTCGTGAAGTAGACAACAAGTTCCTGGCACCTGAACCTAAACTATCCACTGTGTTTATAGAGTGTGAAAAAGTAGTAGGAAGCCTCAGCTAGTGGCAGATACTTACAGGAACCTCATTCTGTAGTTTATTATAATATAACTGGAGTACATAATCAGAAGTCAGACTAGATATAAAAGATGACTTGACATTGAGCTGGAAAGTTGGGCTATTTTTAAAAACATTTCCTATACAAAGTGAATATTGGCCCTAGGAATCTGACCGAAGTCACACATTGAATCTTCAAGGTCTCGCCCATTAGCACTGTGCTTGGCAAACTTCTTCTTTAAAGGATCATATAGTAATTATTGTTGGCTTTGTAGCTATTTGGTTTTTATCACAACTGCCCAGCATCACTGTTGTAGCAGTGAAAGCAGCCACAATTAATACATAAATAAATGAGCATGGCTATGTTCAAATAAAACTTTATGATCACTGAAGTTTGAATTTCATATAATTTTCACATCACAAAATTATAAATATAATATTCTTAGCTCTCAGAGTATAAAAAACAAACAGTGGGCAGAATTTATCCCATTTTGCCAAGCTCTCTTTTAGGAAGACAAACATTGAGTCATAACAGCATCTATTAGGTCTTTTACTAGAAACTTTAAGCAGAACTAATTTTAATACTAAAAGGCCCTACTTTGGTCTATGGTCATGCCACTCTGAACATGCCCAATCTCATCTGATCTCTGAAGCTAAGCATGGTCAGGCCTGGTTAGTACTTGGATGAGAGACCACCTTGGAATACCAAGTGCTGTAAGAGTTTAAAAAAAAATAAAATGAAAAAAATAAAAGGCCCTACTTTGAACTGAACAATGTAACTGGCTTAAGATCAGGTTACTGACCAATGGCTTCACAGCATGAGCATCAGATACTTTTGGTCATTTTTTAAAGAGGAGATAACACTGTGTGTGAGATCTGTGTTCATACTCATATAGATAATGGCTAAATTAAAAAAGAATTTAGGAGGAGAATAAGGTGAATGGAATATTTTTTTGTAAAAGACATACTAGTTCCTATATGTATAAAGTTTACTGGAATTTTCAGAGTACAGTAGTGCCAGCTGGGAGAAATATCTATCCCTTAAAAAGAGTTGTTTATGACATGGAAAGTGCTCTTTAAATATTACTTGAGACCACCAAAACACTAGTTTGAAATATACATGGTTGTTGTGAATTTTAATGGGATTAATTGAAGAGTTTAATAAATTTAGATCCTGCAGAAGTAATTGAAAAAGTGATTGATAATGCTAATAATATGTTGAAAGCATTAAAGATCTAAAAGTAGCTAATTCTATGGATAGCTTGGGAGGTTGTAAATAATTATGACAGTGGTTATGTCAGCTGAAACCCAAACATCTGGATGCAAAGTGAAAAATTCAGTTAATTACTCCAAAACTCCCATGTTCAGGGCAAACATTGGAATGATTCAATGGAATATTCACTTTTTATTTAAATTGGTAATATTATGAATTACATTACAATAGAGGTCATATTAAAGAGATAAAAATGAACCATAGATTCTCTGAGCTGCTTTTTGTAATAAATAAATCAATTTCATCCTAAAATTTAGAAGTTTGTATATTAAAATTAACAATGATGAATATAATGTAGACTAGAAGTAGCAATATTTATAGAATAAATTAACACACTGTGATCTGCATTATCCTGCTCTGTATTCTGTGACAGAATTCATATGATTAATTAAAATGTATTTAAAGAAATCTCTTAATTAAAAAATAAAATAATAAAACTATTTACAATAATTTATTTAATAATAGATATCAGAAATGACTTTTGTAAAGATATAAACTACATATGGCGTATATTTGGAGACAGTAAAAACACTATAAAATGTTAAGTATACATAGTGTTCAATCAAATATATAATTTCCAATAAATTATAGCAGCATTATATCTTCAAAAGAATATGATCTTGCAAAATTAGCACAGTTATTTTATTCAGCCAAATATCTGCAGAAACTCTCCTTTTAATTTGAATTCAGAATCAGCATTTAGCAAGGCATCTAGTATGGTGTAGTTCTTTAATACATGCTTATTAAAATCAACCAGTAACAAGTCATACAGGAAAATCTATCATTTATTAAGGAGTATTATTTTTTATAACTATACAGTTATCACTTTGGAGGAGCAAACGTTTTAAGCTAATTCTCTCATCTTACCTTACTTAATTCAAAATGTTACCAAATTGGATTAACTAGTATTTTAATCAGTAAAGAATCAATTAAATTTTATCAGTTCTCTAAAATCAATTCTATCTTCACAAAACAATTATTTGCCACCATAAAGGGATATGACTCAGGCAGACCAAAGAAAATGTGTCAATGATGAATATTCTGATATAAGAAATAAAGAAATCCCTGTCACTTAAGAGAAGAAAGTCAAAAAATGGTTGTAAAAATATCTGTAGTATCATTACATTTTATTCCTGCACCATGAATAGATGCAAAGACAAAGGAAAGAGAAGGCTACCTTTGTAAAGGACACATCAACTGCATAAAGTCGACATTAAAAACTAATATGGAAATTATTTTTGTTTAGGATTTATTTATTGATTTATAGTTTAATCTGGATTGACAGACTAAGTTATTGGTATTTGTATAACTTTTTAAATCGCACGTACAAAGATTTACTTAAAAAAAAAACTACTTACTTTCATCCTAATGAAAGTAAGCATGAAATCAAAATAAAAATAAGACATATATGTTAAACATTTCTTGCATAATCTGCTGTGATATTAATAGCCCATTTAACTTAGTTCTCAGTCCTCATTTTAATTGACCTTTCAGCATCATTTAAGATTGCTGATTGCTCACTCCTCACAGACATACTTTCTTCAATTGGCTTAAAAAACATAACTGTCTCTTGTTTTTTTTGTTTGTTTGTTTTGTTTTGTTTTTCCCCTTTATATATAACTGATTGCTCCTAATCAGTATCCTCTGTGGCTTCCTCTTTTCTCTTGAACTTTTTAATGCTGAAGTGCCCCCTGACTCAGTTCTTTTGCTGGCTTCTCTTTACTTTCTGCTTTGATCTCATCCAATCTCATCTCTTTCAATATCATTAATATGGTAATGCTCCCAACTTTATTTCTCCAACAGACTTCTTTCCCAAATTCCTACTTTTGTATGTCCAACTGTATCTAGTAGACGTTATAGTTTCC
The DNA here is from genome assembly GCF_902729225.1 of Pteropus medius. NCBI lineage: Eukaryota > Metazoa > Chordata > Mammalia > Chiroptera > Pteropodidae > Pteropus > Pteropus medius. The sequence goes on from NW_024351730.1 coordinate 18,211,152, forward strand.
ATATGTCCAAAGCTGAACTATTAATATCGCCCCAAAATTGTTACTTCAAGAGTGTACTTTACCTCAATTGATGGAAACTATATTCATTCAGTTGCCAATTCTAAAAATTTTGCAACCATACTTGATTTTTTAAAAATTATCTCACATGCTACATTTAATTCATCAGTAAACTCAAGTGGATCTATTTTCAAAATAAGATTTAACCATTTCTCATCAAATCAATAGCCACAACTGTTTTCTGAGGTACCATTATCCCTCATGTAGGTTAAGATTTTAGCTTTCTAAAGGTTTCCTTATTTCTGTTTTCTACTTCTATGGTATAATTCCAACACAGCAGCCAAAAGTGATCTCTTAGGCAGACAGGGTAAACAGTGGCAAAGGATTTTTGTTCTTGAGATGGCCAAACAAAACAGTACATTTAGATATTTCAATTTAATCCTGTCATAAGTCATTACTTGAGATTAATGGTAAATAATAAGACATTATGATATAACCTATGGAAAACACTTTCAAATAAGAGAAAACATGGCAAGAACAGAAAATGCAAGTCAGACTATGCATAAGGCAAAAATGGACAGTCTTGGAAGAATCCCATTGATCTCCCTAATATTAACCTATTGATATGGCAGGTTAATTAATTATGGAAGGGTGAAGAAATGTCTTCCTTTTCTTCACCTCCCACCCCCATGAAAGGGGGATTATGAATCAAGCAGGGCTTCAGGTCTTAGAAAATTGAGGTTCCCAAACTTCCCAGGGTAGAAATAGCAGGCTTTCATTTCTAAAAGAGAAGGACAAATTAAGTCCAAGAGAAAGAGCTGGTGCTCTGAAACTTTAGAATTGGGGGTTTTACACTATCTGACTTGAGAAATCTGTCTTTATTTTAAGGGAAGAGGTGATATCTGCAGGTCCCTGGAATCATGGGACATGATTCTTTAGTCAACTAAAGAACACAAGGTAGGTGAGAGAAACTCAGGAGATTTACATAAGAAAAACAAGACTCATCTGTTGAAATACTTGGTTGTCACCTTGACATGTGAGCTCTGAAGTAGTAAAGAAATTCTTATCCCTCCCTCTCTGGGGAACTCTACAGACTTGGATAAAAAAAAAAAAAAGTAATAAAAAAATAAGTGTCCCATTAATTACTGAAATTTAAATCCCCATCTATATGTGAAGTGGAGAGACAAGATAATTTAAATTTGTTTTAAAATAATTAAATAAATATAACTTTTCTGCTCCTGAATATTATAATAGAATAACGATTATAACCACTCCAGTAGAGTCAGTCCATGTACAGGAGATTAACATCCAAAGGACTAGATAGACTTTGAACATCTGATATGGGACCCACCAAAAATTAAAAAATAAAGAAAGAAAGAATGTGCCCTACATGTAAGAATTTGCTTTCTCAATGACTATCTCTGCAACCACAGTATCCATAGTAATGGTTTAGTACAAGTTCTAGAGGAAAAAGAAAGGAAAATGAAAAAATATATTTATTAGAAAAAAATGACATTAATTTTAAAGAATCATTATTAGAAGAAAATGTAACTTTAGAATCGTAATTATAGAGTATCCAACCATTTTCTAAAAAGTGTATTTCAGGGAAAACTTCATTCCAGTGTAGACAGAAATATTCTACCTGATATAAAACTCAAGTTAAATGAAGCAAAATATCAATTTTCAGCATACTTGAAAATAATCCAACTGATAAAACTCAAGTTAAATAAAGCTAAATATCCATTTTCAGCATACTTGACAGCATTTATGTCAAAAAGATGTCATCATTTATCTGAATAATTAAATAGATTTCAAACTACTGCTTCAAATATAAATAAAGTCAAAAGTGCATTACTCAGATTGAATCCAAAAGAAAATAATAAATGTAATCCTATATTACATTGCTTTATAATTAGTCTCAGAGTGATGTAAATGTAACACATAGTACCCAAAAGTAAAGTTTTCAATTTATTTGTTATTAATAAACATCACCAAGGTGGCAGAATGGGAAGCCCTAGTCTTCATTCTCCTGCAAAGATACCACCAAAGATAACAACAGTATATGGTCTCAAAAAGCCTTTATGAGAACTCCAGAAACAAGTAAAGAAATTGCAGTATTACAGACAAGTTAAAAAGCAAGAATAGATGCATTGAAACATCTTAGAAAGCCATTTCATTATGACTGTGATAGTACCTTTCCACAAGACAGCACAGATTGTGCAATTGGAAAGAAAAATTCAAATCACAGATTCTCCCTTGGAAGCAAACAAGAAGAAGAGTGAAATGTACATCTAATGTTCTAGCTTTTGGGGGACTACCCAAGGGACTGATTTCTGTGTCTCCTGACTTGAGGTGCTTTTGGGGAACTGGTATACTTTTGATGCATGGGGGCCACTAAGAATAAAAGAGAACTGGCTTGTTCAGTGTCAGATAAACTGTAGTACACTGAACAGATACCAGAAGCAGCAAGAGATTACAAACTATTAAAAAGTCACCAACAAACTTCTCTAATTAGGAAATTACATATACAAGCCCAGAGAAGACATATCCTGAGAGGAGGTTTGAGTGACCCTGAGAATTTTTAGCTGGGCCGATTGGTTAAGGTCTTTCATTGTACGAAGAAAGCCAGTGTGAAAGACTGGGAGGGATGGGTATTTTTCAGATGCACATATCACAGTACAAAATAACAAAACAAATGAATAAAATGAGAACTAAAGCCCAATCAAAGAAATAAATCTCCAAAAACTAACCCTAAACTTACAAAGATATATGAATTACCTGACAAAGAATTCAAAATAGTCTTAAAGAAGATCAGTATACTACAAGAGAACACAGATAGAAACTAAATGAAATTAGGAAAATAAAGCATAAACTAAATGAGAATAACTACAAAAGGTAGAAACTACAAAGAAACAAACTCTAGAGCTGATGAATACGAGTGATTTGAAAAATTCACCAGAGGAGTTCAATAGTAGACTTGATCAATTAAAAGAAAGCATAGCAAACTCAAAGATAAGTCATTTGAAATATCCAGTCAGAGGGATAAAAAGAAAAATAAATAAGAAAAGTGAAGAAAAGTGAAGAACTTATGGTATATTATCAAGCAGACTAATAGTCACAGTATGGGAGTTCCAGAAGGAGAATAAAGAAACAAGGGCAAGGAGCTTATCTGAAGATATATAGCCCTCAAATTCCCAAATATGAGAAATGAAATGGACTTCCAAATTCAAGAAGTTCAAAGGTTTCAATAAAGATGACTCAAAGAGGTCCATACTAAGATACATTACAGCGAAACTGTCAAAAATCTAAGACATAGAGAGAATCTTGAAACCAGCCAGAAAAAGAGCAATTTCTCACCTACCAGTAAGTTGCCATATAATTATCAGTGAATTTCACAGCAGAAATACTTCAAATCAACCTCTGAGTGGGATGATGTATTCAAAGTGCTGAAAGAAAAAATAAAATGGCCAAACAAAAATACAATATCTGGCAAAACTATTCTTTAAAGTAAAGGAAAAATAAACACTTTCTCAGATAAACAAAAGAGGAAATTTATAACCATTAGATCTGCTTTACAATAATTATTAAAAGGAATTCTTCCAGTTGAAGGGAAAAGATGCTACATAGCAAAATGAAGAATATGAAAATATCAAAGTTTCTGGTAAAGGTAAAATAGACAAATATATAATCCTGTAATACTATAGTGATAATGCATACACTACTTAATTATGGTATAGACTTTTAAAAATAAAAGCATTAAAATAACTTTAAAACCGCATTAATGGATACGAAATATAAAAAATTATAATTTGTAATGATACAAAGTCAGGGAAGGAAATATTTAATGGAGTAGAGTTTTTATATGAGATTGAAGATAAGTAGTTATTGTTTTCAAATAGTTATAAGAAAATTACATGAGCAAGTTAGTGGAGTAGGAGATCCCCAGCCTCTGTCCTCCAACAAAAAACAATTAGACATCTATCCACAAATGAAAATAACTCAGAGAGTTCAAAAATACATTCAAGAAGTTTCAACCACATCAAAAAAAACATGAGAATAATTGCACAAAATAGGTAGAAAAAACAGTTTCATTTTGCTTATGTCATCACATCATCTCATACAGGGACCAGCAGCTCAGTGCCAAGAGGGAATTCCCCAGCCCAAGAGAGTTCTCCTCATTAGGAAAATGTTGGTCAGGTGAGTGAGCAGCTTCCTTAGTCTTTCAGGGCACTGCATTAAAAATCCCACCTCAGTTTCACTCCCATGCAGAGTCTGGTATAGCTGAGATGTCTGGACATAGCTAGGAATAAGGAAAAAGGGCCAGGGCTACCAGCATCAGCCACATGGCAGGATTGACTGCAGTTCCCAATGTCCTGTTCTAAAGAGGATTCCAGTAACCTTCACTACTGAAGATCTCAACAGTCCTTGCAAAAATCATAGAATTTTTGCAGCTTTCATCACAGAAGACCCTGTCATAGACCTCAGTTGACTGCTCCATAAAGGACTTTAGCTGCTTTGGTCACTGAGGAAACTAGTGGTCAACTAGCCACCATGGACCCCCTGCAGCTTTTGCCACTGAAAGCCCCACAGATTTTCGCTTTCACAGACTCCAGCTGCCTGAGTGCTTTCCTGAGCTCCTCCCACTGGAACTGCCCTAGCCAGTGCACTTATAGATACCCTGGGCTTCTGGACTCAGTGGGACTCCTGTACTTGAAGCCAGCCTTAACCTCTGTGGCAGCAATGTAAATTATGCCAGCCCAGACTCTCATAGCCATCTCCACTGCCATAGGCATACCCACTGCCAACCTCAGCAGCTGTATAGTACACACCAACAACCTAGGCTCCTGCAGCCCCAGCACCTGAAGACAGCCTCAACTCCTGTCACTGCCCTGCCCTGCTATACATACCACAGCTAGACCCTGCAGCCATATACCTACACTCCTCCAGCCCTGACTCCCATAATCAGCAACCACCACCATGTGGGTACCTGCAGCTAGCACCTGCAACTGCATTAGTATATGCCAACAGCCTGGGCTCTTGCAATTGCTCATGTGCCACAGTTGGCCCTGGTCCTGGCCCTCACCACTACGTGTATGCCTGCCACAAGTCCATGCCATCAGCATGTGTAGACCACTGGCTCTGGCCACTACTGTGACCCACTCTGGTCCCTTGGCACTGGAACTGGAGGCACTGCTGAGGACTCCAAAAGCCCTAGCAACTACAGTGGGCCTGTATCAACTCTTACTACAAACCTGGAGCCATCACACAATTCCTGTAATTGATGTTCCACATTACTAGTCCCAGAAACTACAATGTGTCCCACTTGCAGGTGAATGTCTTTACTAAATCTAGTCCATAAATTTACAAGAGGTGGCTGATTCCTCAAATGTACAAATATCATGCAAGTCTACAGGGATCACATGGAATCAAAGAAACATCACCAAAGGGATACAATAAATTTCAGTAACTGACCTCATAAAATGGAGATCCACAAATTTCCTGATGAAAACCTAAAATAATTGTTCTAAAGTTCATCAGAGAGCTACAAGAGAGCGCAAAATAATTTAACAGAATCAGAAAAACCATTTAAAACAAAACGAGTTCAACAAAAAGAAAACATAAAAATGAAACAAACCTAAATTTTAGAGCTAAAGAATACAATGAATGAACTAAAAAAAAAAAAAAAAAAAATCAATGGAGAGCAGTAATATCAGACTTAAACAATCAGAAGAAAGAATTTCTTCTTCCTGAGTAAACTCAAGTTTTTGAAATTAGCCAGTATCCTTCATAACTTATGGAAAGATAAAGACATTTCCAGACAAACAAAAGCTGAAGGAGTTCATGATCAATAGATTTGCCTTAAAAAAAAATGTTTAAAGGAGTTCTTAAAGCTAAAAAGAAGAAACATTAATGAAATAAGCTCATATAAAATTATAAAAAAACTCATAAAAACTTAGAAAGGTAAATATATAGTTAAATTCAAAATACTCTAATATTGTAATGGTGGTGTATAAACCTACCAATAATTACTTTGAATGTAAATGGACTAAATTGTTCAATCGAATAACAAAGAATGGCCGAATAGATTAAATAAAATAAAGCAAGATCCAACTATACGCAACCTACAAGGAATCACTACAGCTTTAAAGACACACATAGGTTGAAAGTGAAGTGATAGAAAAAGACACTCCATTTAAACAGAAACGAAAAGAGAGCAGAGGTAGCATACTTATATCAGACAAAAATAGATTTTAAATCTCAAACTGTAATAAGAGAAAAAGAAAGTCATTATATAATGATAAAGGGGTCAATTCATCAAGAGAAAATGTCAATAGTGAATAAATATGCACCCAACATTGGAGCACCTAAGTATATAAGGCAAATATTAACAGTAAAGAGAAGAGAAATAGACAGCATATGATAACAGTAGGAGACTTCAATACCTCACTTTCAACAATGAATAATCATCCAGACAGAAAATCAATAAGCAAATATTGTACCTGAACTAACTTTAGATCAAATTGACCTAATAGACATATAAAACATTTCACTTAACAGCAGCAGCATATGAATTCTTTTTAAGTACATATCTTCCAAGTTAGATCATATATTAGATTACAAGTCTTAATAAATTTAAGAAGATTGAAATCATGTCTAGCATCTTTTTCTGACAATGATAGTATAAAACTATAAATCAGTAATAGGAGAAAATCTAGAAATTTGCAATTATGTGGAAATTGAACAATGTCACTCTTGAAAAATCAATGACTCAGAGAAGAAATCAAAAGAAAAAATTTAAATATCTTAAAGAAAAATTGAAACATAACAACCCAAAACTTACAAAATGCAGCAAAAGTAGTTTTAAGAGAGAAGTTTATAGTGATAATTGCCTACTTCAAGAAAAAAAAGATCTCAAATAAACAATCTAACTTTACACCTCAAAAGACTAGAAAAAGAAGAACAAGCAAAGCCCAAGTTTAATGGAAGTAAATAACAAAGATAGGAGTGGAAATAAATGAAATAGAGGCATAACAGACAGTTGAAAGATGAAATTATGAAACTATGAATGAAAATAAGAGTAAATTCTTTGAAAAGAGAAAAAATAGACAAACTTTTAGCTACTCTTACTAAGAGAAAAAGATTCAAAATCATAAATGAAAGAGGAGACATTACAATTGATAATACCACACAAATATAAAGAATCACAAGATTACCCTGAGCAATTAAATGCCAACAAATTGAGTAACCTAGAAAAAGTGGATAAACTAGAATTATACATGTTGAGACTAATTTATGAATAAATAGAAAATGTGAACAGAAAAATAACAAAAAGTTTGAATCAGTAATCGATATCTCCCAACAAAATAAAGTTCAGGACTAGATGGCTTCGTAGTGAATTCAACCAAATATTTAAAAATTATTACCAATTCTTCCCAACATTTCAAAAAACTGAATGGGTGGGAACAATAGCATACTAATTTATAACGCCCACATTACCCTGATACCAAAGCTAAATAAGAACACTATGAGAAAAGGAAACTGCAGACCTATATCCACCATGAATATGATGCTAAAATCTTCAACAAAATATTATCAAATTGAATTGAACAACACATTAAAATCATTAAACGCTATCATCAAGTAGAATTTACGTCTGAATTACAAAGATGATTCAACGTACAAAAATCAATCAATGTGATATTAACATTAACAGAATGAAGGACAAAACACACACACACACACACACACACACCCATCTCATTTAATGCAAAAAAAAGCCTTTGAAAAATTAATACCCTTTCATGAAAAAAATGTTCTGCAAACCAAGTAAAAGGAAATTACCTCAACACAATACATTCCATATACGAAAATCAACATGACACTCATTGTTGAAGAGTGTTCTAAGATTAGGAAGAAGGCAAGTCTGACCTCTCTCACTCTTCCACTCAGCATAATAGTAGAAATCCTACCCAGAGCAATTAGATAAGAAAAAGATACAAAAGACATTCGAATTGTAAGGAAAGAAATAAAATTATCTCTGTTTGCAGTTCATATGATCTTTTATATAGAAAAATCTAAAGAGTCCACAAAACAGTACTAGAACTAATAAATTCAGCAAAGTGGCAGGCTACAAAATCAACTCACAAAATAAGTTGTGTTTTTATACACTAACAATAAACAATCTGAAAAGGAAGACAACAATCCTGTTTACAATAGCATAGAAAGGAATACAATACTTAGAAATAAACTTAATGAAGCTATGTGTTGAGAATTTAGCTAAACAACTCTATAATACTGCTGCCTTGGCATCCATTTTGTGTGGTTAAGTGGCCTGCAGATGCCTTGAACTGACACCAGCCCCTTCCTTGAGTGCATGCCCCAAGTAACAGCCTATAGGGTCACAGTTAAATGTAAGCACCTGATATGATTTCCTCAATGAATATTTATAATAACAGTCTCTTCCGCCTCCCAGCTCCTTCCCCCTCATTCCTCTTAGATAAGATCCCTATGGAGCTTTGTAAAACCTGCTCTTTTGGGTTTGAAGTAACCAATCCAGCCTTAGCCTAGGAATCCCAAGGCACTCCACCCATGGACCATAATAAAGGTATAAGGTCCAGGCCTGCTGCTCTCTTTCTATCTCTACCTTGCCTTGACTATATAGTACCTCAAGATATGCTGTATACCTCCTCCAGGACCTGTGAGTAACAAACTTCTCTATTTCACTTTCCCTGTGGCTTTTGTAAACAATGGCAAACCATCTAACATTCCAAGACTCTACTTCACAAATGTTAATGTAACAACAAAAAAAACTCACAAGGCAAAAAATTTGTACACTGAAAATTATAAAATGTTGTTAAAAAAAAATTAAAGAAGACACCAATAAATGGAAAGGCATCCCGTGTCCATGAACTGGAAAACTGAACATTACTAAAATGTCCATAATACCCAAAGTGAGACAGATTCAAAGCAATACCTACCAATCTCAATGACAATTGTTTTTGCAGAAATTGAAATAAAATTCTAAAATTCACATGGAATTTCAAAGGATTCCAAATAAAAACAATCTTGAGGAAAAAAAGATTCAGTCATCATACTTCCTAATTTTAAAACATATTATAAATCTATAGTAATTAAAACATTATGGTACTGGTATAAAGGCAGACATATACACCAATGGAAGAGACTAGATAGCACAGAAATAAACCTTCACTTCTATGGTCAAATGATCTTTGACAAAGTTGCTAATAATGAGTAAAGAATAATCTCTTGAGAAAATGCTGTTTGGAAAATGAATATCTACATGCAATAGAATGAAGTTGGACCTTATGTCACATCAAATACAAAAAGTAACTGAAAAACAGATTACAGAACTAAACATAACTTGAAATTATAAAATTCCTAGGGGAAAAAATTAGAGGAAAAGATTTATTGGATATTACATCAAACACACAGGCAACAAAAGCAATAATACATTAGTGGGACTACATCGATTTTACAAACTTCTGTAAAGCAAAAGAAACAATAAACAAAGTGAAAAGGTAATCTATTGAATGGAAGAAAATATCTGCAAACCATAGATCTGGTAAAAAAAGTTAACATCCAGAATATAAAAATGTTATACGACTCGAAAACAAAATAAAATAATTTAAAAATGATCAAAGGACTTGAATGGCCATTTTTCTAAGATATAAAAATGGCCAAAAAACATATGAAAGATGTTCAACATGACTACATATCTGTGAAATGCAAATCAAAACCACAGTAAGATAGCACCTCATACCCAATATGATGGACACTAACACAAAAAATAGAAATACAACTGTTGGCAACAATGTGGAGGAATTGGAACACTTGTGCTCTGTCGATAGGCGTGTAAAATGGTGCAGCTACCATGGAAATCAGTATGGAGGTTCTTCAAAATATTAAAACTATGATCCACCAACCCAACTTCTGGGTAGCTCTTTAAAGGAATAGAAATCGGGATCTTGAAGTAAAATTTGTACTCCCGTGCTCACTGCAACATTATTAACAGTAGCCAAAACATGGAAGCAACATAAATTTCATTTATAGACAAATGTATAAAGAAAATGTGGTATATACATATAGTTAAATATTATTCAGCCTTGAAAAATAAGGAAATCCTTTCATTTAACATAACATAGATGAACCTCAACTATATAAAATTAAGTGAAATATTAAGTGAATTGTTAAGTATAATATTAAGGGAAATAAACCAAGAAGACAAATGCTGTATGATTTCACTTATATGAGATATCTAAAATAGTCCAACTCTTGGGAATTGAAAGTAGAATGATGGTTGCCGTGAGCTGGGGGAGAGGGAAAAGGGGAGTTGTTCGATGGGTATAGACTTTCAGTTTTGAAAAAGAGCTAGAAATCTGTTTTACAACAAGGTATACACAGTTAACACTACTATACTGTATGCTTAAAAATTAAGATGGTAAATTTTATGTTTTTTTTTTCCATAAGAAAACACTTTATGTAGCCATGTGGAAAGTTTTCCAACATGTATACTTCAAGTTACTGTGACAAGGGATAGAACATGCTACCATTCAAGTTAAAATTGGGAGAAAAGTCATATATTGCTTTTGTATATATATACATATAATGTATATATATACATATATATATATACATTATATATATATATACATATAATGTATATATATATATACATTATATGTATATATATATATATAATGTATATATATATATACATTAAGAAAATCTCTGGATTAAAAAATATTTTCCCTAGGTATTAAATAAAATTGTTATCAATTATATTAGAGCTAAAAGATTTCAATGTTGTAAGACTCTAACTCTCAAATACTGACTGAGGACAAGCATAGAAAGTGCAAGGAAAGCTTTAGCCATGGTTTGAATTGGGTAAAGAGGAACACAAATATTTTGATACCAGCTATAAAGCTCTTTATGCCTGGAAATACAATAGTTTTCTTTCTTTTCTAGAGAAATTGAGAAAAGCAAGAGCTAGATATGGAGATTACAGAGAATGAAGCAGTATAAATTATATGAGTATAAAATAACAAAGAAGCATTAAAAATACAACTCTCCAGGTATTATTTTTGTCTCACCTAAAGTTAGTTCTTTATTCAGTTCATCTTCTAGTCACATTTCTACAATACTGTTGGCAGTCACATTTCGAAAAAAATATATGAAGAGGCACATCAAACATGCCTACTTTCTTCTTTTCTGTGAATGCATCCCTCAAATATTGATTTAGACCTGAGCACTAAAAACATCACAAAAAAATTGGTTTGGCAAAATATCTGGTTTTTGTTCCATACAAATATGGAAAGATCCAGTGGTCATAAATCTGTGAATACAATTTATTGAATACATTTTTCAAGTCATTTCAGGGAGACAGACCAATTTGAACTGAGTCTATATGAATGTCTGTGTTATTCCATTTTATGTGAAAAGGGCCCACCCTGGACTGGGTCCAAACTGACAGAAGAGCTTTAGAAGAGTGATAAATTTTAATACATCTTTAGCTGATAATGATTAATGGCTATATCTCAACTTCTTTAAGAATTTTGAGATTTAAAGTGTCTCACCTCTTCTAAGTAGATTTATCAAAGACAATTAATTGATGTTTCCACAAAGAAAATTATTAATACTAACAAAAAGCCTTTCTGTTAAGAATAGATTGGAGACATAACTAGTAGAATAAAGATTTTTTCATATTAACCAGGCCCTGTGCTTATAAAAAACACTAGTTTATATAAAATATAATTTTATTTGTTTAACCTAATGACCAAGATAATAGAAATTAATTTAACTTAATTGACAAGGTCATTAAAATTGTGTAATTCGGATTTCTTTTATCCGAATGCGTAGTTATTACAAAAGTATTTTAGTGTAGTTATTACAAAAGTATTTTCTTTTTGAAAATCTTCACTGTATATATATGCAAAAGTTCTACATTAACCCAACCTTCTCCAAAGTAATGGTACATCTGTAGATCAAACTCTCCAACAGGAAATAAAGGTCAACATAATAATAATATTTCCATAGATTAATTGATACCATCACATTTCATGATACATGCTTTTCCTCAAGCTATCTGTGTAGTAGTTAACAGATACCAAGTTTTTGTAAAAATAATTTATGATTACACAAAAGATTCATTTGAATTCAACTTGAAATGTTAGTAACATAAACTACCGTTAAAAATGTAAACTGTATTTAATCTACAATTTTACATGCCCACAGATAATTACAGTAGGCTCACCTGAGTATAAGAACTCTCCTTCACACTAGTTATGATCTTGATCGATCAATATTTTTATCTTGGAAGCACCTGCTAAGTACGTTATATTTGATAGATTACATTTTTTTTTTCACTTGATAATTTACTAAAGATGATAAGGTAACCATTTTTGTTAAAGATGTTGTAATGACACATGACAAATAAGGCTCTGTTTGTAAAAAAAAAAAAAGTGCCCTGATTCTAACAAAATCTGTTATTCTGATTTAATTCAAAATTATCAAATATTGCTTCAAGCCATATAATACTAATAAGCCCAGTATTTATGAACATGTTAAGTTTGCTTTCAATGTAAAACTATGAAAGTCATCAAAATTCTTATATTTTTTAACACAACAGATTAACTAGATCTACTAGACACTGTTCTCTTCGTTCTTTTTCTAATTCTTTTTCTAGTTTTCTCTATTTCCCCTTTTCATCTTTTACTCATCAAAGCCTCAACTTCCTCTTTTTCTCATTTATTTGTCCCTCAAAAGACTCACTCTTTCATGGCTTTTTTTTTATCTCTTCTCTCCTGAGTAATCTGAAGCTAATACTTCATGCCAAGATTGGTCATTTTTACAAGTTCAGTCAAAGCCTTGACAAAAATTCAAGAAGTTATTTTAGAATATTAAATAAAATTAAAATATAAATGACCATCTAATGTAATAGTGTATGTTTGAGTCGATAATTTAACAATTGTATGAAAGTAGATGCCAAATTATAGTAGCTCTGTCCTTGTGTAATTATCTCTAATTATATACAATATTGTGAAAATACCTGCATTGTTATTAGAATGTTTAATACAGAAATAATATTCACTATTGTAAAAAAGTATATTTCAAGTCATTTTAGGACAGAAATGAAATGTGGTTATTATTGAAATCTTAGTACGGCTGTCTTACGATACAGTACAACATTGAAAAATGCTATCATCATAATGATAGCTCTAATGATACAAAACTGAATTTTAAATTTTCTCTGCATGTTTGTAACTGTAAGGCTTTTTTAGAAGAGAACAAAAAAAGAGTGAAATTAATTGAAGTTGAAAATAATTTGAGGCAATCGTTCTCAAAGCATAATAAAAAATTTTACTTTGTTCAAATTTTTTCCTATCTCTATTTATAACTGAAGATACTCTATTAGTTACAACATAACCATGCTTAATTTACCCATGCATAGAAAGTAAGGTAAGATAAAGTTCTTGATTATTCTTATGCTGACGATCATGAATTTAAAGTTCAAACTTGGAGAAAAAAAAGATATGGATAGTACATTTGCTTACATGAAGCATAAGAATGTAATATAGATTTTTGTAAACCAGAGTAGTGATGTAGGAAATATTACATGCTACATAATGTTGGGTATATGAAAAAGATAAAGAAGATTCTAGAAGGTTCTAAAGACATAAAATTGTATATTTTATATTAAAAATAAACATTGAACTTATTTCATTCATAAATGCCAAATATTGTAAAAAATGTAAATAAAAAATATTATTTTTGACATTAAAATATAATAAATTATAAGCTAACATGTTAAAGGGAAAATGTTTGTTATTCGGGGGGCAGGGTTGTGTGAGGAAGAGAGAAATTGACAAATAACCAAAGACTGATAAGTTTGGGAAAGTCTAACCTCAACAATTCAATATTTATGTATGGTTATCAGAGAAAGAAATAAGATAGAAAATTGAGCCATACTTATAACTCAAACTTCAAATAAAACATTAGATAAAAGAAAAGATCTTAAGTTAGAAATTAGTTTTCATGTTTATTCATATCAAATCTACGAATTTAAAATTCATCTGTTGCGTAGTGTTCTATTTCCCTTTCTTCATTTCAGGTTAAGGTGCCAATGAGCTATAAAATGAATAGTTTGTACCAGAGAGAAATATACCTCATAAAATGATCCAAATTGGTATAATCAGCTTTCAAAATCACTGAGATTTTACTTAATAAAGAGCCAGAATAACCTTTCGTTAAGACTGCAAGCTTTGGGGTGGGGGTAGGGGTGGGGGGGAGTGTTCAAATCTTGGCTTTAAAATTTCTATCATAGATATAGATATATTTATATATTTATATATACTCTTTTAATAACTTTTAATTTTATAGGAAAAAACTTTAAAAAGGCATACTAATATAGGTTTCTTTTTAATTAAATTAAATAATCTATGCAACGTTCCTAGCATAGGTTTAGTATATAGTAAGTATTCAAGAAAAGGAAACATTTGACATGCACATTATTATTACTTTCATAGTTCATAATCACTAAATTCTTTATAATACGGCATCATTTTACCACTATACGAAATCCCAAAACTTATTTTGCCTTTTCATCTTTTCCTTTATCTAATTTTTGTTGCCTTTCATCTAAAAGTATCTTACTGACCAAGAAGATTCAATAGTGGAGGGAGGATGAGTCATATTACCAAAATAATTTATCTTCCACTGGATATTTTGATGTAGTGAATATTACAGTGTTACTAATAATTACAGGCCTTCATAACACTTGATAGACTGATAGACTTAGATTAGATCTCATAAATTTGCCATTAAAATTTGAAATTTGCATTATTAAATCAAATCAATGAAGACTATCATCTCACAATAGCTCTACAAAAAAAAAAAAAGATATTATGTCTATTGTTTGAGGAAAATAATTTGAGAGGACCAAACCTTTACTTTTCATGTCCCAAAATATTAAGCCATTAATCTCTTCAACCTGACATGCCATTTGATGTTAAATATTTATTAGTAAATGGCAGCAAAACCCATTCATGTAATTGTGGCTTTCTCTCAAGTGTAGTCTCAGATAAGAGTATCTCAGGATATTCTTTGAGTTCCCAAAGTATTCACAAATATCAAATGCAAGGAGGAATTTGCTTACACATTTTTAGCAGAATGGCATCAAAGCGTGCTGATAACAGCATCAATTTCGAAGTTATAAGGTTGGTCTCAATTGTGAACTAGTTTTGTACACTTCAAGAAACCACTTATTCTTACTAATCTTGTTTTGTGTTTATGAAAATAGTGATGGCAAGAGTAAACAGACAGATCATAGATTTACTAGGAGGATCAAATAAATGACTTATACAAAAAATGTTTCATTAGCACTATAAAAATAGTTAATATTTATTTTAGAGAGTTATTTGTGAACATTTTTGAAATCCATGCATTTAAAAAATACAATATTTAAAATTAATATCTCTGGAAACTGGACTGTGTGAAGTATGCTTTATTAATAAAAACCACTTTTTTATCACAAAGAAGTTAAAAATCTTATTTATAAAATAAAAATGTAGGCTGTGAAAAGTTAATCCTCAAACCATTTATACACTTAAAATATTCCAAATGTAAAAAATTACCAAAGGTTTCCCCATTATTTGGGGAGTTTAAAAGAGAGAATTAATGTCATTAACCTGGATCTATCACATAAAATAATTCATATGAATTCTAAAATATTATACATTTTCAGAATTAAAAGTTTTGGCTTCAGATTACCAAAGTTCTATTAGAGTATATTTAAGTTATGAAGACTTATCTGTCTCATAAAAAAAGTGACTGAATGTAAGTAGTTCAGAGTTGGCACAATGGTTCCTCAGGATGTCTTTTTGTTCTGTCAGATGATTTCAATCTTATTCTTGTAAACATGAAAATCTATGAATGGTGTAGTTCTAGGCACAAAGAAAAAGAAGAAGAAAAGGGCAAAGAGTAAAAGGCATAAAGGTAAAAACTTTACTTTTTGCATGAATCTCTGCCTTTTTACTAGGAAGGACATATTTTCTATGAATACTAAAATGTTATTTTTAAAGAACAGTGTTACATATGCACAACTGGTGGCAGACGTTTTGGGGACACTTTGGTGTAGCAGTAGTTAAAGGAAAGAAGTATTGATAATGGAGGTGAAGTCAACCATCAGAGAAAGTCAGCAGCATGTTAATAATTAATCATTCAACATAGCATTGATATGTTCTCAAAGCAGTTACATTTCTGTTAGAACATATAGTTTTATTATATAAAAATAAATAAAAAGAAATCTCTATCTTAAGACTTAAAGAGTGAAATTATAGATACCAAAGGTAGCAAGATTATTTTGAATTAGCCAGAGGAAAAGTATATCATTTTCAAAAAACCATCCATTATTCAACAACTGACTTCTCAATAATATCTCAATAGCAACAAAGAAAAGCTGAAGACAGTAGGAAATATCCTCAAAGTATTAAGAAAAATATAATGTGTCCTATAAATTACAAACACTGAGAAAATATTTCAAGAATTTGAATAAATTGAAAAAAAAATGTTCAGACAAACAAAGCAAAGTTTGTAACTAACAAGTCATCTCATGGAAAATTTTTAAGAAAGGTAAAATAGTTATTCCAGAGGAAAGTTCAGTGGTGGAAGAGGAAATAATGAAAGCAATGAGAAATAACAAGAAAAAAATTAGTTGAGGGGGGAAAAATGAAATGAAAAATATCTATTCAAAAGAAGAAAAACAAAAGGGAGGAGAAAAGCTAGGATAAACATAACCAAATATCTTAGAAATTAATCCAAATATATCAGTAGTAATGATAAATGAAAATGATGTACATAGTCCAAAGAAAATGTTACACTGGATGAAATTTGAAATTCAACTTGATATTGCTTACAAGAAATATAATAAAAATGTAAGTAAACATATATACTCTCTAATAAATTTTAAACATGCACACACATACACATACATCAAACCTATGAGAAATAGTAAAGTCCACATAATATTGGGAGATTTTAAAATATGTCATCCTTAAAATATGATAAATTAAGCAGTAAAAGTTTTCAGTAAGCATATAGAATATTTGCACAAGCCGATGGATATAAGCTTCATCTATTAGACATACAAGAACATTTTCTGGCTATCAGTGGCTTTGGGTAAGGATTTCAGAGTTACAATGGAGATGACATAACTTTGCTCCAAAATGTCTGAGGTCTCACTTGGAAGATTAGCCCTACACCCACAACTCTTTGGAAAATTAGCCCTACACCCACCAAGCTCTTTGCCTGGTATGGTCTTTCTCAGCAGGCAGAAACCTGGGGCTGACATTATTTCAATGTTCATTCACTCACAAATCTTGAAGTCGATTCTATCTAGGGGTCCAATTGTAGCTGTGAAAGGGAAAACCTATCTATGTCATCCCTGTGTGGTTAGAGTTTCCTCAAAACATGGTGGCTAAGTTACAGATAAATTGCCCAGAGATGGGGAAACAGAGAGATAGAGAGAGAGAGAGAGAGTCTTAGAAGCTGTGCTGTTTTTTATACCTAGCCTAAGCATTATTTCTGCCACATACTATGGGTCAAAGAAGTTACAAAGACTGCCTAGATTCAAGGATATGAAATATCCTCCAGCTTTAATGGAGAAATATCAATATAATATTATAGTCCCATGGATATATTGAAATACATATATTCTTGACAAAGTATGATTCTAATTTTTCCAGTACCAGAATATATAGATCCCTTTAGTTTCAAGTTTTTAATTATTCTCCATTCCTCTTTTTTTCTTCTATTATAAAAAGAATTTGAGACAGCATATTCATCTTTTGTGCTTTGATCAGTCACAAAATGTGTGGTGTAGAACCATGAGAGGAATGAGCACATAGGTAACATTGTATAGATAACCTGATTACTAGTTTATAGAAATGTATGGTAAATTTTATAAGGTCAATAACTGTCTCTAATATACAAAACTTACAAGAATTGTAAAATCAAAAGGAGTTAAGTTTGATCAGTTTAATTTCTAATCGGCATCTAAATGACCCATGCTCATACACCTTTTAAAGTTCTTTACCTGTTAATGCTAGATTACTTCCTCCAATGGCATATGAAACTACATAAAAGTAACAAAGAACGTTAAACAGTGTAAAAGTTTCAGCCACATTCTTTATAAAATGTCCTCCAATATTCAGATTTCCTCTAGGAAGGAAAGCTACATTTAGCTCTATGCAGCCATCCCAATGTTTTGCTCTTTGCCTGGTATGGTCTTTCTCAGCTGGCAGAAAAGACTGCATTGTCTAGTAGGGGGTGTTCATTTCAGAAGCATCCAGTAGATTTACCACAGTAACTGAAAGAAAGAAACCCATTCATTTTCTCTAGACATGGTCTAATCTCAGAGCTCTGTGATGTGAAGCATCAGAGGTGGTCAAGTCTGCTAAATGGACTTTAGCACTACATATCTTTTCATACAAATGTGGAGGACAATTATTCCCTGAGATTATAAATTCTCTTTTTATTTTCACCTTCATTGATTCACCATTAGTTCTGCAAATAAAGCAGGATATCTGGCTATTTCTCTTTTTAAAGCTATGCATCCTCTGTTTCCGTTATGCTTTCTAAAAAAATAAAGTTATTCTACAGAGAGTTGTTTGTCTTTAAGGTTGTGAAAAAAATTTAACTTAATACCTTATATTGGTATTGAACCATACTTAATGCAATTACATTATAGCTCCCTGCTGAATTTGATAGATTCTATTATTATTAACAATGTAAAATAATACAATGCACAAATAACAGGTATATATTCGATATCAATTATTTATTAACTATTACATGGGATGTGGGGAAGAGAAGAAAGTGATGGCTGGGTCTACAACTCAGATGACAGAAATCTTCCATGTTTTTTCTGACTTGCTTTTGGTTGAAGCAACTATTAATGTATCAATAAACATGTAAATGTAACTTGTGTATATAAATTGGGATACAAAGGATAACCTAAAACATTTTTACGATGTTTCCATCTAAGGAATTTACATATATTAATCCTTAGTACAAACATTAAACCGTAGGGCTTATTATCAAGGTCACCATCATCATTTACAGATGAAGAAGTAAAACTATAACATTGTAACCCATTTCCCATTTGCCCTAAGAATACTCGCTGGTGGCACTTGTGGCTGCAGCGTTTACTTGAGATAACTTGCGGATTACAGTCTTAAACTTATCCCAAACTTTGCCAGAAATATCTCACTTTTATTATTACTTCTGCATCACTTTAACATATTGTCTTCGGAAATAAATGACATCATTCTATTTATAGTGTTCTGTTTTTAGTAGTGGTATTTCTATTTACAAAAATAATAATTCTCGATCACTGAAAATTTCAAATCCTAGAAAACGTAGCATTCTTAACATCATTCTCAAACACTTGTTAGCTAAAGATTCATGTGATGAATTCTATTTATGTATTCATTTGTTACATTAGAATTAAGGATAAATTCTGTTTAGAAATAACAGTTTTTTAGAAGTTTTTGCACTTTATTTTCACATTGAAAACCAGTCAAATTTGCTTCAGCCCCAAAGAGCTTGTTTATGTAAAAGTAAACTAACGCTGGCAGTGAGCTGAACTTTTTTTTTTCTTCTAAATGGGAAATGCGTTAAACAAGTTGCTCCCAAATCGTATAAATAATAAGTGGTAACACCTAAGATGCAAACCTAGTCAGTCTGTCTCTAGAGGTTGTGCTCTTGACCACTGCTTTCTGAGTCCTTCTGTTTCCTCCGTTCATGCTTCCATTTTACTATATAGTTGGGTAAGCTCTTTTCTATCATTCTCAGTAATACCTTCATATAAAAATTGTAAACCAATCAGTTACACTGACTTGCAGGTAAGAATTCTATACCTTGACTACCTGGAGCAAAAAATTATTAGAGTAGGAACCTGTTATGTTTTTAAAGGTATATATTGAAGACAAAAATTTTATGGACTGAAATATTATGAGAGCTTTATTCAGAAAATCAAATTATTTATTTAACAGTACTAAAAATAAAATAAAATTTTGTGATAAATAATAATGTGCAAATCATAAAATATATATTAGAGTTCTTGAATCTGATATGAGATCAATCTTTTTCTTTCATCTAATTAGAGATTCTGCTTTATTCATAATTACCGTAGTATATATTCATATATATTTATATGACGTTTGTTAGAAAATATTTTTACTGAAATAGACTTCCTCTTATAGATTCTTAATTGATGATATGCTGTCAGGAAGGTCAAAGAATGGAAATGATAAGCTCAAAAATTACAGTTAATCTTCATTGTTGTTTTTTTTTTAAATTGTTGGTTGAAAGAACTTAGGAAATTACTGTGCAGCAGGAACTTCTCTTCTTTGTTGCTGGCACAGTCATTTGTGATTATTTCAAGCCATTGCCACCTGGAGTATAAAACATCTTTCAATGCCAAGATGCCAAATTAGACAGATCACATCACTTCAAGTCCAAACATCTGCTGAGACAAGGTTGAGTGTGCTGTGAAGTTCTATTGGCTGCATTTTTAAGAACATGCATTTCAAAATTTCACGTGCCAATTAGTACATAAAATATTTATTGAGTCTCTAATATATTTAGAACACTGCAATAGTCACTGTGGGCAAGCAAAAGGTAACAGATAGTTTATAATCATTCTACCTTTCTAAAGAGGTATTTATAATCTAAGGTTAGAAATAGTTGCAAACATAACACAGATGTGACTTTGTCCCTAAGGTACTTATGGAGAGGTGCTTCTAAATCAGAAGCTGAGTGAAGTACTGAATCAAAGATACATCCCCCAATGCAGTGATCTCTTCTGCAATATTATTATCTAAATTCTGCTTGACTAAATCCAATAATATCTCTATCTATCTAAGAGGCCATCATCTTACTCTTAAGAATTCTTTACATCATTTGTCCTTATTGGTCCAATCATAGCAAGAAAGGAGAGATAACATCTCTTCAAACATCTGAAGATTACTCCTTCCTAAAACTGTGCCATTTAACTATTCTGTAAGCTCAGCTCTCTAATTCCTCTACAATCCTCTGAGGTGGCTTTTCAGTACAGCATTATTTTCTTTTTCTTAAAACTCTCTTCAAGACTTTTAGGCTAATTAAAGCCCAACCTATCTAACACATATCATGTTTATTTTCAAACCATTACCTCTCTAGTTTTCTCATTTTCAGTGAGGCAAATAAGAGCAAGATTCATGAGTCAACTGTGATTCACTTTGCTGTTTTATTTTTTTCCCCTGAAACATGTTTTCTGAATGAGGATAATTTCTACAAATAAACCCATAGGCACACACAAAGATTTTGCTCAATTCTCACAAAAGGAAATGAGAGCCACTAAGAACCAAAATAATTTTAAGTCAAATAATCCTTCACTATGGCAGAACTAGGGGAATGGAGTGGACTTAGGCTTGAAAGAACTAACAAAACATGATCAATTTTTTGATAGTGTTGGCTATAGTAGTTGTGGCTTGAGGTGCTGCTTTAAACAAGAGGCAGAGGCCATAGTGTGCTGGGTATGATGTGGTGAAGTTAACTAAAATAAAATAATTCAATTAATATAATTCAGACTATATATTGCACTTCTTTTTTTAAATTAAACCAGAGTTTAGTAGGATTAGCTGACTACTGCAATGCTGACCAAGAGCAGTCTCAAAGAATTAGGCAGTTTGCCTAGCTAGACTAGGAGGCTATTCCTTTCTAACATATAATGTACAAATACGAACAATTGCCAGTGTCTAAAAAGACATTGTTTCAATGAACAATTGTTTTCTGACGCAGTTTGTCATTGCCTTGTACAGACATTGTGTGCCAAGAGAAAAAAAAAAAAAAAAAAAAAATGAGGCCTAGATCTGTAACTTCAGGTTTTCTCTGATAAAATGTTAGTGAAGTGATTTTCATAGAATCACAGATTCAAATGTTAGAAGTTCTAAGATTGAAAAATACATTTTCTAAAAATCACTTCCTCACCAAGTTCTAAATGTAAACATGTTTCTTACTTTTAGAATAGTTTACTTTTTTTTAAGTTTTGTCATTGATGTACTTTTCCACTTAAAAAAAATAGTGTATCATCATAAAAATTCATTGAGTTTCTTATGGTTTCATTCTGCTTAAGAATGACAGAAAACACACCATGATATAGGAAAGACTACAGTATTTTGATCTGAATCTATATCTGGATGTCTGATACTGTTTTTATTCTCTCTGAATGTTTTCTTCTTGAGAAAAGAGACTGACAGGTCTATTTAATCTTTTATATCAGCTACAGTGATACTTCCTATTAAATATTTCACATTGTTTTACTGATAAAGAAGATAAGACATGCAAAACTTGGCATAAACTTGATTCAGGAGAGAATCTGCTGAAAAATAAAACACTTGAGATCCTGGAATTTAGCACACAGCATTTGGTGATGTTACTGTGGGCTTCTATAATGATATTCTGTTCTTATCCTTAAATGAACTTCTGTGTCCCAGCTGCTGGTAATATTAGTGTGATGTGGCAAATCTAGCACAAATCTGTTCTAAGGACATTGCTCCATTTATAAATGATAATAAATGAATGAATAAATGAATGAATGAATGCTTTCCCTTTCCCAAGTCTCAGGACATCAAAACAAAGTCAACTTTTAAATGTTTATTAAATGCTCTCATAACAGGTCTCACACACTTATATGACAGTGAACAGAACTGGGAAAAATTATCCTGCTGTATAAATGTAATTTTCATCAAAACCAACATATAGTTTTTGCAATACATTATACATTCATAAGAGCATCATTTCTACCTGGAGACCCAACCACTACCTGGTGATGATTATTCGTCATTTGGAGATAGCAAAAGTTAATGATTTGAGTGTTTGTTTTAAAAATTAAAAGTTATATTGCAAATCTTCTGTAGTATATTTCGATTATCTTCTTCTAAAATATTTTTCTTAGATCTTGTTTCAGGTTCTTGTTCTGGAGAAATCATTCAATTGAGGCGAGCTGAGCCATTTTTCTGGTACAATATTTTCCTGTGTATAAAAACATAACAGTAAAGTTACCTTTACCCTTAGGGATACTGAGGTCAGGTGAGTCTAAATATTTAATTTGGTCAGTTTTTCTCAGGAAATCAGGAAATATTATAAAAAAGAATACCAAAAAATATTGAACATAGAATACAGAGTATTATAGAAGTGTGCTGCATAAAGGAAAAAAAGTCAAGTATGGAAAAAAGTTATTACCAGAATGAGAATAAAAAAGAATTGTGTGTTGAAATTTATTTTTATTTATTCATTTATTTATTTTGTTTGTTTGTTTGTTTATATTTTTAAAGTTATTGGGGTAGCACTGGTTAATATAATTATATAATTATCAAGTGTACATTACCATTTGACATCTGTATATTCTATTGTGTGTTCATCGCCCAAAGTGTAGTTTCCGTTAGCTACATATATCTGATCCCCTTTACCCACTTCATCCTACCCCTAAACCCTGTATTTGACCCCCTTCACCGCATCTACTACCCCCTTCCTACCCCATTAGTAACCATTAGTCTATAGTCCTCTGGTAACCATTAGTCTATAGTCCATGTCTATGAATCTCTGTATGTCCTGCTCATTTGTTGCTTTTAGGTTTATATCCCACATATAAGTGATATCATGTGATTTTCAAATTTTTCTGTCTGGTTTATTTCGCTTAGTATGATTATTTCGAGGTCCATTCTTGTTGTCGCAAATGGCAGTATTTCATCTCTTCTTATGGCTAAGTAATATTCTACTATATATATTTACCACAGCTTCTTTAGCCAATCATCTATCGTAGGACACCTCGGTTGCTTCCATGTCCTGACCACTGTGAATAATGCTGCTATGAATATCGGTGTGCAAATATCTTTATGGAAATGGGTTTTCAAGTCTTTGGGGATAAATACTTAGTAGAGAGATTGCAGGATCATGTGATAGATCAATTTTTAGTTTTTTGAGGAAACTCCATACTGTTTTCCATAGTGGCTGTACCAATTTGCAGTCCCAACAGCAGTGTATAAGGGTTCCCTTTTCTCCGCATCCTCTCCAACATTTGTTGTTACTTGTTCTGTTGATTATAGCTATTCTAACAGGTGTGAGATAGTATCTCATTGTGGTTTTGATTTGCATTTCCCTAACAGCAAGTGATGTTGAGAACATTTTCATATATTTGTTGACCATTTGTATGTCCTCTAGGGAGAAGTTTCTGTTCAGGTCCTCTCCAAATTTTTGATTGCATTGTTTGTTTTTTTGTTGTTATTGAGTTGTATGAGTTCTTTGTATATTTTGGATATTAGGCCCTTATTGGAGGTGTTGCTTGAAAATATATTTTCCCATTCGGATGGTTGTCTCTTTACCTTGTTGATAATTTCTTTTGCTGAGCAGAAGTTTTTTAGTTTGATGTAGTCTCATTTATTTATTTAGCTTTAACTTCCCTTGTTTTTGAAGTCAAATTCACAAAATCCTCTTTAAGTCCAAGGTCCTTGAGTTTAGGACTTATGTTTTCCTCTATGCGTTTTTGTTGTTTCAGTTCTTATATTCAGGTCCTTAATTCATTTTGAGTTAATTTTGGTGTATGGTGATAGACAACAGTCTAGTTTCATTCGTTTGCAGGTGGTCTTTCAGTTTTCCCAGCATCATTTATTGAAGAGGCTTTCCTGTCTCCACTGTATGTTTTTGGCCTTTTTTTAAAAAAATTATTTGCCTGTATAAATACGGGTTTACTTGTGGACTCTCGATTCTGTTCCACTGGTCCTGTTTTTCTGCCAATATCACGCTTTGTAGTATAATTTGAAGTCAGGCAGAGTGATTCCTCCAGCCTCGTTCTTTTTTCTCAAAAGGCAATTCGGGGTCTTTTCTGCTTCCATACAAATCTGATGATTTTTTGTTCTATTTCTTTAAAAAATACCATGAAATTATGATAAGAATTACATCAAATCTGTATAATGCTTTAGGTAATGTTGTCATTTTAACTATATTGATTCTTCCAATGCAAGAACACAGAATATCTTTCCATTTCTTTGTATCTTCTTTGATTTATTTTAATAGGGTCTTATACTTTACACTTATAGGTTCTTCACTTGTTTCGTTGAATTTATTTCTAAGTATTTTATTCTTTTTGTTGCAATTGCAAAGGGAATTATTTTTTCCACTTCTTTTCCTGACACTTCGTTGTTAGAGTATTGGAATGCTATAGATTTTTGAATGTTGATTTTGTATCCAGAGACTTTACTATATTTGCTTATTGTTTCTAATAGTGTTCTTATGGAGTCTTTAGGATTTTCTATATAGAGAATCATGTAATCTGCAAATAGTGACAGTTGACTTCTTTGTTTCCTATTTGGATGCCTTTTATATCTTTCTCCTGTCTGACTGCACTCGCTAGACTTCCAATGTTATATTGAATAACAGTGGTGATAGTGGACAGTCTTGACGTGTTCCTGATCTTAGAGGGAAGTTTTGTAGTTTCTCACCATTAAGGATAATGTTGACTGAGGGTTTGTCATAGATAGCTTTTATTATGTTAAGGTACTTTCCTTCTATACCGATTTTGTGAAGTGTTTTGATCATAAATGGATGCTGTATATTGTTGAAGGCTTTTTCTGCATCTATTGATATGATCATATTATTCTTACTTTTTAATTTGTTTATGTGGTGTATCACATTAAGTGATTTGTGTATGTTGAACCATCCCTGTGCCCCTGAGATGAAGTCCACTTGATTGTAGTGTATAACCTTTTTAATATATTGCTGTATTCAGATCGCTAGTATCTGATTTAGGATTTTGGCATCTATGTTCATGAGAGATATTGGTCTGTAGTTTTCTTTTTTTGTGTTATCTTTACCAGGTTTTGGTATCAGGGTAATATTGGCCTCATAAAATGAGTTGGGAAGTACTGCTTCTTCTTCAATTTTTTGGAAGAGTTTGAGGAGAATAGGTATTAAATCTTCTTTGAATGTTTGGTAGAATTCACTGGTTAAGCCATCTGGTCCTGGACTTTTACTTTTTGGTAGGTTTTTGATGATTTTTTCATTTCCATACTGCTGATCAGTCTATTTAGATTTCCCAGTTCTTGATTCAGTCCAGGAAGATTGTATTTTTCTAAGTACTGGTCCATTTCTATTGGGTTATTAAATTTGGTGTTATATACATTCTTGCATGATCCTTTGTATTTCTGCGAAGTCAGTCATAATTTCTTCTCTTTCATCCCTGGTTTTGTTTATTTGTGTTCTTTCTCCTTTTTCTTTAGTGAGTCTAGCCAGGAGTTTGTCAATTTGATTAACCTTCTCGAAAAAGCAGCTCTTTGTTGCATTTACTTTTTCTATTGTTTTTGTTGTTGTTGTTGTTTGTTTGCTTTCAATTTTATGTATTTCTGCTCTAATTTCGATTATTTCTTTCCTTCTGCTGACTTTAGGCTTCATTTATTCTTCCTTTTCTAGGTTTTTAAGATGAAGCGTTAGGTTGTTTATTTGGGCTCATTCTTGTTTTTGGAGATAGGCCTGTAATGATATGAACTTTCCTCTTATGACTGCTTTTGCTGTGTCCAAAAATCTTGATATGTTGTACTATCAATATCATTTGTTTCTATGTATCTCTTGATCTCTCTTTTTATTTCTTCCCTGACTCAGTTATTCTTCAGTAGCATGTTGTTTAATCTCCACGTATTTGTGTTTCTTCCTGATTTCTTTCTGCAGTTGATCTCTAGTTTCAATGCATTATGATCAGAGAATATGGTTGGTATGATTTCAACCCTCTTATATTTGTTGAGGATATCTCTGTATCCCAGTATTCTTGAGAATGTTCCATGTGCACTAGAGAAGAATGTATAAGCTGCTGTTTTGGGATGGAAGGCTCTGTAAATGTCAATTATGTCCAATTGGTCTAATGCGTCCTTTAAGAATGTTATTTCCTTTTTAATTTTCTGTTTGGATGATCTGTCCACATCCAACAGTGGGGTATTTAGGTCCCCTACTATGACAGCGTTTTGGTCTGTTTCTCCCTTTAGTTTTGTTAGTAATCACTTTACATATTTCAAGGCTCCCCAATTGGGAGCATAGATATTAATAAGTGTTATGTCTTCTTGATGCATGATTCCTTTTATCATTACGAAGTGTGTCTCAGTATATTTCTTTACTTTTTTTTATTTTGAAGTCTATTTCATATGATATTAGTACTGCTACTCCCACTTTTCTCTGAATGCCATTTGTTTGAAATATCATTTTCCACTCTTCCACATTGAATCTATATTTGTCTTTGGAGCTGAGATGTATCTCGTGGAGGCAACATAGGCTGAGTTTTGTCTTTTGATTCATTCTGCAACTCTGTGCCTTTTTATTGGTGAGTTCAGTCCATTTACATTTAGGGTGATTATTGAAATATGAGGTCTTCCTATAGCCATTTTATCTTTTGCTTTCTGGTAGCTTGGTGTTTCCATTGCTTCCTTGTCCTTGTGTTTCTGTTTTCTTTATTTTGGTTGGCTTTTGTGGGTTTTCCCTCTGGTTCTTCTTGTTTTATGTTATATACTTCAGTTCTGAATCTTCTGTGTGTGGTTACCATTACGAACATGTAAAGGATTGTTATACATACACAGTCGTTCATTTTCTTCTGCACGTGCCTTATCTCCATTCCCGTCTGTAAATTTGAATATTTTAATCCTCCCTTTTTCAGTCGTTGTTGTCTCAGTTTGTTCCTATGCATGCTGAATGTTCATTACTATCTTGCTATAGCAATTCTCTTATTATTTAAGCTTATAATGCCCTGGTCTCAGTAAAAATTATACTCCTCTGCTTCTGTTTGCCAGATAGTCATTCAACTCCTAATTATGTTTTGTTTTGTTTTCATTTCGTTTTAGGTAATCTGACCCTTTTCAGTATTTCCTGTAGTGGAGAATTTCCTCAATTTTTGTATGGCTGGAAAGGTCTTAATTTCTCCGTCATATCTAAAGGAGAGCTTAGCTGGATACATTATTCTAGGCTGGTAGTTCCTTTCACTTAATAGTTTAAATATTTGATTCCATTTCTTTCTGGCTTGTAAACTTTGCACTAAGAAATCCGAGGATAATTTTCTTCTCCCTGGCTGCCTTGAGAATTTTATCTTTATCATTGATTTTTGATAATTTTAATACAATGTGTTTTGTTGAAGGCCTTTTGGTGTTGAGATAATTGGGTGTTCTGCTGACTTCTTGAATTCCAAGCTCTAGTTCATTCCTTAGATTTGGGAAATTCTCATCCACTATTTGTCTGAAAATGCTTTCTAGTCTTTGCTCCTTTTCTTTGCCTGCGATAATGCCCATTATTCTTATATTTCCTCTCCTGATAGTGTCAGCTAGTTCTTGTATTTCTCTTTCATTATTTTTCATTCTTTGGTTTCACTCTTCTTTCTTCTGATTTACTCCTAGATTTCTGTCTTTGATATCACTGATCCTTTCCTCCGTTTGGTCGACTCTATTTCCCAAGCTTGCTATTTCATTTTTCAACTCTTGCAGTATGTTTTTTTTATCTCCAGAAGTTCTATTTGGTTCTTTTCAAGGGTTTCAATTTCTTTGCTCTGCTCATCCAGTTTTTTTTTCAATCCCTGAAATTGTTGCTTTGAGTTGTTTTGGATCTCATTGAGTTTTTTCAGAAGTAACATCCTGAATTCTCTGTCATTTAAGTCGCATATTTCTATGTCTGTAAGCTTATTTTCTGGAGATTTTTTTATTTCTTCCTGAGATGCCTTGTCACCTTGGCTGTTCATGGTGTTTAATGGACTAATTCTCCACGTGGGCATTAATGAAAATGCATTCTGCTTTTTTTGCCAGAAAGATTTATTATATAAAGGTCGCTCTTTAGCCTGCTGAAAAGAAGGAGCTTTTCTTTTGGTTTTCAGTAGGTGGTGTCTAATTGTCTTGGATCTCTGCTTTATATAAAGCCTTAAAAATGCCTTTTTAATTTTCTTGTAGATATTTATTCACACTTGCTACCCTCAGTTTTAGTCCCTGTCAGTGTCAGCAACAGTCTTGGCAGTGTTTGCTCAGATTCCCCTTAGGCTCTGCAGTGATCGGTCTCAGAGGGTTTGCAGGGAGGAGCTCTCTGGGTTGGGAGTTGAGGGCTGCAGCTCAGCCTCAGTTTTGCAACTGTGGCCTGTAAAAATCAACTGTTGTTTCTCTGTGGTCCCATCCAGCTTCTCTGCTTTCTGCCCTGATGACTGGGCCCTGCCACTGGCCAGCCATGGAGAGCTCACAGCACTTCCGGGCAGGGCTGTTCAGGGAACTCGTTGCACTTTCTCCCATCCCCCTCCTCCTGCAGGGAGCTCCAGTGGCTGTGATAAGCAGCTTCTTTATTTCTCCCAGTCCACAGCCCGACACCTGAGTTTTTGACCCGTGGTAGCTCTTATGCACAGATCCCATGTTCAGATGTGCTGGTGTGCAGTTTAGGTGTTTTTTGTTGAGTTTTAGATGTTCAGCTCATTGCGGTATCAAGGGGAGAGATCTGGAGGCATCTCTCACTCTGCCATGTTTCCTCTAGTCCTCTGAATATTTCTTGAATAAGAAATTCTTTTGTAACCAAAATATATTCTCTGCAAGTTAAATATTTCTCAGTCATAAAACATATCACTCATTTATTATTTACCAGAGTAGATTGAAACATGGATCTCAATTCTTACTCTTTATACCTATGCCACGAGCCATCATGAAAAATGTAAAATTTCTTATTTCTTGATTTTGGGCTTGGCCATGTGACCTATTTGGCCGCATGGACATGATATAAACAGAGGTCTGAATTGAGAGTGTGTGGTAGAGCTTTGGCTTCTTGAACTCCAGGAATATTATGTATATACCACAGAAGCCGAGAAAGGTTTACAAGACTGGATTACTCCTCACCACCCCTAACAAAAAACATTTTGTTGGCCTAAGGTTCTAAACAATTACTGCAGTTGCAGTCAGCCATCACCTAGTACACTAAACTGTATGCATTAATTTTGAAAGTAAATTTATGATTTCTCTAGATCATTCAACCTCATGTCAGAAGCAGTTTGAGTTGCCAACCCCTTCAGCATCATATATATCCCTGCTTCTAGTCAGTAGATTAAAACAAAACAAAACAAAAAAACAGTTTCACAATGATAATAAAAATATAGCAACAGAACTTGGGTTACTTTACTTCTGCCATTCTAAGTGACTTCTTAGAGTTTGTATTTGCGTTCAAAAATTTTAAGTGAAAAAGCAAAGTTTGAGGAGTAATTTTTTAATTTGCAATTAATACATGTTTACTACTAAAAATGCTTACTACTAAAAATTATTTTGTAATTCAAAGGAAGGATTAGGTTAACAAAGAAAGCCTTTTGTTCATCAAACATGGTAGTTAAGTTCCTGAGGAAAAGAATTCATCTCACAGAGTTCCTTCAGCCTGGGCCCCAGAATGAGGCACCCGTGGAACTGACCCAACCATAGCTGGAGACAATCTGAATTATGCCATAGCCTGAAATTGAATATGGTCAATTCACACAACAGTACATATGAGAATAGAGGCTTACCTTTACAAGCCATGAGTGTTGTAGTGATGTGTTACTTAGAATTACTGTGGTATTAGTATACTGAGACATGTACTGCATTTTGAGACTTTCATTTATTTACTGCTTAAAGTGTTTTATCTACCATTTCACCTTATACAATGTCTCAGTCATAGAAAGGTCTCAGTGATTATCTGTTGATTGATTGATACTCAGTTTTAGAACGAGGGATTTTACAATCCCACAGAAGAGAAAAAAAAAAAGCATTGAAAAGTTATAGCGATGTGATTGTAAAAGAGATGTGCACATGATAAATGCTATAAGGATTAAAAACAGGAAAGAACATATAGTGTTATTATTGACTTCTGTGGAACCTAGAGATTTTGGTAAAATCTTAAAGAACAGATTTTGGGCTCCATTTAAAGAACTGATTAAATTTAGTATGCTTAGAGAATGAAGAAAGATGTGTGAGAATTGAAGTGTGTAACAAAGGCAGGATTGGGCATAGCATTTTTAGGAATAAGTGTGTAATGGAGGAGTTATCTTTGAAAACAAATTGCAGTAGGTTCAAGTCTTGCCTTTAGTCCACTTGAATAGTTAAAGAAATATTATTTAACATTCATGGCCTTTGTTCTTGTCTCTGTGAGATAAACAATATTCATAATAAAACTGTTTTGAAGATAAGGAGATGAAGATTACAAACTGACAGACATTTTGTGTACACTAAAAAACCATTAATCCCCTCCCTCACTTTATTTTTAACTCATGTCCCCATATATTTTTGCTTCATTGCTTATTTCCATTTCTGTGCTCAAAATATTTCAAATATTTAGTTTAAGTTTAGGAATATAAAACTGAGAGAAATGGAGCCATAAAGCTGGGAGATCGGAAGAGGTATACCTCATTTTATTCTACTTTGCTTTATTGTACTTCACAGATACTGCATTTTCTTATACACTAAAGGTTTGTGGCAACCTTGAGCAAGTCTATCTGCACCATTTTTCTAACAGCATCTCCTCGCTTTGTGTCTCTGTGTCACAATTTGGTAATTCTCACAATATTAAACTTTTTCAATATTATTATATTTGTTTTGGTGATCTGTAATTAATGATCTTTGTTAGTACTATTGTAGTTGTTTTGAAGGGTCATGGACTACATTCATATAAGGCAGCAAACTTAAATGATAAATGCATGTTCTGATCGCTCCACTGACCAGGCTTTCCCCCATCTTTCTCTCCTCGGGCCTCCCTATTCCCTGAGACAAAACTATATTGAAATTAGGTTGGTTAATAACTCAATGATGACCTCTAATTTTAAGGGGGGGAAAAAAAAAGAGTCCTACATCTCTCACTTTAAATCAAAAGCTAAAAATGATTAAGCTTAGCAAAGAAGGCATGTTGAAAGCTGAGCTAGGCCAAAAGCTAGGCCTCGTCCATCAAACAGTCAAGTTGTGAATGCAAAGGAGTTCTTGAAGGAAACAGAGTGCTATTCCAGTGACTGCAGGAATGATAAGAAAGTGAAACAGTCTTACTGTGGATAAGGAGAAAATTTCAGTGGTCTCGATAGATCAAGCCAGCAGCTGATTACCATAAATCAAAGCCTAATCCAGAGCAAAGCTCTAACACTCTTCAATTCTATGAAGGCGGAGAGAGGTGAAGACACTGAAGAAGAAAAGTTTGAAGTTAGCAGAGATTGGTTTATGAGGTTTAAGAAGCCATTTCCATAACATGAAAGTATAATGCGAAGCAGCAAGTGCTGATATAGAAGCTACAGCAAGTTATCCAGAAGTTCTCACTAAGGTAATTAAAGAAGATAGCTTCAGAAGACAGGCGAACTGACCATCTTTTTAGGGGCTAATGCAGCTGGTGATTTTAAGTTGAAGTCAATGCTCATGTACCCTTCCGAAATCCTAGGGCTCTTAAGAATTTTGCTAAACTCCTCTGCCTGTGCTCTATAACTGCAACAACAAAGCTAGCACATCTGTTTACAACATGGTTTACTGAATATTCTAAGCCCACTGTTGATACCTACTGCTCAGAAAAAAAATTCCTTTCAAAATATTACTATCGTTAACAATGCACCTGGTCACCCAAGAGCTCCAACAAATATATACAAGATTAATGTTGTTTTCATGGCTGCTAACACAACATCCCTTCTGCAGCCCATGAATCAAAAATTAATTTTGAGTTTTGTTTTATTTAAGAAATACATATCATAAGATTATAACTGCCATGGTTAGTAATTCCTCTGATGGATCTGGGCAAAGTAAATTGAGAAACTTCTGGGAAAAAAAGTACCATTCTACATGCCATTAAGAACATTCAAGATTTATGGGGAGAGGTCAAAATATCGACATTAACAAAAGTTTGGAAGAAGATTTTAATCCTCATGAATTACTTTGGGAGTTCAAGACTTCAGTGGAGGAAGTAACTGCAAATTTGTTGAAAATAGTAGGAGAAGTAGAATTAGAAGAGCTTGAAGATATGATCGAATTGCTTTAATGAATGAGAAGTTGCTTCTTCTGGATGAGGAAAAAAGTGGTTTCTTGAGATGAAATATATACTCTTGGTAAAAATGCTGTGGAGACTGTTGAAATTATAACAAATGATTAAGAATATTAAATAAACTTAGTTGATAAAGTAGTGTCTGAATGAGTTTGAGACGATTGACTACAATTTTGAAAGAAGTTCTACTGTGAGTAAAATGCTATCAAACGGTTTCATATACTACAGAAATATTGTTCCTGAAAGGAAGAGTCAATCAATGCAGCAAACTCTATTGTTGTCTTATCTTAAGAAATTGCTAAATCCACCCACATTCAGCAACCACCGCTCTGATCAGCAACCATAAACATAAACATCGAGGGAAAACTCTCCACCAACAAAAAGAATATGACTTGCTTAACGCTCAGATGACGGTTAGCACTTTTTAAACAATAAAATATTTTAATTAAGGTAGGTACATTTTTTAGACATAATGCTATTGCATATTAAATAGACTACAGTATAGTGTAAAACTTTCTGGGAAACCAGAAACTTCATGTGACTCACTTTATTGCAATATTTGCTTTATTTCAGTGGTTTAGAACTGTACTTGCAATATCTCTGAAGCATGCCTATTAAAAGAATGAGATTCTAGTATTCTTTTTAAAAATTTGACCAATGTAGCTAATAACCATCACCTAAATGGTCATAGCAAGAAAGTCAGAGTCTATGAATTTCCATGTTTTCTTAGGCGTGAATGACTCAGATGGGTATTCACTCAGCAAGAAATTAAAAGGCCCTCTGAGTTTCAAAACATTTCTTCTTGAGTAGCTCAGTAAACTAAGAGAGGTGGGAGCAAAGGGCAGTAGTAGAAAGTGAACAGGGATTAGGTAACAGACACATCCTCACATTGGCATGGTATCTTCGTACAAGATTTTCTGAGGTTTAAAGGCATAGTACCGAGAAATGATATTTAATGCTGCATTGAAAAAAGATCTGTTGCATAGAATGTGTCCTTAGAGACAGACACACATGATTTCTAGGTCAAGAACAAATGATTTGAAAGAAGATGCTTTCTAAATCCGTATTTTCACTTGCTGTGTTTGTTTTTGTTTTGCATCTCTTTAAGACATTATAAAATCCTTTATAATAAAAATAATTTTCAAAAGAGCAAAGTACTTAACTTGTATCTGACAGAAGCATTCATTTTATTTGAAAGATCCTAAATTCAGAAATAATTTTGTTAATCAACACAGTTCAAAATGTAAAAGCATGTGTATATTTATAATGTATTAAATAAGGCACATTGTGGTGGAATTGGGGAAGCTTACTTTTGAGCTTCTATGGAGATAGATAAAACAAGTAAAACCAATGGAGATAATGAAAAGCCCAGCAAGAACAGGGTCTGGAGAGAGTACCAAGCTGTAGAGTGTCCTTCCTTAGAGTTATAACCATCAGTGAGCACTAGAGTTTCAAAGGAAAAGAGCAAATTGGGCTTAATCGAATTAGTCATAGTAGCAAGAGAGCTCAGAGACATTACTGGGTGCAACAAAGCAGCAGACATTGAATTATCAAGCAACATTACTGGGTGCAACAAAGCAGCAGACATTGAATTATCAAAGTTAAATGCAGAATTATTATATTTTCAGAATAGAAAACAATATTCAATTTCTACTGGGAAGCTGGAATAAATTAGCCAAAGCCTACAGTATTACTCATCTGGTTAGAAGAGAGTATTAGAGAGAACTTTTTATACAGTATTTTTTTGTTTTGGAGAGACTAGTGATTTAGTGAGACCCAAGATTGACTGAGGTTTTTGGTTGGAAGTAAAGCTGCTCTACTTACATTGTAGAATTACCTCTGTGATGCCAGTCAGGTAATCTAAGGTTAAAGTCACAGTTTCAGTTCCATCAGGGAACTGTAGTTTGAATGAGAGAAAAAACTTAGTGAATATAATGAGAACTAGAAGAAGCCTAAAGCATAATGTACACATACTACCAGGGCTGCCTCAGAGACATCTGATCCCTCAGCAGCAGAAAAATGGCAGGCTGCACCCCTTTGGAGAGTGGAGGCTTTTAATGTGCAGCAGAGTTAAGTTCATGTATTGGTCTAGAATGAGCACAGAGATGAATGGATAAACAAGGCTGTACAAGGAATATGTTAGACAAACACCAAGTGTAACTACCTATGTCATATATGATTTTTGAGTCATCTGAAAAATTAAGGCTAAAGCAAAATATAATTAAATCAAAATAAAAAGATAAAAGCAATAAGCAGAAATCAATACAGCAGGTCCTCCAATAACATTGTTTCATTCAACATCTGTTCATTATAAGATTGAGATGAGGAAAGAATTTAACTCATGTTTATATCAATTAGCTCATGGTAAAACTGATTTTGTTATATGTTGTTCTACCACAGTTCCAAGAACCTATCAATGACATTAAGTAAGGACTTACTATATATTTGTTATATTTTACTTCTGTTAACTTTACTGAAGGAATAAAAATACTCTCAGTGTTAAAATGTGTTCTTAGGCTTTGCTTCTTTTATTTAAAGAAAATTATAAAGAGGCATTTAAATTTTGCATTAGGGGCTCATCTATTATATAGATGAGATTTATTATATACTCATCTGAACTTGCTTAGTGCCCTTCAACAGTCTCCACATTTATTGGTGAGGTTGCAGGCATATCATAAACCTTCAATACTATAGCTCCTTAAAAGCTTTTTTTCTTGGCTCTACCTCCTACTCTATGCCCTGAACCCAACTGGTTCTATTCTTGTGTGTATGTATATATATATATTTTTTCTCGCTGCTTTGTTTCCATTTTTTCTCCTCACATGTGATTTCACTTAAATGATTTGCTTGGCTTTTGATTTGTATGACCTTGTCTTTGAGTTTTTCTTGATGACATGTAAACTGAAGACTTCTGAAATCCTGCCCAAATACCAAACCCAGTGTCTTCAGTCCCTCATCCTCATCTAGATCATTAATTTATCTAAGAGGGTAGTTTAAACAAAACAAAACAAAACAAAATAAAAAACACCATATTAGGAAAATCCTAATTATTGAAGATAATATACATTGGTTGAATTTTCTTCAAACACCTTAAAATCAATTGTTAAAATGAAAATAAAACTTTTCTACATTACTGCACTAAATGGAAAGATTTCTGAATGAAGACACTTTGTTTTTTCACTAGCACCTAAGACAAAGCTCAGAACATAGGTACATATGCGGAGTGTAGCAAGTACTGACTCACTGACTGATTTACCAAGTGACAAAATGACAAAATGAATGAATGGAACCAAATGCCTTCTTGCATATCTTAAACGACATATACGAACCATCTACTTCAGAGTGATTAGAGGTCATAGGAGGTTGGTGACAGTAATATGCATGCTATTAAACTTCTCCAGAGAAGGTTTATGATATCTAACTGTAACTAATTGAACTCTGACTATACTTTTTCCTAATTCTCTCCCACATAGACTTTTCTTTTGTCAGTCAACCTCCATAGGTATCTGAAGACATATTAATCTATATTCTCTGTTATCATCTAAATTTTAACTTTACATTCTCATAGAAATTCCATTTTAAATCATAGCACTTTGAGAACTGATTTCTAGTAGTTGATAATGTTGAGTTTTCCAATCTGTTTTCCTTCCTGGAATTCTAACCCTGGCACAGCAACCTTAATTGATCACTGGCATTGTCATTTATTACAAGCCTTCACCTAACAATCCATTGCTTTTTAGTGTCCTTTCTTTTTACTTATTTATTTTGATGGCCTTCTTAGCTCTGAGTTTGCCTTGCATTCCCAATTTGCCTTTCAGCCAAGTGGCTAGAGCCAAATAAAGAGCTATCATCATCCATCACCATCAGCAGGCTGCACATTATTCACTACATTTCAAATGGATGGTGTACTTCAGTTTTTATATCCTTGATGTCTATGGCCTCTCTGCCAACAATTCTTCTACTTTAATATTTAAGAAGCACCCAAAAGTTTGAATGTTTGAATATCTGGCTTCACAAGTAAGCAGGGTGCAGCAAGAGAACAAATTGTCCCTAACTTTGTGTCTCTTCTCCTTTTGTTGGATGAGTGCAGAAATGGGCTGGAAACTTTGTCCTTCAGTGTTGAATCACCAACTCTGTACTGATATTAATCTCTTCAGTGTGAAAAATTGTATTTTTTATAAAGGTGTAAACTTAAAATTTTCAGGTCAAAGAAGTTTTAGAGTCCTATTATTTTGTTCAATTATATACAACATTTACTTCAAATAGCTGAATTTGAAGTTATTCTCACAATGTAATATTTTACACCTAGAAAAGAGTTTGGATTATGAAATAAGCATTAGTTATTTTAAACATATGGTACTATTTTTATTTTTGCTACAAAGATATGAATCTATGTTCACCATTGCAATCCCAGTTAACACAGATAAATTCAAAGAGAAGAAAGTAGTAGTTTCTATATTTGGTAACCTAGAATACTTATTAAAAAAATGTATGTGCTCAAGAGATTATGTATTGAATATTGGGAGGATTAATTTTAATTGACAAAGATTACTGTGTAATCTGTGCTTCCTAAGAGTTTCATATTACTAAATATTAGAGACTAATAAAAAATAATTTTTAAATACATTTTTAGATGTCACTTTTTAGACTTCTTTGTGTATGCCTTTGGTAAGTAAAGTAATTGCATTATTTATTAAATTTATTGTACACTTTGGATAGTGGAAAGAACACCACAAAGAGCAAAAATTGCATTTTTTGAAATATTTGTTTAGTAGATTATGTTGATAATCTATTAAATTGCTATTTAAAATCTAATTTCAAAATTAAAATTCTTTAAACATAGTAAGTTCATATACATTAAAGAAAATTTTCTAATCTTCATATAGATTATCAGAACATTAAAAATAATCTAGACCACAAATATCTTAATTACATATTCACATACTTTAATTTCTTAGAGTTGTCTTTAATACCATCAGTTTTAGAAAAAAATTAGAAAAATTTAGAAAAAATAGTGTATCTTTTTTGGTAACTGGGTTTTTATACTTGTCTTTTTTTTTTTTTAACTGTCTACAGTCTTCTTCAATGTTGTATTTAATGGGTAACCAAAAGGTATA
The DNA here is from genome assembly GCF_902729225.1 of Pteropus medius. Lineage (NCBI taxonomy): Eukaryota > Metazoa > Chordata > Mammalia > Chiroptera > Pteropodidae > Pteropus > Pteropus medius. Next base: position 18,249,344 of record NW_024351730.1, read on the forward strand.
TCTTCAATTAGCACTTCTCTGTAAATCATAACATTTTAATTGAAAGATATTGATTATCTAGGAACTAACACACCTGATAAGCTCAGAAAAAAAAATAGACTAAATAAAGGATTTTTTGAAAGTCTAATTTATTTCAAATAAAATATTTAAATATTTCATCTCTAATATTTATGCAAATATCATAGTCTATCTCCATTAATAGTATATTCCTTTACTAATAGTCTCCAAAAGTTAACTTTATTCATTATGATACATTTATTGTTACATCAAATTTGTATGCTGTCAAATTATAAATCTTCTCAATTTATTACATTTTGGTTTAGTAAAATCTAATTGTGGTTCCACAAAAGGTGCATTTTATATCACTGAGTAAAGAAATACTTTTTGTTTAGATTGTAAAATATCTTTTAAATTAATTTCACATATATTTATTCCAAATGAATTCATCAATTTTATTAGCAGATAAACTTCACAAAGTTTCAGATGATGCCAGTGTTATCAAAGCCTTGATACAGAAATTTAGTTATTATTGATAACAGTTTGATTTTTTTTCTCCCATCCAATTCCTGAACTCAAAGTAAAACTCTGGAAGTTTGCTCTTGCCCCTCTTTTCTTATATCACCAAAGGAGTGGAGGAAGAGCTAAGAAACACATGTGATGGTCACAGCACAGAAACACAAGCCCACTAAAAGAGTGGTATTTAATCACAAGAACGCTATCTTGTCTTCATGCTTTATACCACACCAATAAGATTCCAGTATAACAATAGTAGAATACAGCTTAAAGAGATGCACAATATGGATCTCCCTAAGGAGAAGCATTTAAAGAAGACTATGTCTATTTTTTTAATCAACTTTTACAAAAAAATAAATTTATTTTACAAAAAAATAAATAAATAATTGAGCAATGGTTCCACAGATAAATTCTACCAAAGATTTAAATATATATATATATATATATATATATATATCAAATTTACAAAGTCTTTCTAAAAAAAGAAGCAGAGGAAACACTTTCTAAGTGTTTTAAGGGGCTAGCACTACTCTAATACCAAAATCAGATAAATATGTTACAGGAAAAAAACAAAAATAGACTAATATCTCTCATGAACATAGATGCAAAATTCCTCAAAAAATATTAGCAAAGCAAATCCAACAATATGTAAAAGAAATTATACACCATAACCAAGTACTAAGTGAGATTTTAGGTATGCAAATCTATGTCAACATTCAAAACCAGTTAATGCAATATAACTTTGCCGACAGAGTAAAATAATTTAAAAAAAAAGAATTGCATCAATCGATAAAGAGCATTTAACAAAACCCAGTACCCATATACTGTAAAAATTCATCAAAATAGAAATTAAAGGTACTTTTTCAACTTACTAAAGAACATCTGCAAAAAAATCTACAACTAATACACTTCATATTGAGACACGTTTTTTCTTGGAGACCGGGAAGAAAGCAAGATATCTCTCTCACCACTCATGTTCATCATTGTATCAGAAGTTCTTGGTTACTGTAACAAGACAAGAAAATAAATTCTATACAAATTGTAAAGGGAAAAATATGTGTCTGTATTTGTAGGTGACATAATTATCTATGTAGAAAATTCTTAAAAATCTACAAAAGTACTTGTTGAATTAATAAGGTTGTATAATACCATTTCAAGACACAAAGTTAACATAGATCAGTCACTTTACTATATACCGACAATGAATAATTAGAATTGAAAATAAAAAATAACATCAAAGAGCACCAAAAGTGAAGTAATTGGTTATAAATCTAACAAAATATCTATAGGATCTTTCTGCAGAAAACTACAAAACCCAGATGAGAAAAGTCGAAGATCTAGATAAAAAGAGAGTTTGTGATCATGGATTGGGAAACGTGATATTGTTTAAGATGTTGGTTCTTCTAATTTGATCTATAGATTCAATCAGAACCTTAGCAAGCTATTTCATACATAACGACAAACTAATTCTAAAATCTATATGAAAGGCAACAAATCAAGAATAGCTAACACAATACTGAATAAATAGAACAAAGTTTTTCATACTACCTGATTTTAAGACTTAATATTAATTTAAAGTAATTTAGACTGCATGGTATTAGCAAAATAGATTTATATGGATGAAATGGAATAAAAGTGTGTAGATAAACTCACACAAATATAGTCAACTGATTTTTGACATAAATGTAAAGACAATTCAATGGGAAAAAATAATCTTATTACAAAATGGGGATGGAATAATCATGCGTCTAGAAACAAAAAATATGAACCTAGACACAGACTTTACACCTTACGACAAAAGTTAACTAAAAATAAATTACATAAATGTAAAATGCAAAACTATAAAACTTTGAGAAGAAAATGTAGGAGAAAATCTAAGTGATCTTGGGTTTGGTGATGAGGTTTTAGAGATGACACCAGAAGCATAATCCATGAAAGAAAAAAAATCAATAGGCTGGACTTTATTAAACATTATGCTGCTCTCCATAAGATACTGCTAGAGTACGGAAAGACAAATTGTGGGTTGGGAGAAAGTTTTCAAAACATGTATCTAATAAAAGAATTATATCCTAAATATGCAAAGAACTCTTTACATTCAACAATTAAAATAATCCAATTAAAAATAAGCAAAAGAGCTGACACATCAAAAAAAAAAAGATATACAGATGACAAATAAGCATGTAGAAACCCTCGCAATATCATTTGTCACTAATGAAATGCAAATTAAAACAATGAGATACCATTATATATTTACTAGGATGGCTAAAATTCAAAAACTTTCCAAATGCTGATGAGGATGCAGGGCGATAGAAATTCTCATTCATTGATAATGGGTCTGCAATGTTTATACTCTGGAAGATAGTTTGGCAGTTTCTTACAAAGTAAAACATTGTCTTACTGTATAACTCAGCAGTCACACTCCTACATATTTATCCAACTGATTTTAAATTTTATGTGCATTCAAAAAATACTTGTGAATGTTTATAGCAGTTTTATTCATAATCTCCAAAAATTGAAAGGAACTAAGATATTTTTTAATGGATGAATGGAAAAATAAGCTGTTGCTGTTCTATACAATGAAAGACTATTCACCCATATAAAGGAACTGAATTATCAAGCCATATCAAGATGTGAATACATCTTAAATGCATATTGCTAAGTGAAAGAAGTCAGTTTGAATAGACAGAGGCAAAACTAAAGACAATAAACAGATGACTGGTTGCCAGGTGGTGGAGAGTGGGGAGTGGGTTGAATTGGTGAAGCACAGGGAATGTTTTAGGACAATGAAACTATTCTTCATGTATCCACTAATCCATGTGTCAAAACCCACAGCACATTACCACACCAAAAAGTACTTAAATATTTACACATTTAAAAAGTCATTTTGGAGGCCAGAGTATCTCTGGATTGAAAACAGACTGTGACAACATAATTTGGCTTTATCACAAATGTATGAAAAAGTCTTATTAAAGGGGTGAGGAACAAAGGTGCTGACCCGAGTAACTTTGGAAATGAGTGGAGTCTGTAAGACTAAAAATGAAAAGAACTTCACATAAGAAATGTATTCTGGTAGATAAAGTTTTCCCATGGGGGGTGTGAGCTAATAATTTGGAATCTGCTATATCTATATACTGAAACTGAAAATTCAGTAAAATATGATGAGAGGTGGGAGCCAGATTTTGTACTGTTAAAGTAGGAACTTAGAAACAATCAAGAATAACGATGTAAGTGGTTATGGATTAGAGTTGAATACACCAGTATGAACTCATGTTTATCTTAATGTACATACAGATGAAGACATATACATATACATGTACGTATGTACATATACACATACATATTTTATAAATAATATATAAATATATATAGATATGTATATGTAAATAGGTTAGTATACAAACATATATTTCCTTACTCTGCTCTCTTAGAAGGCCTATAAGCAATGATACTGTAGAAACAGTGAATACACCTAGCACCCAGATCTTTGTTTCTAATGCATTTTCCAACATAAGGAAGAAATTTCCAATTCCAGTACTGGGCTAGAAAATATATAGGATGAACCTAGAGTATCTCGTAGTGCCAGAAAGTAAGCACTCAAAATAAACACAATGATATGCTATAGGGAAAAAGGACCTTCCAATAGCCAAAGACAGAAACAATCCGAATCACTAAGTAAATAAAATACTGTTGAATTATAAGCCAACATATAATGAATATTCATGAGCTCATATTGATATAAATAATTAAATACATAAATAAATATGGGAGAACAGACAAATCTATCATGCAGGAGAATCCCCCCAAATTGACATACTCTGTCCTCAAGGATGTGGGACATGACTTTGTACTCAAGTGTGTAATGTGCAGTTACTTCCTTCCAAAGAGGAGTATAGAAAGGGAGAAAGAAACTCTATGGTAGATAAACCTGACATAAGCTGTCTCATGATCGTGATTAACAGAGAAATCATGTTGGCGGTATGTACTCCATATGATATTATGAAAATGGCGCTTTATAGTCATCATCTCACAAACCTATATTCTTTTATTTAATCATGAGGGAGAAAAAATCAGATAAATCCCAATTAAGGAATATTCTACAGAATATCAGTACTTCTGAAAAAACGTCAAGGCCATCAAAACAAAAAGAATGAGAGAAACTATCACAGCCAAAAGAAGACTAAGGAGACACATGATTAAATGTATGTTATCCGAGATAGGATGCTGGAATAGAAAAAATAAAAAAAAAATTAAAAACTAAGAAAATCTGAAAGTATGAATTTTAGTTAAAAATAATGGGTCACAATCAGTTCATTGTGTGTCTTACACCAATAGATGTTGATAATAGAGGAAACTATAGAGGAGCATCTACAAACTTTCTGTACTACCTTTACAACTTTTCTATAAATCTAAATCTACTCTAAAATAAATGTTACTTTAAAACATAAAATAAAACAAAACCAAAACTGTATAGACAAGATAACAGAGTTGAGACTTTCACTGTGCAAAAAATGGTAAAAGTACTGTAGCAAAAGCATTCAGATTATACATTCTGGGGCAAGTCTGCTTAGCCTCTACTTCACTCACATGTATTATTCACCTCTAACATAATTGCCTGTGCATCCACTGACCATGCCAAGATATACCCTAGTGGCTTTTGTATCTTGCAGGCCTTAGAACATAGTACAACTGGCTTATACTTCAAGTGGCTGACAGAGGCTTTGGTGTCCTATTACTAGCCAAGACTGGTCACATGAATCAGAAAGCACTTATTTTAAAAGTGAGGACCTGAACTGCTGATTTAATTTTTTTTATTTTATTAAAAATTATTGGAGTGACATTAATGTTTCAAGTGTACAATTCAACAGTATGTCATATATACATTGCTTCATGTATCAACCATCCAAAGTTAGATTTCCTGCAGTCATCAAATATTAGACCCCTTTTACCTCATCTACTTCTCTTCTCCCTGCCTTGCCTCTTGTAACCGCTAATCCATAGTCTGTGTCCATGAGTCTCTGTATGTTAGTCATGTTTGTTTGAAGGAGAGGTTTCAATTATCTTGTCTTTGGGACTCTTGGGAAAAGAGAAACAGACTTTTTCATATTTATTCATGTGATAAAAGTAAAAACTCTGTCCAGAGCATAGGTATTATATACATTACCAGAGGAGACTGTGGCAGAAGCTGTAATGGAGGTCTGCCACGTCCATTATGACTTACACAACTATTACTAATAATACATCATTCATATAAAACAAATCCAGGCAAATGCTAAACCAGATGAGACACAACATAAACGAGGCATAAATGAAGACTGTCTGTAGAAAGCCAGAATAAGTGGCCATTTAACTTGATAAATTTCCCCAGAAATCTCAGCTGCAAGGGTTTGTGTTTATTTATTGATTGGCTTTGCTGTAGCTTTGTTCACATATTAAGGGTTTAAAATCCAGATGCTTTTTTTTAAATTTTTTTTTATTTATAACTTAAATTGTCAAATTGAAACTGAACAAGACTTTGGCAGATGATCTCATTTATTGTCCTAATTTTGCCAAAGATGACACTCAAACCAAGGCAGGATAAGTGACTTGGAGAAGTTCACAAGAATCACTGATGTCAGAGCCATAATTACAACTTAATTTTCACACCCCAGGCTTTTTCTTTTACTTCACTGTTCTGATAGTTTATGCTGAAATTGTACTTCTCTTTATCTTAATACTGAGGTCCCTTTGGTGCTTTTAGAGCAGCCTAAATGGCATTTACAGAAATAAAGGCATTTATGTAATGATATTTAAACATTTTTTTTTTTTTGTAACATTTAAGCTGTGCTTTTATAAGACTAACAGGTTGAATAAGAACTCAAAGGTACAATTCAATCTGGTCAACCTCCCTCTTACTTATGAGATGATTCCAGTGATATAATAATTTCAATGATTCAACCAACATCTCTAAAGAGTATTACCACTGTGCTAGGTAGCAGAACAAGGGGATGGGAGTGGGAATATAAAATGTCCAATCAGCTTATCGAGCATGGAAGTTCCAAAGTGGGTGTAATTCAAGGCAACACATATTGTGTTATAGTGTGTTTATTGGAAAATTAACTGGAATAATATTAATTCTGACTTGAAGATCAGCTAAAGAATCATGAAGACTAATATTTAAACTTTCTAGATGGAGTCATGAATAACAGGAAAAAAGAAAGACCATGGATGCAAATGGTGACTGCAGAATAACAATTGTTCTTATTTTTTGTCATTTAAGATGTTTCTTTAAGGCAATTAGGGTTTTCTAGAAAGATATATTGGAACCACATAATACAATTTTTCCAAAGTCATTGAAGAGGGGAGACATATTTATTGAATGCCATTTAAGTACTCTGTAACAAATAATATGTAGTTGTAGAAATACCATCTTAAAGTGAGAAATATATAACTTTTATCTATGATGCTCTGTATCAAAGCATCACAGGTCAATACTATGAAAGCCTACAAGATAAATAAATGCCAGCACGATCACCAAAGGTTGAAAGGAAAAGAAAAGCAACGATGAGCACAGTAAAGTTTCCACCTGGTACAATAGTTGGTAAAGGCAGCCACAGTAAGCACATCTTGGGGAGCACAAAAAGCTTTCATATCATTGATGAGATGTCTCTGGCCCTGCTTAGTTTTCTCATTCGGGCCTTTGCTGAGATTGTGTGGTCTTGCCTCCCTAAGGCCAATGAACTGTGTCTAATAGAGATTTTTGATTAGCTCAATTTTATTTGGTATACACTGAAAGTAACATGTTTCATACAAACTACAATTTACTTCAATACTTATATAGAACTTTATTTCAAAGATAACTTGTTACATTACAAATATACAATAAAGCATTATAGCTTAGGTGGCAGAGATGAGGATTACGAAATCATTTATACATGATTCCTGCAAAGATTTAGTCAATATATATTGTCTTATTTTTATATATTAATAGTAATACCAATCTACACATAGATTTTTAAGCCCTGCTAATTTTCCAGAAATTGCAAACAATATTGATTTCATTCACCCAGCTACGCTAGTCAATATACTGTTTTAAGAAGAAAAATTGCACAGAAGATAATTTCATTTATTTTAAATGCAAATAATAAATAATGTAAAATTTTATTATTCAGTTATAGTAGTAAATTCTCAGCATAAATCAGCCAAAGAAAATTGGAATTTAAAAGTGATTATAAAGCATGTATACTTAGCAATTGTTTATAATGTAGGAAAAATATGTTAAATATTTGAATTATTTCTATAAAATATAAATTTTCTTAAATATTACTTTCCTTAAAATTATTAAATAATCGACCCACATAGTATATTATACATTAAAACAAATAATGTTATATAATATTCAATTAATACTATAGAGTATATAATTTATATGTTATGTACATATTCCACATGCACCAATTCTGGAAGGATATGTTACAGATTATAAATACTGTTTTATTATTCTGAGAGAATGCAATTAGTGGCAGGAAAAAATTTTTATTTGCAACTAAATCTTGACTGCAAGTTTTAGGAGTTTTTCAATAAAAGTTATATTTTCAGACATGTCACAAGAATTAATTGTAATATCCAAATACGTATAAAATTTTTGAAATTTGAGATATTTGCAGATGAAAGAAACACAAGCTGCAGGGAATAAATAAGAAACTTGTACTTCTAGCTCCAGGGTAGAGATTGATTGCTCCTTTTTATGTATGTGGCTCATACATACAGATGAAAATTTAAGGAAATATATACTTCTCTTTTAATGTTGCCAGGGCTGCTAAAAAAAAAGAAAACAAACAAAAAGAACTGCATAAAGTATTTGCATATGCAATATGCTAAAGAAAAAAATGCCACCACAATGGAGACTTCCATAATAACAAAGCTATCACACTCCACGCTAGTAGTGAAAAAGTCCCAGTCTCATTCTACCAACAAACACCGCACAGACACAGGCATATATCCCACAGCAAACTCCCAGCTCCACACACAACTAACTGCTTCAGAAGTCGTGAGCAGAGCCCTTTTGGACTGATTGTTGCACCACTGAGGAAATAACCTGTCTACTCTGGAAATTATCTGGTCAGCAGAAGCTTTATTGCTTTAAAATCGCAGGCAGGAGTCAATGAGCAGGTGAAATCTGATCACAGGTGCTCTCCCTTCAGCTTTCTTCTAACTTAGCCTAGAAATTAGTTGACATCTTAATTATTTGCAACAAAGAAGTTTTTAAATAAAAACAGAAAAATTTTCTAGCTTTCTATCTGAGTCGTTACTAAATTTCTGCAGTTATTTTTTTTTTTTCTTTCTTTCCCCAAATAAGAATCACATTTCTTTCTGGAGTGATTTAGGTTGTTGAAGTGACTGAATCTAGAAAATAAAGTTCTTTTGCTTTTTTCCCCCAAAAGAGTATTTTTTAAAAAGAAGTAATGATTTTTAAAATTCACATGCTTATTTTGGAAGTCGACCTCCTTCTATGTAATTTTATTTCTCTTGTTTTTAAATTTTTACTATAATTAGCAAATAATATGTATACATCTGCCAGTAAATGTATAATCAGGATAGTCATATATATGGGACCAGAAACCTCCCTTATCAGAAATATAGATGATTTTTTAAGTTTCCATAAAGATATTACCTTTTTTGTTAATTTCCTTCTGTTATTTAACTTACTATTTGAGCTGTGCATCACTCTCTCATTTTCTAGTCTAATTTATTTCCAAAAATCTTAAAGTTTCTCAGATTTATTAGTACCAGAAATGTAGTTCTCAGCAAGTGGAAGATTGCCTGTATCTTTCTACAGACAGTTGCAATAAGTTATTGCTAGGAGGTAAATAAATTCTAAACCCTAAGTATTTGCTCCTGTCAGTTAAATTTCCCTGGATTCTGTTTTAGACTACTAAAATCAATGTAAAGTAAAAAATATTTGCATATACATATATGTTAACTGTTACACATGTTTTCTACCTATTTCAACTACAAGAACTTACATTTGTCAAATATTTTTGTTAAATGAAATATATATAAAAATGTGGAAAAGGTTTGCAAATTCACATTTTAATAACTAAAAGATGTGCAAACGTATACTTAGAAGTGTAAGAACCTATATTTTTAATGATAAATAAAAAATATAAAATGGCAAACAAATTTGATCAATATTAGAACAGTCATTTTATTTTTATTTAAAATTTTGTCATTGATATATTACAAAAGTGAAATATTGAAGCAATCATTGTATTAATGTGTTTGTTACTAAAAATCTATTTTAAATAAATGATTCTTCAACAATTATTTATGGAGGTAAATTAGTTTAACTGGTTTAATATAATTTTGTTTAATTTTTAAAGCAGAGATTCATTAGTAAAAATGGTCTGAAATTTAGTTTCAATTTTACTACTATCAAAATTGGGAATTTTCTGTCACAGATATGCTAAAAGCAACCTCACAGCTTCTTTCCAGTTGTAAGATATGATAATTATATTTTAATAATATTTTAATTTAAACATTAATTTAACAAAATTGGGTATATATAAATATGGATGTTAATATCATAAAAAGTGCAAAAAATGCACAAAAATGACACTAAAACTTCCTGACTACTCCCCAAATTCTCTTCTTCCAAAATTTACCTTCTGCAATGTTTTTTATTTCTTCAAACATTTTATATATTTATTTACAAAAACACAGCACCATGGAATTTTATAACCTTGTATTAATATTAAAATTAATAAATATAATAAATATTTCACTTTATAGAAAAGATAAAACTATGCGTTTGGAAAATGGAAAGAGAGTTTAAACATCGAAACAGAAAAGTGGGCATTATTTTATATTGAATCAGAAATTGAAGATAAGAAATAACACCAATGCTGCTACGATTAATGTATTCACTTTATCCTGAGGCCTGAGCTCTGGCAGTTTCTCTGGAACTTAGCTTCTCTAAAAGATTATCTTTAATTTAGCGTTTATAATGTCACAGTTGATGTCATCCAATTGTAGTACAATATTCTCCACTTTGTGACTGACTCAGAGTTATGTGATGAGTAGAATTTTAAATAACCTTCTTAAACATATATGCCATATATTCTTTTAAACATAAACACAGAAATGAACTTGTAACCCGAACTAGACTCTAGGATATTGTTAAGCCGAAGGCTGACATTTGAAATAAATTTTTCAAAAATTCAAGGGACTGACACCGCACCACCCCAACCCTGAACACTTTCAGTTAGGATGCTGGTAGGTTTTTAGGATAAACTAAGGTCAGACTCTAACCTAAATGTTTACATGTGCAAAGATTTCCAGTAAATCTGAAGAACAGAAAGTTTACATGTGCAAAGATTTCCAGTGAATCTGAAGAACAGAAAGTCTTTTATTTCTCAATCTGGTCAGTATTTCCATCTAAGAGGCACTAATAAATGCAGTAAAAATATTTATGAAAATTCTAGTTTATTACTTTATCTAGTTGACCAGAGCTAGAATAAGGAGTCAATATGATATCAAGCTCAATTTCAAGCTAAAGATATAAAGAGGAGTAATTAAAATTTAGGATCAGTGAACTTGGTCAATTTCTTTTTTAAACTTTGAATTTATTCATTTCAATTAGTTTCAAGTATACAGTACATTAGTTATCTCTTTTTTTAAAAAGCCATAGTATTTTTTATTCCATTTTTCCTGCTCTTAGGGGAGTATTAAAAATCAATTTTAGTGAGATGTACAATCTAGTATTTCGAGGTTGTGAGAAAATCACTTTATATCTCTACATGTTGCTATGTTTTAAGTGGGCTTAAAATGTGATATTGTATTACAAAAAGATACTTATTCTGCATCTAAATTCATATGAAGGCCTGGCTGTATAAACTAATCAGTAAAATTTAAGTCTGCTTTCATAAGAAAGAAAAATGGAAGTTAAGATGAATGGAGAAAAGGGCATTTATTATTGGAAAAAAATTCAGTGGATTAATTTTTCTGATGAAAAATATTTTCATGGTCCAAAAAGTCAGATTCTTGATTACAGAGAATTGCTGAAAAGATAGAGACTGGAGCTAGTGAAGGACATCAATAAAATTAAAGAGAGAGAGGAAAAAAAAAAGGAAGAAATAAAGGGAGAGAGGGAGAAACACAGAGAAAGGAGGAGAAGGAAGGGAGGGAAGGAGGAAGGAAGTTGTCTCGGAAAAGAAAAGCCTTTACCTAGAGATGACAAAGGCAGGCTCCTATTTGTTGAACTTACTCAAGGGCAGAAATCATGCACAAAAGTCCCTTAATATCAAAGAAGAATGATCCACACTTGATCAGTTTTAATCATGTTTGAGAACAACCTGTGTTTGTTCATCCTTTCATTAATTTACTCATCTGTTTAAAAATATTTATTTAGACTCTTCTATGTTTTAAAGCATTTAATAGGCCCTAGAGATAGTTTGGGCAAGACAGAAATGTATCTTCCTTTCACGTAATTTTACAATCTGTCAAGGTTAATAATCTAGGATTTGACAAATCCAAAAATAACAGTCAATATTTAAAGCCGAATGTTTTTCCATATTACTAAATACTATTCATAAGGGCAACTAGGTGAAACTACAATATATCTTCAGTTTCATAGATCATAAAACGTAAAATTCCAACTTTAGAATCTAAGGTTTAGATTAACCAAGTCTATTAGATACTTAATGCCTTATCTTCTTCCAAAGAACTTTCTAAAATATAAATCACTTAGGAAGATATGTTAAGGATCATATTTCATTGTTAGTAAATGTTGCTAAAAAGGAGTGACTCAAGCAAAATTAATGATGAATCTGTCATATAATGGAGACAGACAGCTCAAGGCTGGTAAAGTCTCCAAAATTCAATAACATCCCAGCCTCCTTTTGTCTTTTTATTCCGATACCCTCAGGGAAAATCACACAATCACCTGAAGACAGCTGCAAGCATGGCAGCTGTATCCTGGCAGGAGGAAACAGAAACGTGAGCGGCCAAGTGTCAATGTTGGTCAGCCATGTTCTTTTTTAAAAGGCCTCCACAGATGCCTCAGGAAACAATTTCATATCATAACTCATTGGTGAGGACAGTGTCAAATGGTAACCTTAACTGCAAAGCAGGAAAGCAGATATATTTGAGTAAATCTCCTCCTTCCCCCAATAATATCTGATTTCTCTTAGCAATGAATGAGTAATAATAGGTAAGGAATGAGCAGTCTCTGCACCACATGGAGGAATACGTCTCAAATGGTTACACCTTAGTGTCGATAGTTGGAGGAAGGCAAGGAAATCATTTGCTGAGATATGGGAACCTAAAAGTGCATTTTCTGCCTATGTTTCTCTAGGATTTTGTAGGGACACACATACACACACACACACACTTTGATGTAGCTATTCATTACGCAGTATAGAGTTTCATCTGTCCTAAGGAGTCTGTAAAAAGTGGCACAATAAATACAATAGGTGTTCCATTAATATCTTAATATCATAAAGGAAAAACAAGTAAAAGACTGCCAAACCAATAGTATTATGGCTTTAAGTTTTGCTTGGCTTATTTTTGTTACCAAATCTAGTGTCAAGAAACAAAATGAGAAAAAGGTAAGAGGATGAAAAAATAGAGTGTGGTTACTATCTCAGATTGTTGGAAATGATGAAGATTCATTGTAACTAATACTTTGGGCATCTTTACTGGCCAACACATTACTCATAAATAATCTAACACTTAGTGTAATATTGGTTACCATCATTTCAGTTAAAAGATGGTAAAGACTTATTAGATAACAATCTATTTCTCAGCTTTTGCAGGCTAGAGTCCCCAGAGACAACATCTAACACTTGATCTCAGTCAAAAGGCCAAGAGAAAACAGTCATGCCACACTAGAAAACATATTATGGACCTATGGCACTTACTCAATTACTAGGAGATAGAATAACAAAAATCCTTAAATACATAGGACTGAAATTTATTTTAATATTTGTAGGAAAATAAAAACCACTAAGCTTATACTTCATATCTGAACTTTATTTTCTTGTTTTACAGTGACTTTATTGTTTACTGCATAGTTCAAAAAACAAGATCACATTTCTCTCACATTTTATTATCATCTTAATGGGTAAAATTGATATTTCTAGCAAAATCTGAATTATATGTTGTTATTAATTCAATTTTTAAAGAACTATAATTTTCAATGTTTCATGGGTGGGAACATAGCATTAGTTTTTTGCTTTCTAGAAACAAAGGTTCATGAATTTCAAAACTATAAAGTGGCAAAACTTTGAGGAAGGTATATTAATTTTTTGAATATGACAAATGCTGATTTTAGTCATGATTTTTTAGCTACAATTTGTATTTTCCAAACCTTCCAGAATTTTAGCTGCAATTTCCATAGGACTTTTTTCTCATTTATATAAGTATGTGTACATCCCTTTATTTTGGTGAAGATAACTGTACGATATAAAATGCTACTCTTGAGTAGTTGGAGAAAGAGAGAGACATCAGAGCTGGAGCTGAATTTCTCAGGAAGAACACATTGTCTTTTCCAGCTTCTACATGCAGTGGGTACTGCCATTGATTTGATTCACTAGAAGTACGAATAGTGCCTAAGCATACATTTTTTCTTTCACTTTTATAGTTCCCATCTAAAGGAGAGAACAATACTATTCTTACTCTTCATACAAGTCCGGAATGCATGTTTGATAACATTTGTTTTCTGTCATAAGCAGTAAAAACAATTGTAATAATAGATTAAGGAGCAATGTCTGTGTGACAAGTACTATTCAAATCCATTTATAAATACTCTTTTATTTAAATCTTTCATTGAGCCTCTGGGGCAGATATATTTATTGTATAATTATTATCATGTCACAGATGGAAAACTCAGCCATCAAGAGGTTAAGTGAATTATTTTTAGTAACTCAAGAGATGTGATGAAGCTAGGTAAGCTTTGAAATCTGGAGATGTGATTCTATAAAACCTGGGTTGTTAACAAACGTGCCTCCTTAAACATCAAAACCAGGTCAATTTAGTTAATATTCTGAAGAAGCTTTTAATGTGGAAAACATTGCTGTAAAGCATCCTGAGGCTGAGTTAGAGAAAGCAATTCCCACTGAAACTAATAATAAAAGATATTAAGAAGATGAACAATGATAAGATGTAAATGGAGCTATTAGGTAAAATCTAGTGATAGAAGTATTTTGCAGCCATATTTAATAAAAATATCATTAAGTATAAAGAGTTGTACTAAATTTACTAGAAGCAGAATTTGAGTAATAGAATTAGTTCTTGACAAGGACTTAAGACATGAGTTAAAATTTCACCTCTGCCATTCATTTCTGATTTTAGGAATATTATTTATTCTCTCTGAATCTCAGTTTCTTGTGAGATTTAGAAACCAAGTGTATAATACTGTAGAGTGTATAATAAGGATTAAATGTTTAATGCATAAATATTTTACATTGGGAGAAGTTTATTAAAATATATTAAAAGTATTATCTTTCAGACATAGTTCATCCTTTATTTTATTTCCTACATTTATGTGTGAGTTAATTATTCATTTCTATTTTACACATGAAGAAGCTGAATCTGAAAAGAATAATAATAAGCACAGACAAGAATCAAATAAATGGCTTTTTGATGTCAAATTTCAAAATTTATCCACTACCCAGAAAAGTCAAAAAGGCATTGGCTATACCACCCTACATTTTCACATTTGAAAAAAAATATTTTTTCTCTAGTTTCAAAAAGATAATTTTTCTACATAACCAAAATAAACTATTTTTTTTATTTCTATACTTCTTGATAAAAAAGCCATTTATATAATATATAAACAAATTTTTCTCCCTCTTTTAAAAACTGTTTATTCACTAAAATGCTATGTCTTCATCTATGATTATTGAAGTGTGGTACTGCTATTATTTTCTGAATACTTTGTAAAATTACGGTATAAAAGAAGAGCTTTTGTGAATCAAAGATCCAAATCTTGCCTTTTGAATAAAATTATGACATTCTATCATTTACAAAAATGTTGGATTGTGGAATGATCACATTAGACAGCCACAGTTCATAATTCAGCTGTTTTCTACTAACACTGTATAAAACAAGTTGACTGACCTACCGTAACCACTGAATCTTCTCTGTCATCACTGGGGAATTTGAGTCTTATACCTCCCAGTTGATAAGATTGGAAAGGCATTACAAAGAAGCTTAAACAAGTTTACTTTTAACAAACAGAGACTCATGGGCACAGACAATAGACTAGTAGTTACCAGAGGGTAGGGGGGAGGTGGGAGGTAGACAGGATAAAGGGGGTCAAATATATGGTGACAGAAAGAAATCTAACCATGGGAGGTGAACACACAGTGTAAAGTTTACTTTTAAAAATTTGGAAAATTTTGTCAGGATCATTTGCTCATTAAGGAGCCTTGAAACATCACATATTCTAACACTGATCACTCAGAAGTCCCTGATCAGGATAGATGGAGGGATCTTCCTTAATGTGGATTTGCCAATCTGATTATTTCCACAATTATGCCAATTTATTTGCCTTTAATAACAAATATGCATTTTTCTATTTGATTTACATGTTCATTCCTCACCATGACTAACAACTTTCTAATTTTTAAAACAAAACCAAAAAAAACAAAAAACAAAAAAAACCATATTTTTCCAATTTGATAAAAAAAAGGAAATAGCATCTAGTATATATCATATTTTTGGCCTCCATTCTGAAACTAGAAACATATCTCTTCTATTAGCTAAGTGTTAGGCCTTGTTATACAATACTTAATGGGTTTGAGGGTGGGGTTATGAGATTTCAAAGGATCTCAAACGTGGTTTGATTGATTTAAATTGGAAAGTGTAGAGTCAGTTGGGGAAAAAAGAATAAGTGTGAAGGGAAGGAAGGAAGAAGAAAAGTGAGAGTTGGAAAAGACTGAATAGTAGGGGTTTACTTCCATAATGTCATGGGTGTGACTTTAAAGAGAAAATTGGAAAAGACATATACTTTAAATATATTGCTTCATGTTATGGATGGGAACAATCCTTTCCAGTTTTTAAAGACATATCAGTTAAGATTTATAGCATTTTTAAATTTACTGAAGGTATATTTTGATATGCAAGGCAATGAGATGGAGATGGAGATTTTTAATATGCAAAACAATGGCCAGTAATAATGTATAGAGTCTTTAAATAAAGATTAATTTTTAAATTTAAAAAAGTAAACATTTAAGAGGTGACCCATTAACATATGACTGAGTTGGAGAGTTAGGGAAGGACTGTCCTGATTTGTCTCTAAGGAGGCAAGATTAAAGTACAGGTTGCTGGTCATATGGAGCAGTGGTCCCCAACCTTTTTGGCACCAGGAACCAGTACTCCTATGAGAATCTAATGCCTGATGACCTGAGGTGGAACTGAGGTGGTGATGCTAGAGCTGGGGAGCATCTGTAAATACAGATGAAGCTTTGCTCACTTGCCCGCCACTCACTTCCTGCTGTGCAGCCCCATCCCTAACGGGCCACAGACCAGTACCAGTACACGGGCCAGGGATTGGGGGCCCTTGATGTAGAGCATGATCTGTAGTTATTTCTTACTCATTAGTGTTGGTGCACTTCAGTCTGTGCAATTCTTTTCCTGTCAACTAGACAATCCACCAGTTTACAAGTAA
This sequence comes from Pteropus medius, assembly GCF_902729225.1. Classification (NCBI taxonomy): domain Eukaryota; kingdom Metazoa; phylum Chordata; class Mammalia; order Chiroptera; family Pteropodidae; genus Pteropus; species Pteropus medius. The sequence goes on from NW_024351730.1 coordinate 18,266,505, forward strand.
ATGGAGATTTCCTTTTTCTTTCCTTTTTTAAACAAGATTGTATACCATATCTTGTTTAAAATTTCAGTTTATAAAAAAGAAAATTAGATACCTTACTTCAACATACCAAAATAAAAGGGCCCTGTTTACAATTAAAAAAAAAAACACAAAAATATTAAGAAAATCTTTTAGTAAATATGAATATAATATTGTCAAAACCACAAGAAAAAAAATTACATCAGGACTCAATACTTGGAAACATGTAACAAATTTTCTTAGTCTTTTTTTCCCCTTTATTCCCCACAAAGCTATATTCTACAAATGTGTTCAATGTTAAATATTTGTTTTTTGTAGATAGCCGAGTTATAATCTCACTTCTATTTTGAAGAAGGCCTAGGCACAATATAATAGCTATGCTAGTTCTTCATTTTAATTAAATTAAATTATCTCTATAGTAGACCTCTTAATTGCCTTCTCCTTTATATTCAGATTTCTTGAGAACTCTGAATGTTTAGAAATATTTACACCTTGGTTCATCTCTCAGGCAAAAGGTGACCTGGCGATCAAAATTTTTCTTTTGTATTTTCATATTCCTCACACTGATTTCTTTCCCATATGTAATCTCTCTTCTACCATCTTAGACACATAGCCTACATGCTCTCTTTCCTCAACTCAGGTAAAGCCCATTCATAGATGATGATGATGATAATGATGATGATGATGATGATGATGACGACGACGATGACGATGATGATGAAAAGTTACAAAAGCCATTCTACTGACACATGTTAAAAATATATTCTGGTTAAACATAGCAGTGAGTTCTCTGGGTTTCTTCATTGTTCCATATGTCCCAGACTTGGCACTGTACAAACTGCCAACCTGGAACTGCCAACATGCACAGACTGAAAGCAACTCCCAAGAAAAGCCTGTTATCCCTAGCAAAAAGACCGGAACAGAGTGGCCTAACTGAACACTTGTTTGTCAATACTTGCCCTATTCCAGCCACACATCAACAGAAACAAAAAAAAAACATATTATAGTTTTACAAGATGTTACCATTAAGGAAACCAGGTAAAGGGTACTCAGGATCTCTCTATAGTATTTCTTAGAACTGTATATGCATCTACAATTTTCTTCGTGTATGATTTTAATTAAAAATATATTCTACATGTATCTTTTTGATACATCTTTTTGTTTCTTCAGATAAATACTCAGATGTGGAATTGCTGGGTCATACAGTTCTATTTTTAATTTTTTAAAGAATCTCCATACTGTTTTCCATAGTGGCTGCACACCAATTTACAGTCCCATCAACAATGCACAAGGATTCCCTTTTTTCCACATCCTTGCCAAAACTTGTTATTTGTTGACTCTTTCATAATAGGTATTCTAACAAGTGTGAGGTGATATCTCATTATGGTTTTGATTTGCATTTTCCTGATGATGAGTGATGTTGAGCAACTTTTCTTGTGCCTGTTAGCTATCTACATGTCTATGCACCCCTATGTTCATTGTAACATCATTCACAATAGCTAAGATATGGAAGCTGCTTACATGTCTACAAATAGATGAATGGATAAAGAAAATGTGGTATATATACAATGCAATATTACTCATTAATTAAAAAGAAGGAAACTTTGACATTTGTGACAACATAGATGAACCTAGAGGGTATTATGCTAAATGAAATAAGTCAGACAGAGATATACAAATACTATATGATTTCTCTTATATGTGGAATCTAAAAAAATGAACAAACAAAACAAAACAGAAATAGACTAATAAAGAACAAACCAATGGTTGTCAGAGGAGATGGGGGTTGAGGGATGAGCAAAAAAGGTAAATGGGAATAAGAGGTACAAACTTCCTGTTATAAAATAAATGGGTTACAGGAATGTAATGTACAGTACAGGGAAAATAATCAATAATATCATAATAACTTTGTACAGTGACAGATGGTTACCAGAATTGTGGCGATCACATCATAAGTTATATAAAGGTCGAACTACGATGTTGCACACCTGAAGCTAGTATAATATTTTATGCCAACTATACTTTAATAAAAATATAAATATTTTAAAATTAATATATAGTTTCAAGTTCTGTGCTATCTTCAGATTAACATATTATATCTAAGTGTCTTGTATTTCAATAGATATCTAAATTTTAGAATAAAAGTTTAAAGTTCTCATAGCTCTACGATCAACCAATAGGTTAGGGAGGGCTCTTTTCACACAGAGCCAAGTTACTTTTGAAATTCTATAATTTATTTGTTTATTCATATAACTTTTTATGTATTTATATTATGTGCCAGGCTTCAGGAGCATAGAGATAACTATATGATGGTTCTTATCTATTAAGCATTCATAACCTTGTAGTGAATATACACATAAACCAAAATTATATTATACAGTGGTGAGTACAAGTGCACATGAGAAAAACATAACTATGAGAACAGAGCACAGGGAAGAAATAACATAGGCAGCAGCCAATTCTATATATAGGTAGTTGATACTAAATCAAAAAATATGCACTGGAAGAACAGTTGATCCTATGGATTTTGGAGAGTTTTTCTGTTAAGTTTATGCTGTACCCTAGGTATCCATTCAACAAGACTATACTGGTGCCTTGTGGCATTTTTAAATGGTGCAGATATTACTGATGGCATGCATTAGCAGCTACTATCCATGTTCTTGTTCCATCTTACAAATGTTTCGTCAAAGTGTGTCTGGCAGTTGTTAAACTAAAACATGTTAATAGTCTTTTTTTTAAAGATGTAGGAACAATTTGGAAGAAAGTAACATTAAAGATAATTATGGAATAAAACTAAAGTGTACTTTTCAGACACTTTCAAATATCTATAAGCCTAAAATTTTTTTAAAAATTTCAATAATGGGTATTAGAATAAAAAATGATAAGTTAGAAAACCAATATAAAAAGCAATCTTTCTAACTTTCATAGTATTCAGATATTTCCAGTTCTTATTAACTTTCTGCTTCACTGTGTTCAATCAAATTTTCTTTACTTTATTAACCTTTAGATATTTTATATTCTTGTCCATACTATCCTGTTCTATATCTCTAGTAATTTTTATTAGATGCTAGATGGTGTGGATAAAGTATTATGGAGTATCTAGATATTTTGTTTTCCTTAAAGGAGTGTTGACTTTAATTCTGACCAGAAATTATTTTATCTAGGATCCATCCTGACCCATTGCTACTGATGATTTTAGCTTTGTTATAGCAGGTCTAGGGAAAGTTTTACTCTAGGGCTAGTTTAGCTCTCTATCTAAGTCAGGAACTTTATGGGTCTCAACTGACTGCCCTGGGTATTCAGTGAGATCTCTCCTCTCTAGCTCATTAGAATTCTAACATCTCCCAACCTTGTTTGACCTCAGCATTTCTGAGATTATATTTCCCCAGTAGTTGCTGTTTGTCTGTCCCTATAGATTATACACATATACTGTCAACGACTCTAGGCACTCCTCTGCAGGTGTGGAGAATTTTCCCGGAGTGGCACCCTCTCATTTAGTGCACATTTCTGGTAATTTCAGCTTTCTCAGCCTACTATACGTAGGCTACTCCTATAAGTTTCCTCATGTCACTAAAACTCACGTTCTACTTGTTTCCCCTTGCTGCACTATGTTCCAAAAATTCCCTCCCGGCCAAGATTCTATGCAAACATAAGGCTCACATCATTTGTTTCTTTGTTTTCATAAGAGATACATTCCTATAATTTCTATTTTCCAATGTCTGAAAAAAAAACCCGGTCATGTCATATATTACGTCCTGTTTTCCAGTGCTTTACACAAGGAGGTCTAATCCTATACCATTATCTGTGTTATAGTCAGAGGCAAGAGTCTCTGTATCCATTGCGAAGGGAGAGCTGAAATGATTTACTCATGGATTGGATATGAGAGATAAAGGAGAATCAGGAATGACTCTAAGACTTTTACATTGTTTACTTAGGATGCTTTCTAAAAAAGTTCTAGGTGGGTGTAGTATAATTCTGAATTCAATAAAATATAACTCTTGGAATACATCAAGAAAAATAGTTATTCAGTTTCACTGCATTTGGCTGCATATTGGTTGCAAGTGACTTCACATTGTGAATAATGTTACTTTTAAGCCATGGACAAAAGTGATTTTCTGTTTGGTTCCATACCAAACTAATGTTAGCATTTTAATAATTGAATTTGAAATTGCTTTCTTTTGTTTACTGAAGCAGTAGTGGATTACATCATAAGACTGTTAAATCACTTAGGCAGTAATAAAGATGGTTCTACAGTAGTAAACAAGACCTACAGTATTATCTGTGCATTTTGTCATTTAAATTTCAATGTATTTTAATTGACTAATTTAATTAAATCATAATTATAATTATATAAATAATAAATAATATATATTATCAATTTAATTGTATTTTAAATGTATAATAATATAATTGCAATTTATATATAAACTTTAAAAAATCATATTTTTGTATAATTCCTGGTAGTTAATGACTGAATGTCTGTGTCCCCCCAAAGTTCATGTTAAAGCCCTAATTCTCAGTTTATGATGGTATTTGAATGTAGGGCTTTTGGAAGGTATCGAGGTTTAGATGAGGGTGGAACGACTAAAGCAAGCTCATTCTCACTTTATCTCTCTCTCTCTCACATCTTTCTCGTATGCATTCTCTCTCAATACACCTAGTTAGAGACTATATAAGCAAAACTCCTTAGCAATTCATATGTCTAATTTCTGCCCAATAGGATGGGAGTTGAAATGATGAATGCAGTCATCATCTTTCCTGTAAAAGAAAAATGCTCACCACTCAATTCTGCTTTTTGAGACTCATTCAGAAGGTACCTCTCTCCCTCCAGGTCACCTTGCATTTTAGAATTTTTGAAAGAGAAGAGTATGATATCTTGTTTAAGTCACTGCCACATGTTTTCAAAGAGCTTAGTCAATGTCTTAACTAATAGTTTTTTTGTATTTTCCAAATAATATACAATGAATAGATAGATAACACAAATTAAAATTTTAGAAAGCAAATAAAAGAAGTATAAAAATGGACGGAATTGATTGAACTGGTGCTTTACTGCTAAAAGCTGATTGTCATTTAGGTATTTAGGTGCCTAAGAACTTCCTAAGACTATTCACTATAAAATATTATTCTATATGTAAATAATGTGCATAGTATTTTGACTTTAAGTGAATGGTTGCCTCATCTATTAACATATGCGAATATCATAGAATTGAGGGAAAGGTAAAATGGTAGTCTTATTGAATTATCAAAAGACTTTCTAAAATTAGAAAACAGATATAGTGTTAGCACCATTTCTCTAAGAGAAAACCTGAATTTTAGCACCTTTTTGAATAGATACATTCTTAAAATATAGTCATAATCATAAATTTTGATTAACTTCTGAGCCACAATCTTTATGAAGGGACTTATCGTTAAGTCTCAGTACCTACAGTTAGGGTACCTAAATTCATATCTAAGTAAAATTAGGTGGGTCAGTTTAATAATCTGTGTAAACTCCAATTCCATCATATGTAAAGTAAGCATAATAATGTAATCTAACTCATCAGTTTGGATGAGGATTAAAAAGTAATTTAGGACTGTAACTGAAAAACAGTTGGAGCTCCATAAAGATTAGTTTTTATTATGATAATGACACTTTAGAGATGGATACAAAGATTAAATGACAAAAAGAAAATGTATACTTGGGTTCCTCTTAATGGGCTTCAAGGATAAAAATGTATTGTGGAGTAATTGAAAAGGAATAGATGGTAGTTAATAAATTTTCACTTATTCGGTTAGTCAGTAATTCAAAGTTGGAGAAATGTCTTGGAATAAAGACATAATAAAAATGCATATTTTAAAATATCAAACCATGTCAAATTACACTTAATATGTGAATTTAAAATATATTGTACTGTGACATTTTTATTGGCACATTTAACTAATATCCTCTAATGATGCTATGAGGAAAAGTATTATGAGTATTTTTATAGGCAGTATTTGGACTCAATAAAGAATAATTCTTTCATTTCTAGTGTCATTCAGTATCAAGAGACATTAATAACAGATCATTAATAGATTTAAATTTGACAGCTAAGTGCCATTGCACATTCTTATAAAATGCCTTTTGGAGTAAGAATATACAGAAGATTTTGTTTCAGGAATTTTCTATACTATTCTATGGAAATTTAATGTGTTTTACAGGTGAAGAGAGGGGTAGCGGTTAGATAAAGTAGAGTAAATGTATGAGTAAATCCAATAGGGATAGATTTAGTTGTGTTTTTAGTTATACATTGTTCTAATTCCTAATTTTTTTAGGAAACTACACATATAGCAAAACAATTTGTTATTAAAAACCACAAATTTGTGTAAAAATGCCCATTTTTTTCTTTTCAACTAAGCAAGACTTTGATGCCTTCTCATATTATTGCCTCATTGTTATTTTCCCCTAATTTTCATTACCAGTCTTCTCATTGTTAGATAGGTAGTCATGAGCAACAGGAGTGAAGGGCCAACTCTGTAACCATAAAAACCTCCCTTATGGACATCCTTAAAACACCCACTTATGGTTATGAATTACTCCAAATCCTAAGGCACAAAGGCATAAAAGCTACTGGCTAAACCAGCCACAAATGCTTGTGCAGAAACTACTACCCTAACCTGCCCATAACCTCAGCCTTAATATACCATTATTATAATATCATGCCTATGTCCGGAAGTTCTGAATTCTGGGTAAGTATATGTGCACTAGGCAAAAGGTTACATGGCAGCCAGCTGTCAATCAAGGTGACCTCACATGTGGATCATTGAGTACTTCCCTTGTAACCTTCTGTCATGGCTCAAATATAAACAGACCTTTCTACTTCTGCATTGTTACAGCTCTCCTTGCTGAAAACCTGCTCCCTTAGAGTGTACTCTGTCTTTTATCTTTTATCTTTTCACCTCCCAAATTCCACAGGGCTGCAACCTTCCTTAGCATGGCCTATCTCCTTTTAAAAATGTACTTTCAATAAATCTTACTTTTTCTAAATCCCTCTGACCTGTGGCATTCAGTTTTGGTGGAGAAGAACCAAGGACCCCTTTCATGCCTTTGGGGCAATGCCAGGTTTTACATCACTCCAGCAGTAATACCAGTAAAATAACATCCTTAACAGAGGAATCTAGGTCTGTTTTGTTCAACAGTTAAGCCTCAACCTGTAACTGCCTTGCAATAAGAATGTCATATTATTTCCCATACAAATAAAAATATTTAATATATAATATTTAATCAGAAATGTTAGAAACAGGGAGAAACTTAGGGATCATCTAGTCTATCCATCTCAGTTTATAAATAATGAAACTAAAGAGAGGGCAGGTAGAATCCTCAAGATCATAGAGCAAGTCTATGATACAGATTATATAGTCATGAAGGTATAGGTAATTTGGGGGATTTTTTTAAGCATCGATCATCCCACTATCTATTCTCTCTTTATTCCTTTTAGTAATATAACATTGTACATTAATATTTCAAATCACTTCCCCCTTTGATGATAAAGAATAGTCTCCTTAATGAGAATGTTGTTGGTAAAATGAATGAACATAAGGTTAAAAGTCTTTTCTTGTCATCATGCACGATACTTCTGAAACATAAAATGGATAACACTTTAAAATTAACTCAATGTGTACTGATAGCACTTTCAAAATTCTAGCTTCAGCTATAACAAATGAAGCTCAGAATATGTCTTGTCCAAAATCCAAGGTTTTTAAACAGTTGTGTTAGGACATAATCTCAGAACTTTCTTGTTCAAGTATAGAATTTCCTACTAAATAATTGGATTATTACGTTAAATCAGAATGTTTCTGAATAATTAACAAAGTACAGTGAATACTACTGATTATATTTTAATTTCTATTATCTTTCTCTTCCATCAGACATTTTATTAGCAACTACATGTCACAATCTTCCTTACAGTTTGTCATTGTCATATGATTGTGCCCACACTGAGATCTGAAAAAAGTTGATATGTGCAACTTTTGAAATATTATTGCATTGCACTCTGTATCCCCAGTCAAAAGGAAAGAACACAGACCTGGTAGTACTTTATCTAGGATTACACAGACTCAGACAACACCCTGTAGATGACTGATCTATAAGAGATATTGGTTGCTGAATGATATCCTAGAACTGAGCCAAAACAGCCTTAGATATGTGTGAAAAATAAGCAAACATCTACTTTATTTTACCACTGAATGTCAGGTCTCATTGTTACTATATAGATAACCATAAGTAGCCCATATATTAACAATAGTAAGCAAGAAATTAAGAGACAGAAGGGATATAATTAATTGAAAACATCTAGAGAAATAAAAACATCTAGATAACTTAAGGGAAATTAACTGAAAATATCTAGAGAACTAGAGAGTGGGAGACACACACTACTTATGGACACAAATTAACCAGATTGAGTATGGTTAAGAATAGGACATAGAGAACTTTAGAAGGTCTTCTCCATTTCAGATTAGCTCAGAGAAGTTAGGGTGGAAATAAAGTTAAAAATTAAAAAGAAAGAATATTTTCTTAGATAGACAGGGAGATAAGTGAATGGATGAGAAGTAACAGGGCTAAATGAAAAAAGGTGAACGATTGACATATATGTAAATATAAAGAATTCTTTATAAATCCACTCATTTAGGAACTCATTTTTTCAAAGAGTTTTCTAAAGGGTTAAGTAGTAAGGTCTAAGCTTATATTATCTTGGCTGAATTAAGAATTAAGTAATATTTCTAAACCACAGTTTATCAAATGAAAAGGAATGGTTTTAAGAATTTATTGAAATCATGATGTGAAGTAGATGCACCATAAATGGCTGTGATTACTCTTGTTGATATTATTGTTAGAGAAAATGAGGCAACTAATTATCTGTGGGATCAGACATTATCAAAGTAGAATATGATAATTTATTTATGCTTTGAAAAATAAGTAGATATATTTTAGGTAGAGAGTAAGACAGCATTTTTTTTGGATAGAAAAAATAATATACTTAAAAGCAGAGAGTCATATAAGAATGTCATATGTAAAGTAAATTAATAGAGATTTACTAAGCTTGGAACAAGTGTCACAAAATAAGAAATGACTGAACAGGATAGGGACAAGTCCCAAACAATTTGATTACCAAGTTAGAGATATTAGACATAATCCAATATGTTAAAAAACATATTTTTAAACCAAAGACTGATATGAAAGATATGTTTTATACAAGAAATTCAAGCTTTATTATGGCTGATGGAAGAATAAAAAGGCCAGATATAGAGAGATTGAACAAAAGGACGCCATAAATAGGCAACAAAAAATTGATGTCTAAGCTAAGTCAGTGAAAGCAAGTGTACAGAAATGGTTTAACTGAAGAGATAATCCTGAAATAAAATTAACTCACTTGGCAAACAACTAGATGTAGGATTCTTGAGAAATATGTGATTCTAATAACTAAAAAATTCAAAAAATGGGGAAGGAATAAGTTCGTGAAAGAGAAATGAGTTGAAGAAGTTTTATTATTATAAGTTGTTGCCAAGAGCATAGTGATATATGAATGCTTCAGGTGTACATCCTTAAGATAAAATGCAGCACCTGTAAATAATATTAGTTTCTCTTGTATTTTTGCTATGTCATTCACATACCTCTTTATAAGGAGTTTGCATATGGAGCTTCTGCTCACTCCCAAGAGAGCATTTGAATTTCAGTGGGAAGCAGCTCACTGAATGAAAAAAAAGAGTAGCTCCCGTAGAGTGCTAGTGATATAATTAGGAACACATTGAACATGTTTCCTGCATTCATGGAGCTGAGTCTTAGCGAAAAGCAAACTATGATGGTTAATTTTCTGTGTCAGCTTGACTGGGCAAAGGGGTCTGTTTGTGAAGGTCGTTTCTGGTGAGTTCAGGATTAGAATGAGTGGACATATAAAATAGATAACCGTCCTAATGTGGTGGGCACCATCCAATCCTTGAGGGCCTGAATTAAACAAAAAGGTGGATGAAAGAAGAATTCAGTCTTTTTTGCTTTCAACTTCCTGCTTGACCTGGAATATTTGTCTTCTGCCCTTGGAACAAGTTTTACACCATTAGCTCCCTCATTTTTCAGCCTTTGGGCTTGAAATGAATTACACCACTGGTTTTTCTGGGTCTCCATCTGCAGATAACAGATCGTGGTTCTTCTCAGCCTCCATAATTCTATCATGTGAATTAGCCACTTCTTCATATTATTTATATAATCCCCCATATTATTTATATAATTATATATATAATTACATATAATTATATATATAATCCCCCGGCAAAGGGATTCAAATAAATTTACAATTTTATTTTATTTAGAAAAATTAAAAGTATAAAGTACAAAGTTACAAACTGACAATCTTCAGTTCAAACCTTGTATTTTTCAGATAGAACAACACAAGACCAGGCAGCTGTTGATGTCATTACAGAAAAAATAATGTCAAAATATACCACAATGTGCCATTTCTTATGAATTTCATCTTTAATAGAAATGGAGTGAGCACCTTCTGGTAGAAAGAGCTGATATCTATGAAGAAGAGGAGAAGCAATAAGCCCCTAATCCAATTTAGAAAGGCTTGGTGGAGAGGTGGTGAGAGGAATAACAAAGAAAAACACTGGTGGCCTATATGGAGACCATTTAATTATAAGATTTTCATTTCCAATCCTCAGGGGCCTAATCCTGACAATTTCTGTACCAATTCAGGCTAATACCAAATTGATATCCTACATAACATCCCAAGATAAATATGACATAAGTAAATAAATAGTAAGAAAAAAAAAAAAACCTTCACTCGACTCATAAATTGGTTCTCTTTAGGGAGAGGAAAAGAATAAGGTAAAGAAATGATAGAAAGAAGTCTTTTCTGAATATACTTTGTTACAAAGCTTTGGTTAAGAAAATATATGTTTTACATATTTACAAAGAAAATTTAAATTCTCAAAAGCCACCACCATTGAAAAGAACTATAAACAAGTAAATAATATCTAGTATTCTAAGTGTTGGAGTATAATTAGTATTACTATTTTAAACTAATGTATTATGTAGAATAATGAAAATAATTATGTTAATATTGTTGTGAATCAAAATTGTCAATAAAAATAGAAAAGATCACAATCAAACAAGTTAACTTTATATCTTGGAACATTAAATTTGATTTATAATTATTATTCTGGACCCATAATTTTTCTTATCAAAACTACATATTCCTATATGAAAAGAAAAGGTCATATCTTCACAACTATCCATAGTATTAAAGAGAACAGAGTTAGAAACTAATCCAAAGGAAGTGAGAATCAAGAGACATAACAAAGCATTAGCTGAAATCTAGAGTATGTTATTTTAAGTCTAATATTTAGAAATTCTTAATCAATGTTACTTTAAATTTCAATGTTAAAAATAAAAAAGCAATAAAAATAGAATTTTTTTTGCAATATAAACCAAAAATTACACATATACTTTTAAGTCATATTAGATTTTAACAAACAAAGCATTCTATAACTATAGTAAAAGTTAGTTCTTTTAAAATTCCTAGAGAAGTTTTATTGAATATCTTCAGGAGTGAGTGAACAATATTTAATTGATCAAAAGGAACAAAATAAAGTTAATTACTTCAGATTTATTTTTAATTCTCAAACTGCTTCTTAGAAATCAAGTTTAGTTTGTTTTTATTTTTTTAAAAAATAAATTACATTAATCTTTCTTTTCCTGGAAATAAGATGGGCTTTGATAAACCTATTTACATGGTTTCATTTTATATATTATTATGATACTATTAGATTTATCTAAATTTAGAAAGAACCTGTGGTCTCTATTCCTAAAATATTCTTATATTTAAAATTAAAAATGTAAGATTGCAGGCACAAAACTTTGACTGGTTAAAGAAATGTGCTGCTTATATAATGCCTGAACACCTCAGAAATATGAGTGGTATTCAAACTCAATTGGAAGATCATGAATATCAGAGTTTCATAATGATTCAAGTATTGTTGCAAGTTTTGTTTTTATTTTTAATATACTAGCAAAAACATTTAACAGAACTCAGAATGATTTTCACTCTGTCTCTCACACAATCTTAGTATTTCATGTGAACTGTAGGTAACTGTGAAGCAATTAGTTTGCTTTTGCTTTTTTCCCAAGTCATTTTGTCTAAATGACTTAACATAACATAAATTTATTTCACTTACAAATATAAAAAGCTCTTTGGTTTTGTAAAATAGTTTTCTTCCTTCCATATATCTTCCCAACTGACAAAAATAATGCATATTAGAGTCAGTGTTAATCTCATAGTCCTCTAGACTTTTAGTCAGTTAAACATAAAATCTGAATATTATAATTACCACAAATCTTTAAAGCTTAATTTGGGCATAATTTGTCAATGGATCAAATGCTAGACTTGGAAGGCAATGATAATTTTGCATTGCCTCATGCTCTCTCCACAAACCTCTTAGCAAAAATTTTCCAAATGCTGCCTTCCAGAAATCAGGCAATTTCAAGCTCTACTAATACACTTAATCCATATTTTTAAAAGTAATAAATTTTATAAGACAAAATAGGCTTTTTCTTATTATTAAATAAGTTTTGATATTTCCATGAATGTAGTTATGTTGCTATATTATCTTTTTTCCTTATTTTACAGAAAGAACATATAAAAATTTCCTGAAAATTTAACTAAAAATATGTTAAATTATTTGAAAAATGTTTGTCTTTGTAGCTATATTCATATTAACTATTATGAAAAATATGTAAGGCACAGTGCTACATTTTTAATCTATTAAAGCAGCATTGTTATTTATAGTTAAAAATTTTTTAAGAATTTGTGTTCCTATGTTCCTAACTCTTTAAATTATTAATATCAGCTTTCATTTTTAATTGGTAAACTTCTCTAAAAATACTAATATTCTAGATTTCCCCTTAATGTTTAGTTTTCTGAATAAATGTCAATTTTTATTGTGAGATTTTGAGACAGATATGTTTCTGTCTGACATTTTTTTTATCAGAAAATACTGAGAAAATCTAATTGATCTTTGTCTTACAGTTTTTTTGAAAAAAAATTTTTGAGATGATAAGAATACAAAGTAGAGTAAGACATTAAGTTTTCAGTATTTGTCTAAAATTAATTATGCTACTACAAAAGTCACAATTCCTCAGTTTCAATTTCCACAAATAGTTTCACTAGATAATTTCTAACTCTTTGAAATGTTATAATTCCAGAAAATAATAATTTTATTGATATGAGCTACATATATTATGTTAAATGACTTTTACAAAATTGGACTTCAGTTTAAATATTACAGTAATTGTATGTCAATTTATTCACCTATTTTTCAAACATGTTGTGCTTATTCTAAAAAGGACAAAATCTCCGTTATTTGACTCAAGTATATAAAAAGTATTGGGGTGAGTTGTTTTGTTATCTCTTTAGAAAATTAGATGTTACTGTCCTTTTTCTCTTCTTATTTAAAATGGTATTAGTGGATATGGCTGGGACAGGTCCGTGTGTTTTTAAGCACTGATTATTAGAAAAACATTAACACAATAGCATTTAGAGAAAAAAAGAAAAGTATAATAATTTTAGAACAATACTTTTTAGTATTTAAGCTGTAATTGTGCATTTTTTGTCTCCTCTAAGAGTGTATCTGATTCATATCATTGGGTTGCACGGCACTCATGGCAGGCACTAAATGCATACTTAATAAATGATGTAATCAATGTGGTATTGCTTGCTTCTCTTGCAGGGTATATTTTTAAAGAAAGAAGAAAAAAACTCATATATCTTCAAACCCTATCTCTTGCTTTTCCTCAAATTCAATTCTTTCTGAACTGGGAAAACTAAAAAAAAAAAACACAAAATATCCTTGCTCACTCAATACTGCTCTCCATGCTGGCTCCTTCTGTTTCCTTTCAATCTGGCACTAATCATGATCTTGCCAAGGCTCAGGACTTGCAAAGCAAGCAAGCCATGGTCCAAGAATCCCCACCAGTGGTCCTCCCATAGTCACATCCATCTAACAGAAGACCAACCAGACTGCTACATCAAGGTAGGAGATAGGTGCAGATATTCATGCCATCACTCTCCTCTTAATTGTACTTCTCTCTCAAGAGCTTGCATTTAAAGTTAAGTTCTATCATCTTCTTTGGGGAGGATAGAGACTGAGGAAAATAAAGTTCTCCAACAGAGCTCTAGTTCATTGTTTCTCAATTCTGGTTTTACATTGCAATCACTCGAGGAGCATTAAATAAATACCACACTTCGGTCCCCAAATGTAGAAAAATTTCATAAAATTGATCTGGGAAGGGACATCAGTATTCTCACATGTAGCCACTGTGACAAACACTGTCGAACTTGCAAGCTATATGGAATAGCTGCTCAAAAAAGTGACAAAATAATATGAACACAATAAAAAGAACCGTATCTAAAGCTCATTATCTTCCTCCTTGCCTTCATTCCAGTATGTATGGGCATGATTTTTTTTTCTTAGTGATCCATTATAAAAGTGTGGAAACTGTTATCCACATGATGTTGGAAGTTGAGAATTTAAACACCAATAGCTCCCTGAACTACTGTAAGAAGAATGTGGCTGTTTGAGGGATGCTACACATGCTTACACAAGTACTATTTCACATGCATGTTTTATCCCGTGAGAATCTATTTTCATCTCAGATTTCTTTCATCAAAGAAAACCTAATATATTCTTCCCCATCATTGCTTTATGGTTAAGAAAGCAGAATATAAAACATTAGAGAATATAGTAAGCCCTTATTTAACATCATCAGTAGTTTCTGTCACTTTAAGTGAAACAATATGTAACAGAACCAATTCTAGCATAGGTTTATGGATATAAACAAGAGGTAAGTTCCTATGGCTTCTCATCAATGTTATAACTACTTGACATTGAATGAAATGACATTATTTTAGGACCTGCTGTACATTGTCCTGTGGTTGGAGGGAAAATCGCATAAATACACAGAAATAATCTTTTCTCCTTTATCTTTTCTACTGCATGTTCCAAATTTTCATTCCTTAATAGCCATGATTGCTAAGCCCAAAATTAAATCTATTCTTTCTTAAATATAATACATTAGCATTTTATTAAAAAATAATAGAAGGGGATATTTGTCTATACAGCATTCATTTGAAAGTTTTTTTGTGTTTTTATTCCCATAACTTTTTTCAAAAGAAATATTTCAGTCAGTATTTATTGACTATATTTTTTTTTCCTCAGGTTAATCTATATGGTCTATAACCACAGTTTTATTAGTAAAACTTCCTTCCCAAAAAGTTGGAAAATGTTATATATGAACAGATTTACCACTGGATTCTAATAAAATAAAAGAGTTCAAATTTGCCTTCTAAGTGCACTAAGTTTGTGTATTAAGTCAATATGTCAGTCAGTCAATAAATGTTAACTGAGTAACCAAACTCTGCATATGATTAAGTTTGGGGCCAGAAAAGCTAACATTAATGATACATTAAAGAATGCAATAAAGTAGTGAAATTTCTACACCTATCGTAACTGCAAACTATTAAACTTAAGGCCTAATTAAACATTTAAAATTAATGAATAATTTAAGCTCCATCTTCTAATACTAAAAGTCAAATATACAAACCTTGTTTTTCTCTACACCCTGCTATTTAACAATATTTGGTTACATGTATAAGTTTCCCAAATAATATAAACCTACTTTGATTCATGTAGAGAAATGAGAGATCAATTCTCCCAGTATGTATCAGTCAAAATCTTTCCTGAGTATATATTGTACAAACCACATATATCAAACTTTCAAAATGTCAACACACACAAATACTGTTAAAAACAAGACAACAGGCCCCAAACGAAGTTGTGTATGCTAAGCTAAGCTCTATGTCACCAAACTGAGATTTAATTATAGTTTCCATGCGCCCAGAAAGAAACTCTTAAACAAATTAATCAAGAATTGCCTAAGTAGCATTAGTTAGGTAATCTGCCTGGATAGACCCCCATCATCTCTTAAAAAAGAGTAAACTTGCCATAATCAATCCATTTTTCTTTCTTCTCCCTTCTGCCTCTAAAAGGCTTAGATTTTATACAGTACCTTGGAACTTCTTTCTATCTGCTAGAATGGATGCTACTCCATTCATGAACTATCTTTAAAATTTACTCAGTTGAATTTTCTTTCTTAACAATATACAAACAGGTATCAGGTATGTGAGTGTATGTGTGCGCGTGCATGTGTGTGTGTGTGTGTGTGTTTGTGTGTGTATCTATATATATTCTCAAATACAAGATTGATCATATTTGGAAACCTGAGGAGTGGGAGAAATATGTTTCAATGTGTTAGGTAACTAAGAAATAATTGCCACAATGCTAATTGAGATCAGGGTGGTAAAAATTTCCTTGCTTCTGGAAATGGAAATAAAGGGACTCATCCTGAACAAAAGGGTTTATATTTCTAGAAATCAGTCTTTTATAAATATATTTTGGCCAAAGCAAAAGGAACATTAGTAAGTTATGCAGAGCTTTCACATTTAACTTCCTGCTCTACTTTGATTCAAAGAGATGTGGTTGAAAGAGTTGGCTTCTGACTAAAGTGACTATCTAATTTATCATCCCTGACAATTTTGAGAACAAAAAAGGAACTATTAATCAGTAGGCTTGACAATACACAAAAGCTCTCCTGTGCTTAACAGAACATATGGCCATTTCTACTTCAGACATAATGAAGTTCTAATCCTAATTTTATCACTTCACTAGTTACAAATATTTGTGGCAATATACAACTTACATCTCAGTTTTCTCATTAAGAAAGATGAATTTCAATGCCTAGAATTAAACCAGAAAATGTATGTAAGGTGTCTCATATATCAAGCAATCAAAAAATGGTAGCTATTCCAGAGGAAGATATGTATATTTTTGGATCTTTGTTATAATTTCTGTCAGATGTAAGCTATTTAAAATTTTTCCATTGCCAAAATGGGGAAAAAATATGTGTATTCCTGAATATCTTCACATGATCTTAATATTCACCTCTTTCCCTCTTGCATGTCATTGACGTGAGGGAAATATGCCCATTAGCTCCAAGGGAAAGATGAGAGACATGTAAAGAAGAGCCATCCATCCAGGTAAGCTTAAGCTAAATCAGACAACTTTTTAGTTCAGGTGCTTGAGAACTTTTTTTCCATAAAGGGAAAGATGGTAAATATTTACAGCTTTGGGATCATACTATCGGCTCTGTCATTATACCACAAAAGCAGCCCTAGATAACATAAACCAATAGTCATGGCTATATTCTAAAAAGACTCTTCTCCTAGAGACTAAAATTTGAATATCACATTATTTCAAAAAATTAATTTCAATTTTTTCAAGCATTTAAAATGTAAAAAAAAAAAAAAATTGTCTCTTTAAATATTCAAAAATAGGCTACAAGCCTTATTTGATCATCAGGATGTAGTTTGCCAACGCCTGAATTAACTTGCTTATTTTATGACAACAACCAACTTTTAAAGTGGTGGCTGTTAAATCAGAGTAGCTCCTTAAGTGGCCATGTTTGTGATCCCCTGTTGTCTATTAATGGAAACATAACATGAATGAGAATTGCTAAATTAAAGGCCATTAGACAAAGGTGGTTTTAATGCCTTATAGCCTACATAAGCAAATCAAAGCCTAAGGCTATAAATGCCTCAAGGTTAAGAAATCCAAACCTAAGGAGAATCAATCACAAACAGCCAAATAGTCTTTTCTAAATAAGGCAAATGCCTCAGTCAAATCATTCTCTGGCTTTGCTTCCACATCCTCTCTATAAAAGTCTTCCCTCTAACTTCTGTCAGTAGAAAACTCCTAACCACTTCTGGTTTGGTGCTGCCAGACTGGAAATGATTTTTTTCTCAAATAAACTTGTAAAACTTTAGTATGCCTCTGTTTATCTTTTAACAGAATTAAACTTGTTTAGTCACATAGATTCAGGGTTGATTGCTGTCACCATGTGACCTGATATGATGTGTGTGTATAAAAATGATCAATATTTGGTTTATAGTGTTGCATTTAATTTTAAAGATAAACATATATTGCAAAATAATGACATATATCGCAATATAATTTTAAAAGTCATTATTGTGGTCTTCCTATTTAAAAGGCAAACATTATTTACTTTTCATGACCATATCATTGATATACAAATTTTTCTCCATATGAGATTAAATATAAAACTCCAGAAAATAAATATAAATGTCAAATATCGTATTTAGGCAGATATATTTGGCTGACACTATCAAACTTTAAAATTGCTAATGTAAACCAAAGCAATTTCCTTATATACACTAAGCTTCCATCAGAAAGTCTAAAGCAAGCAAGTCAATTATGGTCTGTAAAGAAATATCATAAATTGTTCCTTCATACAAACAAATGCAAACAACAGATACCTGTATGATTTTTTTTAATCTGCAAGTAATTCTTATATTGTTGAAAAGAAGTTAAGGTCTGGGGCCTTGAAATAATACAATTGCTAATCTCTGAGTTGTTTTGTCTTTTTTGTGCCTTAAGTGGCTGTTCAAAGCACATTGACATAAATTTCCATTGCAAGGATCCTCTCTTGATTTAAGGAAATGAAAGGGCAAATGAGGAACCACCACACACTTTTCTTACTTTATACCATACAATCGATTGCATTCAATCTGTTGCTAGAAATCCTCTAGTTCTGTTTAGCCTTAAATCATGGATATTCAAAGGTTTATTGTACATTTACACTCATTTGTCATTTGCAGAGAGTCTAATTGAGAAAATTTACAGTTGGTTGAGTGCTTCATTTAAATTGTACATGTTTAATAAAAGCTTTTAAGTTACTAATCTCAGCTCAGGAAACAACAAAAGTGCTTGAGGGTTAAAGAATAAAACATAGCAGGTAAATGTTATGGTGTGACATTTCCTTATAATGTTTCCAAGTAACTGCATTTACTGGCTTTGAATTGTTTTTACACGGCTAACATTCTCTGCTGGAAAAATTTAGCCTATTAGTTATACCATGTGACAGAAATGTGATGGTAGAATTACTCCCAGTCAAAATGCTGTGGTTAGCTGAAAATTGTGTCAATAATTATTGCAGTGTAGGAGAAAGCCTTAAATAATACCTCAAGTGAAATAATCTTGAGCGTAGTCTCATAAAAATAAATCTAATTAAATAGTAGGGAATGACTTTATTCTGTTACTCTGCAGTCATTTTTAAATGTGATTCTGGTTTTCACTTGCATTATTGAACTATATGCATTGTTTATGGGATGGAACTCATTTTACACAAATAATTCTTGTTGCTATTTAACTTGATATTTCAAAGAAAATATGAAACAATGTAGAAAAAGAGACCAAAATATGAGGGTTTAAAATGTGGCAGGAATAGACTTCAAAGAACTCAGATATGTCAGCATGTGAATTCTTCCCTCAGGCTTGATGTGCTGAAAATGTTTAGCCACATAGCAATAAGAAAATTTAGAAGATGCTAACAAGTAATGCTACAGGACAAAAAATGGAATCTGTGGACCAGTTTTTAGTAGAAAGTTGATAAGAACCTGGCTGCCTTCTCACTTACCCAGCAGATGTTAGTGCCTCACTATTTTTTCCCCTGGATTGGTGGACAAATTGTTAGTCCTAGTGCATGACAGGGAACAGCTTTTTAAACTCCATTACTTCTAAGAAAACTCTTTTCCTAGATGATGAAGGTATTAATAGACTGTTAACACCTAGCTTATTTGGATTAGAAGTTGAATAAATATATATATATATTCATTCTTCAGAAATGATGATAAAGTGAGGCATGAAATACATTAGTGCATATGAGAGAACCATTTGTTCTTTCTTTAGAACTGAATTTACAGTGGGCAAAATTTAGAAAACGTATTCTCTAAACAGATGGCCAAAATTACTAATAAAAATATTTATGAAAATACTCTCACTGATTATACTGTTGGACAAAATTTCTCTAAATAAAAACATTTTAACTGAGTTTTGATTTTAATTGGGTGTGAATGGAATTCTGTGGTCCCATGTACATTATGGAAAGCTCGAAAAAGAACAATGGAGAAAAGTACTTCAGGAACACAAAAGAGAATATTTCAAATAGGGATCAGGTGTTTGGATTTTTCTTTTGTCCATTTAACAATTATTGAACATCCTATACAAGTTTCTAAATGCTGGATATAGAGCAGTGAACAAACACACTTTCTGGATTGATGAAGCCTATATTCAAGTGGGACGGAGAGATAATTAACAAATAAACAGGTTAATGTTTTCTTCACGAGTTTTATGAAGAAAAATAAAGCTTACAAAGAGAGGTCTGAAGTAGGATGTGAGCGATATTTTATACTTTTATAGAGTGTCAGTAAAGGTCTCACTGACCATATGATATTTGAACAGAAACTAGGGAGAAGCAACAGAGTGAACCATATGAATCACCAGGGAGAAAAATGATCAACACCTTAAGTCTAGTTTTATATTAAGTCAAAATTAGCTTAAGACACAAACAGCAATGGGTGGTGAAATTGTTTCTTGAGTCATTAATTCCTTGAAAGTTTTATTCAATACAGCACCAAATTCGCAATCTTTATCTGCATTTACCATTCCCTTCACTCCTTTTCTGAGCTGGTTTCATCTCCCACATTGGCTTGCAATCTGCCTGACTACTGCATTAAGACACATCAAATAGCTTGCACAACTGCATTCTCATCCTTCCCTGTTTTTGTTTGTATAACCACTGCAGGCTTAAGAAAGATAAAGAATTCACCCACTTCCTCAGAAAATTGAATTTGACTGTTTTCCATATTATTCTATCATCAGTTTCTTCAATATTTGTATATTGTCCTATAATGCATTCATTTATTCACTATTTGTGTATTATGTCAATTCCTAAAAGCATCCTTGCACCCAGTGACAGTACATCTGTCATAACTCCTGCTTGGAAAATAAGTGCATATTACTTTCCTATTATTGCTGTAACAAATTACTATAAATTTAGTATATTAAACGACACCTATTTAGTATCTCACATTTTTCGTGGGTCAGAAATTCAAGCTTAGAGTCCTTTACTTAAAGTATCACAAGACTAAAATCAGGCAGGTAGGCTGTTTTCTTTTTTAGGAAGTTCTAGAGGTGAATTTGCTTCCAAGCTCACTCATGTTATTGGCTAATTTCAATTCCTTGCAGCTAAAGGAAAGAGGACCCTGTTTCACTCTGTCAGCTCAGGAGCCTGGTTTTGCTCTTAGAGGCTCCCCACATTCCGTGTCATGTTTTACATATGGCCTCTCCAGGAACAGCAGGTCTAGTCTACATAATCAGAGTCTTTCTGATCTCCTCTTCACTCTCATCTCTCTTCTGCCACTGCCCTTCCCATACCTGTTTGTTAACATTTCTCTGACCTCGACTAGAGAAAATTCTCTATTTTTATGGACTCAAGTGTTTAAACTGGGCCCACTAGACAATCAAGAATAATCTCCCTATTTTAAAGTCAATTCATTAGTAATTTTGATTCCAGATGCAAAGTCCCTTCTCAGCAGCACCTAGATTAGTACTTGAGTTAATAACTCAGGTTTGATTTAATAATCTTGATGGAATAACTTTAGAATTCTGTCTACCATTAAGTGCTAACACCTTATGTCAGTACGTGTTGTCATAAGAAGAGCTGTTTAATCAAAATTTTATAAAGTAGGGGCTATATTTATCTTCGTGTTATAAAAAAATATATGGTTTAAGTAACTTACCCAACCTTCTTTGACTAAAGAGACATGGAACAGGAATTAAACCTAAATCTATATGATTCCAGAGAGATTCTTCCAATACAAGCATATCTCAGAGATATTGCGGGTTATGTCTCAGACCACCATAAAAAAGCAAGCATCACGATAAAGCAAGTTGTAATCTTTTTGCTGGTGGAGGGTCTTACCTTACATTTGTGAAAAAACACAACCTCTGTGAAACACAATTAAGTGAAATGAAATAAAATGATGTATGCCTGTAATGACATGAATTGCAATGTTAGATGAAGTTATCCCTTGATGAGCAGAAATCAAGACAATGGTTCTAATTAATTAACCTTGTTAAGCAACGATTTTTGAGTTCAGATTATAGATAAGGCACCTTAATTACTCCCCCTGTAGAACAGTAAATAATATTCTTCCACATAGAAATGCATTGCATTTAAAACTATTGCTGGTTCTTTGAAAAATACTATATTTTGCTGTTTAGATAACAAAATAATCAATTCTCCATTTAAAAGAGAAACAACAAATCAATTTATATTTAGATATATATTCGATTTTAAAGCACTAATTAATAGAAAAAATGTTTACTAATACTAGAATTACAATGTTATGATTCTTTAAAAGGAATATATTTTAATAATCAAGTGACATTTAGAAAGATAACCACTTAATAATGCTTAATAGCTATAAGATTTTTAACATTAACTCTACTTCACTGAAGTAAAGTTAATCAAATAGCTTTTAAGACAATTTCATATATGTAATGGTGTCAAACATGAACTTCAGTTTCTATGTATTATTCATATATTCTAGAAATTATGATCAGATATAAGTAAATAAAAACAGAATAAGGAATCTCATAAAGATCTTCAAAACGCTAACTAAAAGAGGGAGAGTTTGGCAATATGCATTTAATTAACACATATAATCAAACTACAGAATTTGCAAACATATTTGCAAATGTAGCGAAACTAGATAATTCAAGACCATACATACAAAGATTTTAAACATTAAAAGTATCTAAATTTTCTTTTTTTTATGATTCAATGAATATATTGGAAATTGGAGGACGTGTTCCTTTGTATTATGGATTATGGATTAGAGTAGTTTAAAATCCAAAATTCAAAATTTTTCAGAGAAAATAAAAATTCGACATGTTCAACTGTTAAAATTCTGAGATGACTATTTTTTCATAGATTCTTTCACATAAATCTTTATACTATAATCTCAAAAAAAGGTTTGTTCTTTTTTTCTCAAGACTCATAAAACCTAGTCAGATTCAATATACAGAATCCATTGATCGATATGGTATTTTTCATTATTTGTAATATATAATTTTTATCCCTGATCTTTTAAAATGTAGGTATTGCCAAATTTAAGAAAAAAGATCTGTATTTAAGGCAAATAACTTACAAAAAATAAAGGTAAATTAATAGAGGTTAAACATAGTAAGAATTCGCCTCTTAACTGTTGACAGAATTTTTAAATTTTGTTAAATCACGAGAAAGATATTTTTTTGTATTTAATAGTATTTTAGGTACAGAAAATAAGATAACATTTGAAGGTTTTTCTAGAACATTATTAACTTAAAGAGTTTGGCTTTTAATGCCTGCTATAATTTTAAGAATTCGGTATTTAAAAAAAAAAAAAATCCACTACAGGAAAATCAGCTGGGGCAAAGATACCTGAGTATGATCCAAAACTACTCTACTTTAGCTGAATGTGATTTTTAACTCACTTCCAGCCAGGCCACCCATCTAGTTTTCTCTAGCGAGATTCCCTTAGCCCCCCTTCGCCCAGCATGCGCCCATCCTAGCGCTAAAATGATATTCAAAGACCTGAATTTTGGGATTCCGCTTGGCATGCACAGGGTTACCCAGAGGAGGGGCACGGCAGTGTTTTCATAGCACAGCATAGAAACGGAGGTTTGTGTGTATCAAATCCTCGACAAATGTTCCAGCAGTTAAGTAAAACTTTGTTTATATTGCGTGCTTCTCAACAGAAATTAAGAACTGTGGAAACAATTCGAGCAAGTGGTTGGCAATCTTCTCTCGTTCTCTCTTAGTGAATATGACAAGCTCACCTGCTGTGGGAGGCTGAAAATAAAGGACAATCTCACCGCATTAATAAAACATGAGCCACAACTGAATCTGAGGCCAGCTAAACCACCAGAGACCTAGTGTGATGCTTAATTTTGTTGATGATGGAAGTACTTTAGCCCGAGGTAACTTTCATGGAGGCCATATTTGCGTGCAAAACTTCGCTTAAAGCACTACAGCCAGGCCGAGTTAATGTTCATGGGAGTGTAAACTTACAGTAAAAGGCAGGAACCACATAAGATGTTACATCACTCAAGCCAGTCAACTTTGGTAGTGGCCTAATGTTTTATTGAAGCTCTTCCTCCTCACAGGAGATCTGACAACCCACTTAGTGCCCTCAGAAAATTGTCTATTTTGGCTGCATGGACTGGTTCCTAATCACAGAAAGATAAAAACATCAAAATAAGCTAATAGGGTTTTGCTATGAAATACAGTCCCAGGAGAGCTAGAAGTAAAAGGAGGAGTTGTCAGACAGTATTTGAAAATGGTGCGAAGGCACTGACACAGAATTATGGAGATGGCTCATGTGAAAAATATTCCTTGGAAAATTGTTTTAAATGACAAGATCTCATAACAAAACATCACCAGAGAAAATACATTTTGTGAAAGAGTATTTTTCTTTCTGTCAATTATATAATTTCAGGGAAAGATATCAAAAATTATGTTTTCATTTATTTCCATACTTGCTTCTTGAGACTGAGATCAGATTTCTTTAATTAATAATAATTTATATTCTTAAACATAGTGTTTGAAAATGAAAATATAAAGAGAAAGCATATAAAACTATTGATTATTGGAGATCCCTGGGATTTATTGTTGATCTGACCTTCAGTTTTTTCTAGGATTTAACCAAAAGCTTATAGAAAGAAGTCTATAAAGGAAACACTACAACTGCAGAAAAGTTCATTCTTCTCTTGTCAAGGTATGCTTCAGTTTATCGTGAGCAGACTAATACTATGGTGTAGAAAGTATTTTATCACTTTTGTACAACTGTGGAATTGTATATCTAATAACTCATAGAAATTCTTTATGGGAGGCAATGACATCCACTAACTGGTTCATAAATTTGTTACACAGGGCACTGATGTTTTGGGTAAGGGTATAGAGCACAAATTCAGAATCATATATTCTCATATTTGCAAGAGCATCTATGTCATTCTCTGTTCTTTTACTTTTATAGCAAGAAAGGGTTTTAAGGAAGGAATAAATTATATAAATGTGTGTTACCTTGACGATTCTTGTCTTATATTGTGATAACGGTGAACCTAAGCCAAATATAGACTTTTAGTAATCATTGTCATTCAGATAAAAATTCCTACCATTCTTTCAAACCCTAACAAGGCATTATCTCAAGACATAGTTGCGTATCCTTTGCCCCTCTAGATGAATTCAGGCAACATATGCATTTCGTGTGGCCCAGACATTTTTAACTACATCCAACTTTTAAAAATGAAGATTTTTAAATTCAAAGCCTGAATTCCAGCCTCTCTTGAAAATCAAAAGATCTGGCACTTTTTGGCCCACAATATCTGTTGGCACCTATTAGCTGGAGCATCGCCAATACAGGGCCCTGTGGCCAGCCTTCTCCAATCCACCATTATCTCCATCCTCCCTGTGGTCTTCTTAACACTAAGACAAATATTCGCCATTAATTGCCATATTTGCCCTATTTTTTATTTTTTTAAATTATATTTCTCTGTATCCTTACCTGTATAAAAAGTTGAAAAATGTGTATAAAATAGAGAGCCTTATTGTTCAAGAAAATAGAAGAGTGTATCCTTTGAGGGCATAAAGAGTATGCCTGTGTTTAATATATACCATACTCTTATATATTCCACCTAGATTACTTCACTCATTTACCTTACCAATCTGTCCCCCATAAACATTTACATTTTAACCTTTTTTTAAAATCTTGTTAGAATGTTAATCTCTCCTTGCGAACCTCTAAAGCATTTTCACGAAACCTAACTGTGCCTACTTGGTATTAAACAATGTATGTGCCTCTTCTCAATAGACTCAAGGAACTCAGGGCAAGCCTCATACATACCTCAGTTTTGTAACCTCCTCCCCACCAACGCTTGGCACTAACACTGTTAAACAACCCTTAACAATTTTTTCAGAACTAATGAATGCATAAAAATGAAACTAGTTAACAAGCACTACATTTATTTAAATTGAAAGGTGCACAAAAGGGTTACTATCCAAAAAATTCTAAAATCTAGAAGAGGCTGGTTTGCCTACTATTGCATTTAATAACCACATCTCTCTTTAAATACAATAAATAAAACATTGCTTTGCATAGACCTTCTTTGCTGTAGTTTTATTTATTATGACTTTTGCTCGACTTCTTGAGTTGTAAAATATAGGTCATAATTTGAAAATTGAGTAGGATATAGAATGGCATTCTCTATGCTCTCTCCACACTAGATCAGACAAACATCTTACAACTACTGCATTTTATTTTTTATCAGTAGCTTTACCTCTACCTGTATTTGAATTAGGGACTTATTTGTTAATTGACCCAGAGATATTTAGTAAAGTCATTTACTATTTAATGGGTTATATGTAAGAATTATTCTCAATTAATATATTAAATATCTAGGATTTCCCCAAATTCAAAGAGAAAGGTTAATAGTTAAAGCAAACTATAGCTATCATTGTAGTCTTGTTTAGATAGCTCTCTACAGAACTCTTTTTAAGCTGTGATGTGTTAATATCCTAAATTTTTTTCTATATTGGGTCCTCTTGCACATGTTTATAGTTTGCTTTGTTAAAAAAAAAAGTTAGATGTGGAAGTATGTAATAATAATCTAGGATTAAAAAATCACTGAATTCACTTCTATACACCAGGTACTGTAACAAGATTTTAGGTGTTGAAATCTAATGCTCACAAAACCCTCATTGTACTTGTAGATGAGAAAACAAATACTTAGAAAGTAATTTGTTCAAGGTCACCTAGCTAGTAAGTGACAGACCCGGTTTCCACCCAGCCTGGACAGCTTCCAGGCCCATGCTCTTAAGCACCATATAATAATGCCCGTATTTACTATAATATCATGTGAAGCAATTGTGAGTTTTAACAGTTAATTTCACCTGATTTTAAAGATATACCCAGGATATATTATTTCATGAAGAGAACATAGATATTTTGTTAAATTTTGAAACAAATGTGACCATAGGATTATTTTAATGTGCAAAATGGGATTGTTTAGTGATTTTTCATCTCTCTCTCAATAGATACCAGGTTGGCTAGTATTTAAAGTAAAGATTTAAACAAGTAATAAAATGCACTTATGCATCATCATTTATGAAAAATCAGACATATTCTTTAGCACATTTATAAAGGCCAATGTGTATGCTGTTGGTTCTGTGTGAATCTCTTCTTCTGTTCTTTGCAGAGCTGCCCCCTTTGCAAATTTTAGGCCCCAGCTTAACTATTATATCCCTTGATATGCAATTTCTCTCAGAGGATTTATCTAAACCCATTCTTGCTTACACATTTGTGTAGGCATATACAATTTCTTTCACAAATTGGAAGATAAACTTCAGGCAGGTGGATACCATGTGTAATGCACTCACTGAGACATATTCATTACCTAGCACAGGGACTGGAATAAAAAAAGAAAATATGTCATATAAAAGATTTTCAATGAATTGTAATTAGCTTGGTACTAAAATATAGAGGTTGGCAGCTGAGAATTAGTGAGAGCCCAATAAGAGATGACTATGAGAAAGACAAAATATATTTCATAAATGCTTTTATGCTATAGTTTCATTAATACCCTTTAGTATTTTTCAAACCATTTTCTTATACATCCCAATCAAAAAAAAAAAAAAAAACTTTTTTAGCACACACTCCCAAGATAAAAATAGTCATTTATTTAAAATATATTTTCACCTCCACTGCTGCAACCTTAGTCAAGCCACCATCATCTCTCACTTAGACTCTAGTAATAGTGTCCTAACTGGTCTTCCTACTTTTATACTTATTCTCTTATAGTATCACATATGAAGTCAAATTAATTCAGACTATGTGACTCCTCTGATCAAACCTTGCCACAGTTCTTTGACTCGGCAGAAGCCAAGGCCCTGACAACTGCCTAAAAGCCCTAAAGATCAGCACTCCAGTTACTTCCCTGACTCCTACCTACTTCACTTCATCTCTCTTTCTCTACTCTAACCACACTGTCTACTTGTTTCTTGAAATAGTAGATATACTCCTTCAGCATCTTCAGGTCTTAAATGTTATCCCAGTGAGAACTACTCAGACCACTCTCTTTAAATTACAACTCAATCCCCCCAAATCCTTAATCCACTTGCCCTTGCTTTACATTTTTTGATAGAATTAATTTTATATTCTCACCTTATAATGTATTTCAATGAATTATACTCTTATCAAACAAGTATTCATTTGTTTCCCCCTTCCACTTTAGGAATATATCTTCCCAACCACATGACTTGATTTAGCCAATGTAATATGAATGGATGTGATGTAAGCAGAGGCTTTGTATAAGCCTGCGATGTTTGATTTGACCCTGAAACTCCCTGGTTCTGCTATGAGAAAAGCAGGCCTGAGTAGTTGCCAGTGGAAAAGGAATGAGGAATCCTATCGAACAGAACATAGTCCGCAGCCTTGATCCAACCCCAAGGCTACTCACAAGCTGAAATAGAGCCATCTGAGGCCACCTACAGACCCAGGAGCAAGGAAAATAAATGTTTACTGTTTTAAGCAATAGAACTTACAGTAACTCTTATGCATCGCTATTATAGCAATAGCTGACTACTGTTCCTGGAATATATTTATGTATTTTATTTCCTATCTCTCTCCCTCTGCTGGAACATAGGGTTCCATGAAAGCAGGAAGGTTGATTAATTTTGTATCTCAAATTCCTAAAACAAGGAATGACACATAGTAGGCAGTTAATTAATAACTGTTGAATGCCTAAATACATATTAGCTAATTTCTAAAGCCGTAATGTACAATTAGGATGTATCCTAATTCATACACATAAGATATATTTTATATTTTGAAGAGGATCTAAAGTCTCAATAGGAATATCATGGTTTTTTAATATTTGAAGATGTAAAAATGTTTCTAAAATATATTTTAAAGATTAACACATAAGAATAGCTAGAAAATCCAGATCAGCTGAATAATGGTCAGAGGTATTACTTTTATAAATATTATACTATACTGTAAAGCTACTATATCTGAAACACTGGCACATGAATGAGCAAAACTTCCATAAGTAAAAAGTTTAATCACCAAGATGACTAAGTAGGAGACTCCAGCCTCTATCTTCCCAAAAAGATCAACACTTAGACAGCTATCCACACAACCTCAGTCACAAGAAGAAACAAACAAATTTAAAAAAAATAACAACAACAATAACAAACAGCTCTAGGAGAGCTCGGGAGTCCTCTTAAGAAACTTCAGCAACACAGTAGAATAAGAAACCTGAGAATAACCACCAAAAAAGGGAAGAAAGGAGAGCTTTATTTTGCCTGCATCATCCTATCCCCCAGACTGGTGCTGTTCAGCACAAGGAAGAAACTATCCATCTAGAAAGAGTTTCCCTCACCAGGAAAGGAAGAGTGAGGTGAGCTACCAGCTTCTCCAGATTTCGAGGCACAGCAGGAAGAACCCGCTTAGGTTAAACCCTACCTAAAGAAAAGCAAAGATGAGATGTATAGAGGTAGCTAGGAACAAGGAAGAACTGGGGTTTTAGGGACTACCAGTATCAGCCAAACAATAAGATAGATCAGTTTCCAGTGAACTTCTCTATGGAGGACCTAACAGCTTTTGAAAGTAGAGAAAGCAACAGCCAGTACAGCTGCTACTGAACCCTTGCAGATTTCACCAGTTTTAGCCCCATAGGTATTCAAAATTACAGATGCCACCACCTGAGTCCCTCCCCACACCCTTTCCCCATCCCACTATCAGAGCCCAAGATCTTCACTGGCAGCCAGCCCAGGCCTCTGTGGCTGGATGAATACAAGGCACCAGCCTAGATCCCCACAGCTGACCACCACAACCATTGGCAGACAGGGCTAGCCCCTCTAGCTCTGTACTTGCATACTGCTAGCCTGACATCTCTCACTGACCTCCAAGGCTATATATATATATATATATATATATATATATATATATCTGTAGCAAAATCCGGCAGCCACAAAAGTGCATGCAGCCACAAAAGTGCATGCAGATAGCCAAGGTTCCCACAACTGCTTATTCCCTGCATTTAGCCCTATCTTTACTCACTGGCCTACACCACTGGACTCACCTGCAGCTAGCCCCTTCAGATGTACACTTTCATAAATTTCCCCTCCACTCGCCCCATAAAGCTATCAGCAGATTTCTCAGCAGAGAAAAGGTATCTGGCAAAATTTAACATCCTTTCATGATTAAAAAACAAAACAAAACAAAACAAACTTTTAACTTGATTAGAGAAGTAACCTCTTTCAATATATATATATGATCCTTGACATATATGACCACACATGATCTCTATATGCCATATACGACACTTTGACAAGCCCACAACTAACATCATACTCAATATGAAAGCTTTCCTTCTAAGATCAGGGACGAAACAAGGATGTCCATTCCTGCTACCTTTTTTTTTTTTCCTGCCACTTTTATTCAACATAGTACTAGAAGTCCTAGTCAGAGCAATTACGTAAGAAATAAATGGCATCTAATTCAAAAAGGAAAAGGAAAATTGTCTCTGTTTGCTGATAACATAATCTTGTATATAGCATTTATAAAGATTCCACCTAAAACTGTTAGAACTAAAAACCAATCAGTAAAGTTCTAGGATACAAAATCAACATAAAAATCAGATGTATTTCTATAGACTAATAATGAACTATCTGAAAAAGAAATATAAAAACAACTCCATTTATAATAGCATCAAAAACAATAAAATACTTAGGAATAAATTTAACCAAGGAGGTAAAAGATCTATACACTGAAAACAATAAGACTTTGATGAAAGAAATTGAAGAAAACAAATAAATGAAAAAATATCTGGAGTTCACGGATCAGAAGTGCTAATATTGTTAAAATGTACATATCACCTAAAGTAATCTACAGATTCAATACAGTCACTTATCAAAATTCCAATGGCATTTTTCACAGAAACATAAAAATAATCCTAAAATCTGTATGAAACCACAACAGACTCCAACTAGCCGAAGCAATGGACAAAGAACAAATCTGGAAGAATGATGCTTCTTAATTTCAAATTATATTTGAGAGTTATAGTAATTAAAACATGATGGTACTGGAATAAAACCAGACATGAAGATCAATGGAACAGAATTGAGAGCCTAGAAATAAACCCACACAGTACAGTCAATTAACATTTGATTTGACCAGGGAGCCAAGAATACTCAATGAGAAAGGATAATCTCTTCAAATAAATGATGTTGGGAAACTTATTTCACATGCAAAATAATAAAATTGTACCCCTATCCATCAACACTGATACAAATTAACTTAATGGATTAAGGACTTGAACATAAGAACTAAAATCATAACATTCTTAGAAGAAAACAGGGAAAATGCTCTTTGACATTGGTCTTGGCAATGACTTTTTGGATATGATACCAAGAGCACAAGCAACAAAAGTGAAAATAAACAAGTGGAACTACAACAAAATGCTTCTACACAGCAAAATAAACCATCGTTAGATGAAAAGTTAACCTATGGAAAGGGAGAAAATACTCACGAATCATGTATCTGATAAGGGATTAATATCCAAAATATATATAAAAATTATATAATGCAGTAGCAAAAACAATACAATTAAAAAATGATCAAAGGACTTGAATACATTGTTCTCCAAAAAAGTCATACAAATGGCCAACAAGTATATAAAAAAGGTGCTCAACGTCACTAATTATCAGATAATTGCAAATCAAAACCAAAATGAGATACTACCTCACATCTGTAA
The DNA here is from genome assembly GCF_902729225.1 of Pteropus medius. Lineage (NCBI taxonomy): Eukaryota > Metazoa > Chordata > Mammalia > Chiroptera > Pteropodidae > Pteropus > Pteropus medius. The sequence goes on from NW_024351730.1 coordinate 18,298,302, forward strand.
GAATGGCTATCATCAAAAAGAGGATTACAGAACTGTGATTGGCACAAGCCTAGGGTAGTAAAGGTACATCAGGGGCCCTGGAGGGAGATACTAGAGGCCAAGTAGGCAAAGATTTGAATCACTTCCCCAGTTTCAACTTTTGATTTGTTTTATACAATGGGGCTGCAAATCAGATTTTGTTTGAAAAATTGTTTCAACAGAAACAAACAAACAACAACAACAAAAAAGTCTGAAAACCATTAAATAGTGATTATAGGGTTTTTTTCTTTTAAATAATTGTCATAATTAAAGAAAAATCTGACAGGGTTATAAAAAAAAATTACAAGTGTTGGCAAGGGTGTAGAGAAAAGGGAACTCTTGCACTTGTTGATGGGAATGTACATTGGTGAAGCCACTATGGGTAATTTAGAAGTGTCTCAAAAAATTAAAAAGTAGAACTACCATATGATCTAGCAATTGCACTCCTAGGTATATATTCAAAGGAAATGAACTTGAAATAATATCTGTACTTTTACTTTCACTGCAGCTTTAGTTACAGTAGCTAAGACACAAAGACCTAAGTGTCAATCAATTGATGAATGAAGAAGAAAATGTAGTATGTGTATGCACACACACACACACACACACACACACACACACACACTAGACTATTTTTCCAAAGAAGGAAATCTCACTATGTGAAAACATGGATGTACCATGAGGGCATTATGCCAAGTGCAATCAGTCAAAAACAAATACTATATGTGGAATTCAAAAACATTAATCTCATGGAAACAGAGCAGAATGGTTGTTGCCGGGGGCTGAGGGATAGAGGAAATGGGGAGATACTGGTCAGAGGGTACAAACTTTCAGCTATAAATTCAATATGTTTTAGTTATTTAAGGTACAGCATAGTGATGATGGAAACAATACTGTATTGTATACTTGCAAGTTGCTACAAGAGTAGAGCTTTAATATTATCATAATAACAAAATGGTAATTACATCAGGGGAAGTTTGTGTTAACTATCCTTATTGTGGTAAACATTTTACACTATATCAAATCATCACATTTTATACCTTAAAATCATACAATATTATATGTTAATTATATCTCAATAAAGCTGGGGAAAAAAAAGAAAAAAAATAACCAAGTAAACAGACTTTAGAAAATATTTGCTGATTTCTCTACTTTGCTCTCTTTGTGCTACATATTATTGGCAGCAAGAAAGATCAGGAAATATCAGGGTAAGTGCCTGACATGTGCGAAAAGCCCAAGCCAATCTAAAATAACCCAAATCAGAATGAGCTCTAATGTCTCCTTGTCCAGGTTTCTTTTAATTGAGTTCATAGACACAATTTATTGTCACTGTAAGAATATAGCTTACAGAAAAAAACACACTGGTGCCCTACTTTCAACTTTTTCATGGTTTGTGGATCTTCTTTTGTTTACCACACAAGATCCTTCACCTCGGTCCTTTTCCAAAAATTGAAATTATAAAATCTTTGTCTTGTTAAGTGTATTCTTTGTGGATAAATGATACTGTTTATTCAAAAATCATTATTAAGCAATGGAAGCCCCATCACAAATTCAATGTCATACTCTGTGAAGTTGGTTCTCTGAGAGCTCTCCTGTTTTATCCTTGCCCCTCAATTATAAGATGGCTTCACAGTTATCTCCTTATCTGTCTCATATAAATTATTCACTGTATTGGTTTTCTACTGTTGCCAAAACTAATTACCACAAATTTATCAGCTTAAACAACACAAATTTATTATCTTACATTTCTGAAGCTCAGAAGTCCCACACAGATCTCAAGGCCTGTGTGGAAACAACAGGGCTGTGTTGTTTCCTGATTGCTCTGGGAAAGAATTTATTTCCTTAACTTTTCCAGCTTTTAGAGTTCATCCACATCCCCTAGCTCTCCTTCCTACTTTCAAAGCCAGCATTATTGAATTTCTTGAACCTGTTCTCCATCATTGTATTTACCTTTCACCACAGACAGAAAAAGTTCTTACTTTTAAGGACTCATGTGATTATATTTGGCCCAACTGGATAACCCAGGATAATTTCCTATCTCAAAATCCACATCCCTATGTATGTCTCCAACAACTGACCCTTTTGCTACGTAACAATACACATATTCCAGGGATTGTGTTTAGGCATTTTTTGGGCTTTATTATTATGTCTACAATATTCACTATGACTTATTCTCTCAAATATGGAAATTTACTACATGAACTCTCAAGTAGTGTAAAACCCAGATGCAAAATAACACACATAAATTACAAAAAAAAAAACTTTAATCATCCTCAACTTATATGTACCAGTTTCAATATCTATGCACCAGCATAACAAATTTCCCTATATGCACTCAATATAAATTAATATTTGATTTAAAATGAAACATTAATATTTTATAAGAAAGGCAGAAATTGTTCAATTGGTGTTATAAAAATGGATTATTTGGAAACAAATACATCTATATCTTTTTACAAATCATTAGAATGAATGAAGATATAAATTATAATAAAATGATCAAAGGGAAGGCTGGCTTCATCTGACTTTCTGCTTTGGAAGCTCAGGGATGCCTTTCTTTCCATTTTCAGGAATAATCAGTCCCTGAGGGACTGTCTTATGCTAACTAAACAGTGGAAAATGAAGGGAAAAAATAGATTGCAATTTTATTAATTAAAGTAAGAAATAAAGTTGTCACAAGAACTGAAATTCAAACTTATTCAAATCAAGCAGCAAATCTTTATACTGTAGTTATGCAATATGGAAGTCATATTATTATTAGTTATCACTTTATTGTAGAAACTTAATAATTCTCACAGTGGCTTGAATACACATGGACTATATAAGCAGCGCTTCTTAGTTTCATTGTAGGATACCCATTTAAGATGGCCACAATGACATAGGTGAGTTTTGAATGAGAAAAAAAGGCTTAAAAATAATTAAAATCTTTAGTCTCAAAGTGTCACATATCCCTTTAGTTCGAATTCCATTGAATGAGAAATATTCAAATGGTCTCACTGATATGTATGGAGGGTTGAGAAAATCATTTCTTGGCAGGGCACAGCATATTAGAGCCAACATGGACAAGAGAAACAAGGAAAGGAAGATATATAAATACATCAATTAAGAGTCTCTGAAAAACATGCTTGTAATGTCTTTTTAATTATCTGCCATTTACAGTCTTACTAAGGAACTTAAAACCTCTTTGTCATAACACATCCCACACAAACATTCCTGAAGTTTGCAGTGGCACATTTTGATGCACATATTTGAAAATAAAACATGGTTGAGATACAATATTTCATCTAATTTACTTAAAAATAGTCTCTCTCACATACACATCAGAAAATGCAAATGACTTAGTCACTCATCTACTGCTATTATTTAGATTATAGCTTAACTAATCTAATACTATTTTCTAGTATTAAAGAGAAAACCACAAGCCCCAAATGATGTTACTCCTGCTAAAAGCCCATGCTATCAATCCTAGATTTAATATCTGATCTTTAAAACCTACTACAGTTTCAGCCTCTCCGAGAAATAAAATCTTAATCTGGAATGTTCTGGGCTACTACCAATAACGGAATCTGTCACATGGGTGCTCTCCATGCTGCACAGAAATAACAGGCAATCTGCATTAAAAAACCCTCCCCTCTCTCTTCCTCAGTCTCCTAAATAATCCTTTTTTTTTTCTTTTGTTAATAGCTGCCATGATTCATCCTGCTTCCTATAAAAACCTTCCATTTTGTAAAACCCCTTGGAGCATACTTCTGTTAGTTAGGTAGTCATGAATGAGAGGAGTGAAGGCCCAGCTCTGTAACCATAGAAACCTCCCTTAAGGACCTCCTTAAAACACCCATTTTACAGTAATAAATTATCCCTACATCCCAAGGCACATAAGCCATAAAAGCTGTTGGCTTAAACCAGCCATAAACCTGTGCACAGAAAGTACTACCTTGACCTGCCATAACCTCAGCCTCATTACACTATCATTATACTCTCAAACATATGGCCAAAGTTTATGCATCAAATTATAACTGAATTTTGGATAATCTCATGTGCAGTAGGCAGAGAGATATATAACAGCCAACTGTAAGTCAATCAAAATGACCTCACATGCCAATCATATAGGACCACCCTTGTAACCACTCACCATGGGCAAATATAAACACACTTTCTCACTTCTGCATTGTTACAGCCCTCTTCACTGGTAATCTGACCTTCCCTTGGAGCATACTCTAATTTTTGTCTTTTCACTTCCCAAATTCCATGGGGCTGCAGCCTTCCTTGGCATGGTCTATCCCCTTCTAAACTGTACTTTCAATAAATCTCTTTCTAAATCTCACTGATCTGTTATTCTTTACTGAGTCGGCAGGGACGAACAGAGGACCCCCTCCATGCCACCGAGGGGATGGCGAATTTCACATCACCCCATGCGGTAACACTTCTAGTTGCTGTTGGGGTGCTGCTTGATTCATGAATTGCTTAATAAAGCCAATTAGATCTTCAAATTTACTAGCTGAATTTTGTCTTCACACTAGGAAGAAAACTAAAATATGTCTTCCATTTTTCAAATACCCCCAGATATTAGCATGTTTCTTCAGTTTTCGTAGCATCCAGCTCCTCATAGTTGCTAAAGTTTCAACTGTTTCTTTTCCTCTGAGAGATTTTAGTCTGTCTTACAGGCCTTTCTCTGGTCTTCCTCTCATTGGATTAGTGATAGTTGAATTAGTGTTACTTTCCTGGACCTTGAGCCTATCTTCGTAAAGGATCTTTCTTTCAACTCTTAAAATTGCATAAATACAATTTCCAAGCGTTATAAGGTGCACTTTCCTTTTTTTTAGGCTCTCAAATTTTGTAAGAATCAGTGTTTAAAATATATATGTCCAAATGTATATGATCCTATTTTGGCAGAGCTTTCAGTACAGGTCTGAGGAGATCTCTTATTTTGCAAAGAATTGTGCTCATGTGAGAGAAAAAAAAAAAAAGTATTTTCTTAACTTTTTGGAATAAGATCTGGAAATGTGAGAGGCATTGGGGAAATTTCATGTGTCTACCTAAGAGAAACTAGAATAGTGGAGGACACAGTAATGTTTTTATGAAATTGTTTTAATCTTACTTTGGGGAATATGAGTACACACTTGGAAAGATCAGTAGGAAAGGTAAATGTTTCACACGATGGTGTGCTTTTCTATTCAGCATGATTGCATGGGGGAATAAGTTATTTTGAAGCACATAAAGACATCATTATATCTAATCTTGGACAATTTCTAAAAATAAATCACCATTATTTTGGTCAGATGCTTACCCTAAACAATAAAATTGGATTAAAAAACTTCTTTAGTGTTCAAATAAATGAGAAATTTTTTAATGTTTTTTATTGTCCTCCTTTTCCATGGCCAAGTGTCTTTTTTCTGGAATCTCAGTTTATTCTTATTATCCAAATAAGAAATAATCTTAACTTTGTTCCTATAGTCTTTAGCATTCCACACATTCTTTTTCTTTAGCATTATCTAAGGTTTGTTTTAGAAACTAAGTAGAAAGGTGGAAGAAGCATGAATCAAATAATAAAACTCATAATGTCAGAGGAAATGAGATGATTTTGCACTTCCTGAAATCTAAAAGCAGTTTATAGCTTTTCCTATCGCAGCAGCCTGAATTTGATCACTTAATTACAATGCAATGTTCTTATAAAAGGTACATTAACCAAAAGAGGAAAACCAAAAGAGTTCGAGTAGTGTTTATTGAAAACTTTAGAAGGATAATTAAAATGAATGAGTCACAATAAGTCATTCTAACCCTGATGTTGCTCAGACCCTTCTCTTGACTTATTAACAGAGTGGCAGAAAAAATAGCCTGTTTCCAGAGATTTTTTCTCTTTCCTTCAGGTTTTCTATTTACACTCTCACATTTAACTTGTCAAATCAAATAGTTTAGAATTAATTGTAAATGAGCCTTTTTAACTTTCCTCCTAAAGAAAGATGAGCATGGTTTAAAACATGTTCACTGCTTTAGCACATTATGTAATAAAATTGGCTTAAAACTAAACTGGTGTGTATTCTCTAAATACATTTTTTAGACTAGAAAATATGTTTTCTTCATTTAATAAAATTCTTAATTTTTAAAACATTTCTACCAATTTATGTCCCTCAGTTTAGTTTGGAATTTTTGCTCATTCATGTGCCAGCTTTTCAAATATAGTGACTTTTATAGTATCATATAATATTTAGTAAAAGAAGTACCTCTGACTGTTTTTCAGTTGTTGTGGATTTTCTAGTTATTCTTATGTGTTAGTCTTTAAAATATATTTTAGAATAATTTTTATATTATTTATTATATCAAATAATTTAAAAAAAAACATGATAATTCCTATTGGGACTTTAGATCCTCTTCAAAATATAAATATATATCTTATATGTATGAATTAGGATACATTCTAATTGTACACCGTGGCTTTAGAAACTAGCTAATATGTATTTAGTCATTCAACAATTATTAGTTAACTGTCTACTATTCCCTATTTTAAAAAAGTGTTTGAATGTCAAAGCCATAATCTTCAAAATTCTCATGCTGTCTCTTTCCTACTGTAAAGAATGCCTTGACAAAAATAAAGGTCCATGTCTCTATTATTTCAGAGAAAATAGAAATAATAGAGACATGCCTTTTTTCCTTCAAATAGTAGCTAATAAATTAAAGATAGTTTGGTCAGAACTTTGGAGTTTGGTACAGAGGATTTAACTAGTCCCAATCTCTTTAAATACAAAAAAAATTTTTAGCTTGGCATCTATAATTTAATACACACTCAGTGCTTATTAAGTGGTAGACACTTTTCTAAGAACTTTCTCAGTATTACTTCATTTCATCTTTCTAACAACCTATTAAATGGGACTGTTACTGTTTCTATTTTATAAATGAGAGAAAACTGAGACACAATTAGCTGAAGTCACGTACTACACAGTACCAGCTGTCTTGGATACAGCTTAAACTCTCTGAATATTTGTTGAACAGTAAATTAATGATATAATATACAACAATTATACAGATTTAGCCACCATTTACAATGCTCAACAATATTAACAAGTATGCTGTAGATGATGATCGATAGTGTTGCTTAGGGAATAATATACATCTTTCCTCCTTAATGAAATACTGAAAAATAAAAAAAATTAAAAAAGAAAGGCTGAATCCAGTGTACCCAGCCTAGCTAATCTACTTAGGACATCTCAACTTTTGAAGCAGGCATATAGAAATATAAAGATATCTATATCTATCTATATAGATAGGTATTTCCACATAGATACATCTGTATATATAGATATTTCCATACCTGTCTGTCTATCTATCTATATATTTAGAAGAGGGAAGGAAGGGAAGAAGAGGAAGAGAGAGAGAGGTACCCCAAACAGTTTATCACTGCCTTAGGAGTAAGTAACTTGCAATACTGTCCTTTTTCCCTCTACGTCAAATAATCTTGTATTATTGAATAAGAGATGGATTTGGCTGGAGTTAGACAAACCCAGGTGGTTCCATGATGCTTACCATGTACACATATTGCCTAGCACTTGCTGCATATTACTTAATATTGCTCTCTTTTCTCTAATAGCCCTTTAACCACAAAATTAATAGTATACTCATAGTTGGACAAATGGAAACTAAGCACGCATTATTCCAATTATTATTTCTCTCAGATTAGCTTTGGATCCAGAACTGGTACATTTCTCTAGTAACACAGCATCATAATTTTCTAATCTTTGTTGTGGTTACACTTCCCTTATAAAATGTGCATGCTTTTAAATGGAGAGATTCCATACAGTAAATATCAATGACTTTTTATGTGATTTATTCTTTCATTTTATGATTCTTTTAAAATGCTCTATTAATATAGATTTACTAATATGGTATAGGTTGGGTCCACAGAAATGAAACTTGACTACACTTCAGAATAAATATAAAAATATTATGGAAAATGTAATCGGTGTTTTGAATATATGTTTGTGTATATGTTTGTGTGTATGTTTGTGAAAAACCACCGAAATATAGGATACATAACAGATTCTATATAGGTATAACAACTATGAGTTGGGAAGTTCAATACACAAAAATATTAACATACTTAAGATTCAGTTTATATAATCTGTTAATTAAAGATTACAATAAAATTAAAATTACAAATTGAAGTATGCAATTTACAATTAATGTATATAATCTGTTAATTTTACTTAAATATTTAATATTTCTTCTATAATTATTCTGATTCTAGTGACAGGCATAAACATAAAAAGGTAGCTGTCCTCAAGGGGGCAGCCATAGTGTAGTGGAAAGATGGGAGTACAGAAGCAAATGAAAAGGAAAATATAAACAGATTAAAACCCAATGAAACACAACAATGCATTACTAGGGAATTACGGGGAATTTTCTAGGGAATTCTGAGACTCTAGTATTAGCATGATTATAACTCAGATTATTCAGTCTATCAAAAAAAAAAAAGCAAGGAACTAATGATATTCAGACAAAGCTAAGTACACAACATATCAACCCTTTAACTACATGATTAAAAATTTAGGAGATCATAATCTCTTAGATTTACTTTGAGTTGCTTCTTGTGAGATAGATTTTTGTATCTTTGTTTCCCATATGTACTGTTTCTGGTCATTTTAAGTAAAATTTTGAAAAAATAAACACAATGCTTATGTGAGTTAATACTACCTTCATTAATAAATATTTGCATGCTACTCCAGTGTTATGCTAATTTTCCTAAACACTGAATACCAAATTACTCAAGTAAGTTAATAACCAATCATTCAGCATGATCCTAATTAGTTTGTGAATTTACCTACAACTGAGATGTTAACACTTGGGATGGAAGCACCTGCTGAACCCTGTGATGAGGAGGTATCTGTGTTCTGGCACATCTCCAATATTTAATTAACCTGTCATCTTTTATTATGCTTCTGAAAAGCATCTAAATCTTAACACAGGTTAAACATGCTAAAAATATTTCAAAGCCAAACCTATCATTAATTTAATGTTAGTAAAATATGGGTACCATATATTTTTTGTAATTTATAACATTTTTCAGCTTGTGAGGGTATTTTGTCCCTTTTCTGGTTAAAGTTTAGTCAAGTCCAACTCATCAATTTCAAATAAGTTAAGCAAAGCAACACTCAGAATGATGTGATTCTACTTCACCTATCTATTACATTTGTAATTATTCTTTTCATTTGGGCCCAAAATAGAAATTGAAGTACTTTGAGCAATGTTATATCTATGAGAGCCAGATTACCAGTTATAGTAAATACTGTATTTTAGGAGTTATTTATAAGTATAGAATGCTAGGTAATTTTGATTCAAGGTTTTCTATTCTAATTAACATGATACTTAACTCAGATATGATACTGTTGACTAAAGTTAAATTCACAAAGCACATCTATAGATAATTTTTATTAACATCTCTTAATTTGTTTACTTATGAATATGTTTTCTATAAAGCTTAATATTTAGAACAAAATAATATATAATATTTTCTTAGCTACTCTTTTTTTGGCCAATGGTCCTTTCCTATTAAAATTTCTATAAATTATTCTATGGTAGCAGTTCTTTGTAAAGAATTTCCATTTGCTATCCTAGACCTGGTGGTGAAAAGAGAGTAAAGTGGTTGCAGCTTTTTCTGGAAGATGAGACAGGCAGTCTCAACATTGCATAGGAGACTTGTACATAACTTAACTCATGAATGTGCAAATTTTCCCACTCCAGAATACACTTGTGTTAAATAGAGCACTTAGAGATGACATCTGTGGCAGGCGAAAAACTCATAATATTTTTCGAAATGTAAAAGATATCCTATTATGATCTGATTTTTTAGATGTTTATTGTCCACTTTTCCTTGCTGTAAAGCTAGAGTAATGACTGCTATATAATTAAAAATACACTTAAAAGTATAGTATCACTTAAATTGCTGTTACATATAAAAGGCAAACAGAAGCTGAATAAATCTGTTACTTATAAAATTTTCTAAATCCCATAAATGACAGTGCCAACAAATTGTAAATGTAACATGCAAATATATTTCTGACTTAGAAGGATTCTGGCTTTCTCAGTTAAGAGATGTAACTGTAGGACTGGTACTCTCTGAAGTTATACACTTCAGTATTTAAGCAATAAATTGTTTGATTATTGCTCTGAAATGACTGAAAAGTTATAAAACTGTTCCAACTTCAATTTGCTACTATAATGAACAGTCTGCAGCTTCAATACCTTGAACTTGTGGCAAAATTTTAATCTGTAAATTTATTACCACTTTTCTAGAATTGTTTGTCTTTGTTTATAGTTCCTTTTGTCTAGGGCAGGAGTATGAATGTGATGCCACCACAAATTGATGCAATGCTTTGCTCGTCAGCATTTCTAGATATAGAGTGTTTTTACAAACTGAAATAAATGATATGAACAATACAATAAATGAATGAACAATACAAATTATGTGGCATTAAATAATACATAAGTATATATAATCCAGTTTTTATTAATTTTCTATATGATAATGAATAATTAATGTGGACCTTCAATAAAGTAAATCTATTAGTTATTAGTTCCACTAACCTTTCTGAGATATATAATTGCTCAGTAGACTTCCAAAGTTACAAAAGTTTGGGACCAAATGTAACGTACATAATAGATGAATAGTAAATATTTTTGAGTGGATAAATGCAAGAATTAATGATGAACATATATTCAGAGTTTATACACATTTCAGTAAAACCAACATCAGGTTTATTTCATTACAAATTATAGAATCTGCTATTCTTATTTTGAGGTAGAAATCTTCTCATTGGTTATAGGAATTCAGGAAGAGGAAAGTAATATGGTACAAATCAAAGTATTTAGTAGCTAGTCAGACATGAGAAGGAAAGAAAAGAATGCAGACTCGGCCTAGAGACTGCCCAAAGAACACCCTAATAGTAAGCAGAGAATCTCTCCTTCATTCCCAGAGACCAAGGAGAGGAGGGTCATAATCTATTGCTGGTTTAATCTGGCCACAGATGCCTGTGAGCAGAAGGTACTACTCTAACTTGCTTATGACCTCAGCCTCACTATACCATTATAATATCACGACAATGCCTGGAAGTTCATGAATCTAATTATAACAGACTGCTATATAACACTTTGCTTACTACACGTGCTTACCCAGAATTCGGCCAACTATCAGTCAAGGTAATCTCACTTAATGGATCATCTAGGCCCTCCCATCATGGCCCAAATATAAACAGATCTTCCTATATCTACATTATTACAGCTCTCTTTCCTGAAAACCAGCTCCTCCCTTGGAGCATACTCTGTCTTTCTAAAATATACTTTTAATAAATCTTTTATAAATCTTGCTGACCTGATTCTTCACTGTGTCAGTAGTGAAGATCCAAGAAAATATGCTCATTGAAATTCTGTGTCATTATCCCACCCATGCTGCTGGGGTGACAACAGAGTTAACAACAACAACAAAAAAAACGGTAACAAAAGTTATGCTAAAAAGTGTGTGGCCATATTAGATTTCCTCACTTTATAACAATAAATTTTAAAAATAGAAACAAGTGATGGCATATTTCAGCTAACAAGAATTTTATAAAAAAAACAATTCTGATTGAAAATTATGATGAAATTTTGTCATGTTTGTTATAAAATTCATAATTTATGTATCCTGCTATAATACAGCAGCTTTCCCAAATTTTGGCTCCAATTAAATATTTCTTGGGTAGAAAACAATGATTCTTGTTATTTAACTATGTTATTTACAATTAATATAATTAATACAGAACTATAAATAATATTTGAGATTTTATCTTAGATTTTATATTCCTTATGTATCAGGTCAAAGCAGTATAATAAAATGCATTTTTAATATGCTATTTAGTTGGTCAAATAATATTTGAGGACAAAATACCTATAATTAAGAAAAAAATCACCTACTTTGCACATGATCTAATCTAATGTTATTTGGTTATTGGCAATAACTTGAATTTGAGAATGCCTTTCAAAATGCCAGCATTAAATTCATAGCCACATTTGTAGCTATCCTTATCTGTATATTTCCATACAAATTGTTGAAACTAGTTTATTAAACACTTAAATATAACTTTTTTGTCTTAAAAGATTTTAAATTGTTAAAAAAAATGGCATTGTCTTTACACAGAAATCTATGTCAATGCAATTAGTTAAATAAAAGACCAATAAAATTTCCTGACTTAGTCTAGTCAATAGAGTCAATTGAATACTTTGATGTATTACCTACATGCCTGCCTTTGGGGCCAAAGTATTTATGTCTGCATTGCCAGGAATACTGGCATCTCAATTTAATTTCTTCCATGAAATTACTCTGGAGATGAAAGAAAGCCACCTTGCCAAAGACCATATGCCTTTTTCGGGATAGCACTCAACCAATAAACCATCAGAAAAGAGAGTAAAAATACCAGCTCTTTCTGGCCTCAATTTGCAACATTTCTGAAGGGTCATTGCAACTCCAGAGTTCCCTTGGGATATGCTGAGGCCATTACTGGATGTTCATTGCATTCTCCCTCCCTATAATCCTGCTTCCTTCTGTGACTTTTCATAGATGTTATTCCTAAGAGTAACCTCCATAAATTCTCTACATGCAAATCTCTGTCTCAGATTCTGTTTCCTGATAACCCAATCTAAGATGCCTTCTGTGTTGGAAGAGAAAAATAAAAGTAAACATGGGGGCAGATATCTGATCCTTGGATAGCTTTCCTTACTGGAAAAATGAATGTGAAGTGAATTTCTTTAGGCAGAACAGTTAAGTTAGAGCCAGCCATAGAGACAATAGGTAGAGTTACTTCACTTCAATCTATAATAGCAGGGACGTAAATCAGCATTCTGGAGGGAAGAAAATGTGAGTCAAAGGAAGAGACTAAGGAAGTGTCAAATTAAAAGCTTACTGCAGAAATTCTCAGTGTTCTTGTGACTGAGCATCTGGAAGATAATGTGCTCTTTGCTGAACACCAGGAAATATTGATATACTGGATTTCATTATTCAAAATAGAAATCATTTTATTAGTAAAAAGTGTCTATATTACACAAAGGCAAATAGAAATTACACTTGGTTTAACAAAGTACTCTATAGTTAGAAACATGCTTTTGGTTTTCTGTGTTTGTTACTCTACCATTTATTACACAGTTGCAAGTTCTCAGCAGATGACGAAGGGTTAAGAAAAAAATAACAGAATTTAAATGTAGAAAATATTATATCTTACGTTATTGTCTTCTCAGTGAATTCAGAAAAATACTACCTGTGTAATAATAATAGAACATCTATATGCGGCAGAAGCACAGTTTGAGAGCCTGGCTTAGGGTATACAAACGTCCAAACAAGGAAAAGCGGTGAGTAGAGTTAGAATATGTTGGATGCATGATCTATAGAATGTGAGAAAGAAGCCCCCATTTTCATAGAGTTCATCCCAATTATTAACAGGGGAGATGACATAACACTATATACATACATACCTAAATACATACACACTTTCAAATTTCTCAACTGATTGTTTTTAACTATGTTAATTTGTAAACAGACATCTAAATTTACATATATTTGTACCATTCAATTGTACAATCTTTATAAATAACCTGAAAAGGGGGCTATTTGCCAAATAAATTATTGTGCAAAGCAAGAAATATTCTCATAGAACATGTGATGAGAAACCAAAGAAGGAAAATAGTTCAGAAAAATGAACAAATCATTCTCACATTTGACAGAAAGCTGTAAAAACTAACATTGCCACCAAATACATGTTTTATCTTTCATCATGTTATTAAGCATTAAATATATTTAGGATGAGGATAAAGCTCCTTTTAATTACAGACTACATGCCAGGTGAACACACTGGCACTTTAATTTACAATTTTCATGGTAGTAACAGGACCTTTTGGTGGGTTTAATCCTGACTTTTTAAAAAATGTTTCAGTATATAATGCCATCATTCCTTAAATATTTCTTGTAAAATACTGTAATTTTTTTCAAAATAATTATCTTGGGTGGTTTCCTTTTAATGAATTACTTTTATTGTTGAAACCATCAATATATTCCATGGCTGTGACATTTAATAGAAACTTCCTAATGAGAATAGTATTTGTTACTACTTTGTTTTACTTAAATCCATCTTACTTAGAGGTCGTTTTTGTCAGTTTTTTAATCTATTTTTTGTTGTTGTTTACTTTCAATGAGGGCGAATACTGAATAACTAGACCACAAAAGCAACAACCTTAGAATTAAATAATAAAAAAAAAATATTCTGTGAATTTGACTCAAATAATCTATTACAACATGGTCTTGTATTAGTGTATTATTTTACAAGCTTCTTTAATTTAAAACAAACAAACAAAAAAAAAACAAAAAAAAACCCTCATTGTTCTTTATCCTGCTTATTGAAGACTTATAATTTAGCAAAACGAAAAACATGAATATATGTAACAAATATCAGAGCAGAAAATGTTTTTCTATAACCACATGCTAAATATTGAATTATGTCAATTAACTATTGGCTTTCTATCCTTTTTCCATCTACATTCATTTGAGAATATATTCTGACCATTTACTTGAACAAGGAATGAAATGCTACATTGCCAAAATAACAGAGAATGGTACTTTTAGGCATCATTTTATGATGCATTTACATGTTCTATTGACAGACTCACACACATTAAAAAAAGACTTTCAAAACTCTATTATAAAGAACCATGATTAATATTTTCTATTAAATTGTATCTTAAATGTACAGACCTGTTATAAGTTAGGGATTTGAGAGAGACCAGGATTCCCTGAAGAAGTTGGGATTGTTCTATGACAGTCCTATAGAAATATTTCTCAAATTGAGGATCATGACATGTAGGAGACAGTTTTGAGGGAGCATATGTAAACTGGGAACACAAAAATAATTGTGGCGGCTATAGAGAACGACAGATCCAATGAAGAGGAGGAAGATCCTTTGCCTCCTACCTGAATTATTTCTCTTCTTGAAAAGACTCATTTAAATTTAATAGAGACCATCACCATAACGTTAAAAGACCACATAAAGCATTTTTCATTGGCAGTTACTTAAAAAAAATTATATGCAATTAATTTGCCACTACTATTTTATTTTATGCTAATTAAATGTCTAGATACTTGTTCTTGTATGAGATTAGACTATCAACATTAGTTCAACTCCATTCTAGAAGACTGCAATACGGTGTTTATTACTTATGTAAATTTGCTTAATTACATATCAACTCGGTTATCCTATTGCATTTCAATTAGTACCCTTTTAATAGTCACTAACTCTTTAATTAACTCATGAAAATAAGAGGTGTCTTGTTAAATGTAAATTAAATAGATTTAAGTAGACAATAGATTGCAAATGGTAGATCTACTGCTAATGTTATAGAAAACTGTTGCTGGAAGAACTAAATGTACTAGATACCATCTGTCTTCATCTTTAGGCAAGAAGAAAAATTCATTTTCCTTACAATTATTTTTTTAGCCCAAAGATAATACCAAGGCTAAACAAAAGTATGGCAAATTTTTTCTTCTTCTGTCTTTGCAAGAGTGGGTTAATGTAATTTAGAGTTTTGTTTTATTGTCAATGAAAAATTCTAACAATACAAAGAATTATAAAATAAAATCATTCTTGAGTATGGAATTACTTCTGAAATTAATGTTAAAAGATTTAAAAATGTTCTATAATCACTGTACTATCTGTTGAAGGTAGAAGGGAGCAAGCTATCACAGCTCTTCTCTAAATGTTCCCTTGGGACCTAACCAGAAAATTCATTAGCAGAGCACCACTATGTGGCAATAAGCATGACTACAGGGGAGCCTGAATGTCAGTGGGCTAATACTGTAACCCAGTTTTGTTAGCATCGGTGTTTCCGCTTTAGCCAGTTTATTTCTCAGAGGTGAAATAAAAGCTTAGCTAATATGCAGAGAGTCTACTTTCATTTAATAGTAAGTTTTATTCCTTGCAAAGGAAGTGCAAAGCATTTCTACGTTCTGTTATTTATGTTATGGGACTGGGAAAGTCTGTCACTGTAAACACCGGAAATAGATGGGATGGAAGTTCATAGATATTGGTATACATATTCTCTGCTATATTCTCCACACTTTGGCTGTAGAAAGGAGGAAGAAAACTTTTAAAATGTGTTGTGCCAAGGTTTGGGGTACTTATTTTAACAGAATAACACAATATAATTTTAACAGAATAACACAGAATAACACATTATAATGTTACATTGCCATAAAGTCCTGAAATGTTAAAACCAAGCTTTTTCTTTCAAGATTACAGTAGTCCCCTGTAATTGCGGGTGTTATGTTCCAATATCTCCTTTGGATGCCAGAAACTGTGGACAGTACTGAACCCTACATATGTTTGCAAAAATAAACACAACCTGTTCTTTCCTATACATACACACTTATGATAAAGTGTAACTTATAAATTAAGCACAGTAAGAGATTAACAATAACTAATAATAAAGCAATTATAATAATACACTATAATAAAAGTTATGTGAATATTGTCTTTCTGATAACCAATCTGATAACTGAGAAAGCCACTAAGTGACTAACAGGCACAGAACATATGGCCACAAGTACACTGAGCAAAGGGATGATTCACATCCCAGGTGGAATGGAGGATAGCATAAAATTTCTTCATTGTTTAGT
The DNA here is from genome assembly GCF_902729225.1 of Pteropus medius. Lineage (NCBI taxonomy): Eukaryota > Metazoa > Chordata > Mammalia > Chiroptera > Pteropodidae > Pteropus > Pteropus medius. The sequence goes on from NW_024351730.1 coordinate 18,314,998, forward strand.
TCTACAATTTTCCATTTAATACTTTTGGCTGACCACAGAAGGTGAAATTGGATAAAATAGGACTACTGTATAATATTTCAGAATTAATGATAAAAATTAAAACCTTTAAAGCAATAGCATCAAAATGTGAAATAGAAAGAAAAGATTATTAGAACACATTATCATATCTTTGGCAGTCCCCAAATTATATTTAACTTATATTATTACCACTCTCAACATTATACCCTCAGAAATATTTTTTTTCCTTTCCATTTCAACTTCCAAGATATTATTTTTCTCCAAGGATGAGTGGGTTAGAATGGTACCCATAGTAAAAAAAATCCGATTGCCAGTAGTGTTTTCCTGTGAATATATGAGACGGTTTAATGCATTACACCTTTTCCTTTTTATTATAATTCTTACTTCAGATCATTTCAATAATTTCAGACTAAAATTTCCTATTGTGTGTTCAAAGTTCTTTTTTAAAAAAAAAAGTTTCTCTATTCAAATTCCTTTGAAGAGCTCAGAGTATCTCTAGGAAATCTCTGAACATTTCCTAAAGTAATTTATCTTGGCAATATCCAGGGAAGAATATGAATATTGCTTTTCCCATGAAACTTTCTTTTTCGAGAAAAGCATCCTGAGGGTCTATCCTTAACAAAACTGTTCTAACCAGCAGAGCAAATGGTACAGTGCTCACATTCTGAAGTGACGGGTCTGACTTTGGGTCTTGGCTCTGACCTGGGTAAATTCTTAACCTCTCCAAATTCCAATTCTTCCTTTTTTCAATGGGAATAAAAATTATTAACATATTAAACTTTACGAGGATGACTGATATTTTGTATGAGGATTATGTGTAAGATGTTTAATACAGTGTCTGATATTTAGTGGTTGCTAAATAAGTAGTAATTGTGCCCATTAAAACATTAAAAGGTTACTTTAGCTTCAGGGACAGAAACATTTTGCTAGATGCAAATGATAAAATAAATGCTATTATGTTTTATAAATTAAAAAATAGTTCCAGGTTGAAAGTAAAATAATTTTTAAAAGTATTTTTAGGTTATGTAGCAAGAAAAGTACTTGTAGAAACTACCTAAAAATTATACAAAGATCTCTATAAACTATTCTTATTACTAACCTAGATGACTTCAACAACTACTTTAAGCAGTTTAATCCCACTAACTTAAAAATTATTTTACTTCCTTGATAGCATCACTTTTTATGTACATTCTATTTTAGCCAACCACTCCACAGCAGTACCCTGGGCCCAATCTCCTAGAATGGCTCTGCCTCTGGAATCCTAAAATCCATTCCTCACAGGACACATTCCAGACCTGCACTACTCATCTCAAAGCACCTACCAAACCACTGTCCCTTTTCCAAGTGAAATTGATCTCTGGCTCCAGAGAGACAATTACATATTTGGCATGGGATTTCTCCATCTCCCATTCCCCACAGTTTCAAATGTTTTTGAATCTTCTCACCCTCAACTTATTTCCCTTACCATACCTCTCCCCTGACTGCCTGCATTTCAAAGGATGTGGAGTACTTTAGCTTGTTCATGTGTAATCTCACTACTTGATTCCATTTCGTCTCATCTTTTCTGGGACCTTGTTCCATTTCTTATATCCAAACAAACATACCCTTTATTGTCTAGGCCCTGAGTAGCCCATCTAGCTTCTGTTATATTTTTCTCTTTCAATTAAGATTATGAATGAAATCACCACCAAGGGTAATATCTAGTTTGTTATATCTCCTCCTTCAAATAAGCAATCTTGTCTTCACCTCTTCTCTGAATCATCTGGTCAAGTTCACTAGTATTGTGTTTGTTACTTACTCCAATGATCACTGCTTTTCACATTGGCATCTCCACTGAAGCTGACACTGTGACCATTTCTTCTTCTTGAAAACATCCCCTTTTCACCCATCATGAAAGCATTTCTGTCTGGTTCCTGTCTGAATCTTTTTACTCCTACTCAAAACCATTTTCTAGCTCCAATGTTTTAGACAAGTCTTAACATGTTTCCAAAGGTGCACTTATTGGTTTACCTTGCTTCTGACTTTCCTATATCCATATCATCTTATCCATTCTCTTAATTCAGTTAATACCCATACTAAAAATTATCAAAGGTATGTCTTCAGAGTTTTCCTGAAATCGATACTACTACGTACTGCCACACAAACTGAACTTAAGATGCCCAATGGCAGGTATGACTCATAAACTACAAAATTTAAATTTGCACCTTCTCCAAAACACCAATGAACAATGAGAAGCTTAAAAGCATAAAAATCAGTACATCATATGTACTTTATTTTAAATATGTCCACAGAAATATGCAGTTCATTTCACCAGCATTTTGAAAACTGTATTAAAGGTGATGATTTTTATTTAACGACAAATTTGAATTCAAATACCTCAAGCAAAATATTGAAATGGAAGTTTTAGCTTTTATTCCCAACAGGGCCTTCTTTTGTAACCTCCAAACACTCTAAGAACTTCCTTAGTACATAATCATAGAGAAAAGAGTTGAAATGATTTTATCGTTAATAATCTCTGTGCTAAACATGCATTTAAAATATGTTAATGTATTAATAATTGTAATGACCATTCATTAGCTCACCAAATCACTTACAATAAAAAAAAAAATCCTGAGCGTTTTCCCTGTTCAGATTGAACCACTTATTTTAAAAAGGACTCTTTAATAAGAGGATGATATGTAACTGAAGACAAGTTTTACCTAAGAATTCATTTAAAAAAAAATTTTACTTGTAATTTTTGAGAACACAATTATGATGTTTGAAAGTCTTATAATTTGTCATGCCATTCTTAAGCAGATTTTTTTTAAGAAAATGTTTATGATGGGTTATTTTCCTAACATTTTTTTACCTGAATTTATTCTCTGTGTTTTTAATACCATGACTGCCAGTATAAAGGAAGGGTCACTTCCTTAATTTATATATCCACAAGTCCTGCTAGAAAAGGAGCAAGTTACATTGTATTACCTTGCTCAGCTCAGTGTAGGATGAAGAATAGGAGCTGAATAATCAGGAAAATTTAATAGACATGTTAGGTAGTTAGTTGGACATGAGCGACAGGGGGAACAAAGGAATAGGAGCTCAACCTAGAGACTGCCCAAAAAACACCCTATTGATAGTTAGAGAATTCCTCCTGCGTCCCCAGAGACAAAGTACAGGAGGGTCATCATCTTAGCTGGCCTAATCTGGCTACAGATACCTATGCAGAAGGTCATTATAATACTGTGTTTATGCCCAGAAGTTCATGAATCTAATTATAACAGACTGAATTCTGAGTAAGCACATGTGCATTAGGCAAAGTGTTAGATAGCAACCAACTGTCAGTCAAGCTGATCTCACATACAGATCATCTAGGACCTCCCATCTTGGCCCAAATATAAACAGATCTTTTTACTTCTACATGGCTGCAGCCTTCCTTACCATGGCCCGTCTCTTATAAAATGTATTTTCAATAAATTTTACTTTTTCTAAATCTCACTCACCTGTAATTCTCTGCTGCATTGACGGAGAAGAACTGAGGGACAACGCACACCACCACTGCCCTCCTCCTCCCTCATGCCGCTGAGGCGACGCTGGATTTCACATCACCCCAGCAGTAATAGACACAGTCAATATTTGATACTTCTTTACAGCCTTTTAAGAAAAGAGGAAACAAATTTGTTCTATGTTTTGTATAATTATATAACTATTATCCGTGGTATCTTTACAGAGACTGAGAAAATTAAGTAGCATAGAGATTATAAACCTGAGGAAGGATATTTCTAATATTGATGCATATACATAAATGCTTGCTTCAGCTAAACCACCTCAATTTGTAAAGTGATAAACATTTTAAATACTTGCTAAATATGTCTCCTCACTTTTGAAATTTAATGAATTGAATGAGATAGTGTATTTAATAACAAATATAATAAGCTGCTTTCCCTTTCCATTCTCTCTAGTAGAACCTCAGTATTTTTCTGAAAGCAACTGCTCTTGCTTTCCTAGTTTAGTAATTCCATTAATAGAAATTATACAAAAATTTAGCTGAACACCTTCTATCTTACTGATTTCAAACCACTGATTCACCTTCTTTAGCTTCTTTCTCCTTCTAAATGCATCCCTTTTAAAGCTGTGGGCTCTACCTGTCAATATAGGTAAACTTTTGAAATGAAAGGAAAATAAGATGTTCAAAACTCACACATATGTGCTGGATGTAATGGAGGTGATTATAGTGGTAAAGAAGACATCTTGTGGAAAATGATTTTGTTAAATCATATTTTACATAATCATATTTTAGACATAATTACTAAAACATTCATCTCTAGTAATCAGGGGAGTACAATCCACTGGAAAGATCACTACAGTACATTTAAATTATCTGCTATTTTCTTAGTTTGCCATTTGATTCTACACGCATCAAGAGGACTTGAAATGAGTCTAAATTTTCCCAACTATGAATTAGAAAACTACCAAGCAAAGAGTTATAGGTAAAGGTTAGAGAAAATATATATATAATATATATATATATGTATATATATATAAAATCATGATTGTTCTCATTTTATAATATTTATCATCATTTATTTAGCTAGTACATTAATTTTTTGTTTTGTTTTGTTTTCTGTGGAGATGACAAGAGACAAAGGTCATGACTCCACAAAGCATTTCCTCAGGTAATTGCTCAATTTTCCTGGCTCTCAAGCTGTTACTAGTGAATAGTTGGGGTATGTCCCTTTAGGCTATCTATAGTAGATGTTTGCTAACTCATCAATTACAAAATGACCTTAGGGAAGTTTTAGAAATTGGAAGCTATCAAAATTTCTGTAGTTTCACTGGTTCATATGTGAGTAAAATAGAAAAAGAAAATTTCTTTAGCATAATGTTTACATGAAAATAAAGTAATAATCTTAATGATTATTTACTATTTATTTCAGCAAACAGCCACCTAAAGAAATAAATGGTATTCTACTAACTCAGGGTAGCATAAATCACACATGACTTTCTTTTAATGGGGAATGTGTTATGTAGTTAGTTCTGGCAAAGGAAGGGTGATGGAGAAATCTCAAAAAAGTTATTTTCTCATCTCTACAAGTAATTATTGGGACACATTCACATAGTTTTTTAAATTTTTCTAAACCAAGGTAGAGGCCATAATGATATAGGAAAGAGGAATGAGAACTACACAAATTGACTAAATAGTAAACCAGGTTGTACCCAGAGCCTGCTACATGATGCTAGACGGGGAACCGGGCTGATCAGTATACAGCCAAACCACAGGGAACCTACAGGAAGATTTCTGCTGAGATGACTAATAATTACTTCCCCATGCCTGTAACAATGTATGCCCATACCCAGAAAGGAAAAACAGATATAAAATCCAATTCCTCGAACAATCGGGGTCTCATTCCTCTGACTTTGAGAAGAGACCACATTTCTGTCTGTAGAGTGTTATTCCTTCTCTAATAAACTTTCCTTGTGTCTCTAACTCTGGCTCGAGCTTGAATCCTGTCCTGCGTGGAGTCAAAGACCCCCTCTTGGTGTAGGACTTGAGTCACCACTCAGGGGAATTTGCCTCATTCTGCATTAATAATTCCCAGTGAACCTTCATGAATGTAAAATATTCTATACTTTAAGTGGAACACTTGTTTATGGAGCACAAATTGTGAAAGCTTTCTGCTCAGCCTGTATAACTGTAGAACCAGCTGAAACTTGTCCTATCCTGTTTCTAACAAGATACTGAGTTGCTTTTCCGAAACAACAGATCAAAATTGCAAGTCACACAGCTGAAGCTTGCACAGAGGTGACAACTGTGACCTCCAGCTGCACCTAGAACCAAAGTCTTACCCTTTGCATGGAATCAAAGGACTAGGATGTGACCAGAATTGGAACACTAGAACCCTTTCAAAGTAAAGGGTCCACTGTCCAGAAAGATCCAGTGTTGGATCCCCTTATTGTATCTTACCATAAATGGTCAAATTTCAAAAACTCTCCAATTGAAACCTGGCCTGCCATCGCTTCCACATACCATCCTGTTCCCCCTAACCCCTTAAAACTCACCCAAACCCTTAATCACGGAGACAGATTTGAGCCTTGCCTCCTGTCTCCTTGCTAGTTGACTTCGCAAAATCCAGTGCTATAGTATTGGCTTCTAAGTGCATCAGGCAGCAAGTTATTGATTATTAGAAATTATTATTAGAAATAATTAGTAAAATTATTTTTAATTTTTTTAACCTAATGTGCAACTAACATGAGAAATAGTCACTGGTCACTTCTCATGATCAGAAATGTCTTTCTTCTTCAGTAGTTAAGTCCATTTGTGATTTACTGATGACTTTTCATTAAGAAGTGACTTAATTAAGGTCAATAAAAAAATAATATATACATCAACCTCATTTGTTTGAAAATAAAATTGTGACAAAAAAATTTATGGTGAAGGCATTAGAATATTTCCTTCACATTATGAGACTCACTGCAAAATAATTAGCTTCTGGCAATGAGCCTTATATAATGATATTTTAACGTACCATTGTTCACATTTAAAATTATCCAGAGTAAGAGAATGGTCATTTCTAATTGGGAAAGGTAAAGCTACAGTCTTTAATGTCACATAAATTAAATTCTTAATACCTGACAAATCAAACTTCTTTGACTATTCCCTATCCAACTTATATTAACATAATAAAATTTGCTATAAGTGCAGTATATGAACAAAATGTATTTTTAACATTGGAATTAAATACTTTTCACTAAATTTTGATGCACTTTGGTACAATTAGTGTGGCTAATCAATTCGACCGACAAATCAGATATTGTTATAGACCTAATTATTTATTTGCACTCTTTTTCCTTTAAGCAATTGTTTTAAATAGAGGTAATCACTATGATTTTGCAGTATTTTTCTTTGAATTTAGCAATGTAAACCATTCATAAAAAAAAAACTTTATGAATTAAAACAAATAAGTTATAGAAATATCTTAATGTGAAGGTCAGAATTACATTTATCTCAAAAAGGAAAAAAAATACTATATTTATCGTTCCTAAAATTTCAATTCAAAGTTTCATGACGTATGCAATGTTATAACACTTTCCTTTGCATTTTTTCAATTTAAAAATCACATTCCAATTTTATTCTAAATTCTCTTTTTTTTTTTGTCTTCACTGTTATTATTAGATAGAAATTATATTGGTAAATCTGCATGACACACCAAAAGCTACCATTAGCATTATTTTTTCCATGATAGCTCTACCAGGACTATTCACCTTCAATGTCCACAACCTTGGCAAAAGAAATCAGCTACTTTCAAATTAAATTTAACCTTTTGGAGCATTAATTATTTACACAACAATTTCATTTTTGAGTATTCAAGTATGGTATTAGTCATATACTTTGACTTTCATGATAATGAATAATTATAAAATTGAGGCCGAAAGAACTGAATCCTCTTGTTTGAATAGGTTTTAGGAAGTTGCTATTTTAGTTCTTTTAACCACATGGCACTAGCAAAAAGTCATGGTTTCAGCATTAGCAACTTCTAATCAAATGGATGTTTTGCATGAACATTATGATGATAATGTAAAATGATAATATCTGAAATGTTAATCTGTATTTAATACTCTTTTCTTACACACAAGGTAATCAAATTAAACTTAAGTTGAGTGTAAAGTTCAAATGGGAAGAAAAATATAATAGCTTTTATGAAGTAAATTATTACTGTCATTTTTTTAGAATCTCACAGTTTGCTCAATTTACTGAGGCTAATTTTCTTATTGTCCCAGAATCACTCCACTGAAAAAAGAATGAGACATGGTAATTTGCCATCTAAATTACAAAATCCTGGATCTCAACTAATACCCATTCTAGGGACTTAATACCAGAGATTCTGCATAGATTAGTTTGAGGAGGGAATTAAGGCATTATTAGTATATCATCAAAGCTCCCAAGTGATTCTAAAATGTGATCAGTTCTTGAAGTTCCTAGCCTCATTACACTTTTGAAAAATCTGGGAAACTTTAAAAAATATGAATGCATGAGTCCTAACTCCAGATATTATAATTTAATTGTACTGAGCTGTGGCCTGAGTGTCATAGTTTTTAAAAGTCTCCTAGATGATTCTGTGGGCTGACATGGCTGCCTGTACTAGTCGCCAGCAAATTCTAGCACACTCTTTTTGTTCTTAGTCCAGGTATGAGCCAATTGTTCCAATCTACTGTTGTTACTACATCTGGATATTGCTGTTCAATCTCTTTGGTATCACCTCCTGACCTCTACCATACCTTTACATTTTCACTTTGGCACCCTCGTGTGACTCATATTCTTCCATTTAAATCTTGGGAAACATCTTGTCCTTTTGACTTAGCCTGGGGCTCCCTTTCCTGTGACTCTTGCCTCTCACATAACTGCATAAGTTGTACAGACATACCTTGGAGATATTGTGAGTTTGGTACCAGATAACCGCAATAAAGTGAGTATTGCAATAAAGCAACTTGTTATCATTTATCATTTAAGAGCTGGTGAGCTCTTGTGTTCAATTTGTAAAAAACACATCCATAAAGTGCAATAAAATGAAGCACTATAAAATGAGGTTTGCCTGTACTCTATCAGATTCTGCAAGTTCCCACCAAACATGAATAGGACAAAATAGAAGCTGGTCCTGAATCATGAAAACTCAGCGTGGCAGGCTTGAGACAAGGCTGGGGAACTCCCATATCAACTCAGCTCCCCAAGAATAATACCTGAACTGATATAAACTCCTGAACCAAAGTCTTTCATTAATTCCTCAACAAAACTTGACAAATACATCCATGTACCCTTGCAGTTCTATAACCTCCTCCTGTAGGAAAAAAAAAAAAATTACTCCTTAATTTGGTAAATTTCTCTTTACTGTCCAGTCTCTCCAGGTGTTTCTTTCTGCTCTTCGTCAATGTTCTCTGTAAATCCCAGCACCTAAATTGATATTCTGTTCCTTTCAGTCACAGATATAAATTTCACTAACTGGTTAGGATAACCTGTTTTAGTTTCAGTTTACACAATACATTATGAAGTCGCTTTTAGTTTTTTTTGTTTTCAACTTTTTTGTTATATTATGTAGGTAAATTAAGAATACTGACATTTACTTTCATTAAAGTGTCAAAACTCAAATTGTGAAATACACTAGCATACTCACAATTTAATTGCAAGGGAGTTATTCAACAACTGAAATACTCATCATGTAAGCTTTGTACATTTGTGCTAAATATAAATTCTTTGAAATGCTGAATTATACAGCTCTAGATTATAGTCTGTTTCCTTCTATTTCTTTCAATGAATGTGAAATTATTGACTCCACCTGGAATTCTAACAAATTAAGGAAGTAAATTCAGTCTTCATAGTGAAAAAACTGTTAATGAGGTAATTTTTGCTATTTTATGAAAAATGAAAATAAATCCTTGCTTCTTGATTATATATTTCTTTTTACATAAGAACGTAAACTAAACAGTGACTTCCAGGCAATTTATATCTTTCTTGTTACCCATTAATGATTACATAACAAAGAGAAGAAGGCGTTCAATTATTTTTTTAAGTCTATACACAATTGGACCAATATATTGAAGGTGTAGCAAAAATAGTCATAATTATTTCTATGAAATTGTAAATGGATGGACTATCTTATTGACAATGTAATAATCAAAGGTTTTCAGCATGTAAATTTTTTCAATATTTTTATCCAAATTCTTCAATTCTTCAAATAGCTTCAATTTGAAAGAGACTAAACTCACGTAAGGCCAAACTAGTAAGTTATTTATTAACATGATAATAATTAATACATAATAAAATCACACATTATATTAGATATGTGTATCGTACCTATTATTGTATAATTGTATAATAATTAATGCAATTAAATACCTCTAAAAGCAGGTAAAGGCACATAACTTTAGTAATGTTCTGGTAAATTGACAAAACTGGCTCTTCATAAAAACATGTACATATATGCTTATTATAAGTTTTACAGATAAAAAGGATTGCAGTATAGAATATGCAAATAAAATACATAGAACTCTTTATTCTAAATTCCATAGAGCCAATTGATTCTTCCAATACACTTTTGTTGATTTTTGCTGACCTCTTATATCCATAGCCACTATGGTTGCAAGTGATTAATGAATATAATTCTGACGAATGTTGATGAATATTTTTATTTGCCTTAATGAACAAGATGAAAGTGAAACAAAGATATGCTTTGGAATTTCATTCTTCTATCAAAGATGTTAGGGACTTCTTTCCTGAACTGCACAATAGTTTTTGAATAGTTTTTGAATTCACAATATAATGGACAAACTCACAATGCACAAATTCTAACTGCATAATTGATATTTTTTTCATTGCTTTCTGAATTCCAGACAAGGATTTTTCAAACAACTTCTTAAAGGGCTAGACAGTATATGGTTCAGGTTTGCAGACGGTATGGTCTTTGTTGTAACTACTTAACTGCCATTACAGCACAAAAGCAGCCAGCTCTGGCTAGGTTCCAATAACATTCTACAAAAAACAGGCAGCTAAACCACAAGTGATAGCTTACTGACTTCTGATTTAGACAATGAATAACACAATATTTCAAGCCCCAATTTGTAGAATTTGATGATTTTCATGGTGTAAACATTCCCCCCATAGTTGATTTCAAGCTACCGAAGTGATTTTACTGAAAGAGGAGCTGGGAACACATGCTCAGTAACAGAATGTCATATAGTATTTCAAGCATACAGATACAAATGGTATAGACGCACAGAGAATAAACTATAGTGACATAAGTTTTGAGTATTGCCTTCATTTATAATGAAAATGATTTATGTATATATACTGTACTAATTAACAGCTTATAAAACTTTTGAAAATTTAATAATCTGCTCTGTGAGCCAATGTGACTCAGCTCCAAGAAAACATTATTTTATACTTTATGATGTGTAATTTGAAAACAATGTTTAAATAATACAATCTCTATAAAAATTTATAAATATTCCTTAGAGACTATCCTTAAAATTTTTGACAAGGCTTCTGTTCACTAATTTACCTTCAATAATTTTTATGTAAAAAATTATCATTAGTGTTAGTTGCACTAATATCAGTAGAGAGAGATTATTGTAAACATAAATAGAAAATGAATACATGCATATAGAGTCAAACATTAAACATCTTGTATGGATTATAATCTTTGTCTTTCCCAACTGAAAGACAACTGTAGGGAAAGATCACTGATCATGAATGAATATTCTCATGAATTATATTTACATTTTGCCATAGTTAAAATTAGGAGTCCTTTCACCTTTCGACATTTCCTCCATTCACAAAGTAAGAATTATGAGCCTTGCCATTTGCTTTCCTCATAAAAATAAGTGAAATAATATCCAAACACCATGCTTAATCATTCAGTGCAAAGGTATTTTGTGCTAAAAACAAAGAGACTTTTAAACTCCATGCAGATATAATTCAGTGTTACAGTTAAATCGTGGCATTAAATAGGCCAGTTGGTTTATTGTGAATATACAGCAGCCTTGTCAGGTTCTGACTTGTACTAGCAATTCCACTAACTCTAATCTAGTCCTTAATATCTTCCCTTTGATTACAGCCTTATGATGACAGTAAGCATAGTTTGACAGAGGGTCCAGCAGGGAAGGTGCATGATCTTTGACTCCTGTATGCTAAGCTTTGCCTTAGATAATCCTTCATTGACTGACCTTTTAGATTAACAGTTATAACTTTGACTTAGCAGTGCCCAATATAAATGTGCCAAAAATATTCTGAGGTAGGGTAATATTCAGTCTACATGAGTGGAGGAAATGAAAAGATAAACACAAAGCCCTATGTTTGCTAACTAAAGAAGAAAAACTACAGTTCAATAGCAATTGTAAAATGATTTCCAGCTTATTTGAAAATATATGAAAATCTAAAAGGCAAGGGATATTCAATTTTCAGAAGTAAAGTGCTTGGTAAAGAAGACTTTAGTAAGATAAAAGTCTAAAACATTCTGGCTTCTAAATAATTTTGAACCAGTTTTTATGTTTAGTGATTGATGGAACAATTCCCTCAATTCCAAATTCTAGTAGGTTCTCCAGGAGACAATGCGAAAAGCACAGCAAAGACTCTAGAAGAAATTAAGACAACTTTAAGATGGAAACAAGCATGGGATCACCTCTTTTTAACTTTTTTATTTTGTTTCTGGTTTTAGTCCTTAGATCTCTGCTAGAAAAACCTCACCTGCAATATGATTTATAATGAATTTCCTATACCAGCACCAAGAAGTAAATTGTTTGAAGGAGAGTTAATAGATTAATAACATCAATAAAGTAGTCTCATTTATTAAAAAATAAAAAGTTTATAATATACTGGTGGAATGAGAGGGTACTTTAGAAAGAACCTCTTTTAATAAATGCCTAGAATAATGTTGTGAGCTGCCTATCTTTCTGTCACCTGTAAAAGAAGGTTCTAGTAGAAATAAATGACAAATGTCATAGGGAATTGGACTGAAAACATTTCTTAGCCATTTCTGGCTGGAGTAAATTTGTGTTACCTTTTTATCACCGATAATAAAACAAAACTGTTTAATCGTGTTATTATTGTCTGAAATAAAATTTTGATCTTTTGTAGAACTTCCACGAGTCTTAAATCTTAAAGTTTTTATTAGTATTTGTCTGATTCTGTTTGGGCTGCTGCAACAAAATATCACAAAAGATCAGGTGGCTTACAAAAAACAGAAAAGTCTCACATGTCTGGAGAATGAGGAGTCTAAGATCATGCTGTAATCACAGCATGGTGAGTTCCCTCATTGTTTCATAGCCACAGGCTTTTTGCTGTATCTTTACATGATGGAAAAGACTACAGTATCTTTCTGGAGCATCTATTAAAAGGCAATAATCTCAATAATGAGGGGTTCACCCTCATAATTTAAATATTTCCCAAAGGCCTCTTCTGTTGTGGCAGAGGGGACACAAACATTCAGACCATAGCATGTTCTATAAAATACAAGAGTTTGGCATTTTATTCTTGATTCTTCAAATTAAAAATGTTTTTACCTCTAGATAGATGACCTTCCTATATTTTCATGATATCTTGATATCTCAGATATCTTGTAGTGGAGGCAAATGGACATTGCATAGAGCAACTGGTTACATGCCCTGCCTCTATCTTGGATCTCTTTTCAGGCTCTAGTCTTGGAAGAAATATTGTTGAGGCAGCTACATATGTGCAAAGATGTTCTCAAAGTAGTTCTTTTCAGGAAGAATTAAAATGTGGCAAAACTAGAACACTATACACTTGAATGAGGAGGCTGCCTCTTCATTCGACTTGGATAAACCTAATTAATTTAGAAAATCTAGGACAGTTTTATGATACATCTTGTTTTTGTGCCTCTAGACTTTGTGTGTATATACATATTGTATATATTGAAAATAGATCATAGGTTTATATAACATTATTTCATCAAAAGAAGAAAAATAACTTATTCATATTGCTATTCTTAACGTATATCAGTTCTATCTGTTATTATTGCTTTCATGCATTAACTTATAAATTTTCATTACAACTTAGTATATGATGGGCAATTACTTGATGTCTGTCAATATAGCTGCATAGGATAATACTGATAATGAGGCCAATTTAGGTCAAAATGTGTCTGAGACAGGTAGCATTGCTTTCCATGCATGTCCACGTGTTCTAATCATATCCTCAAATCTACCTGTTAATGATGAGCGATGATGAGTGACACAAATTTTTACTACACACTTAACATTTAAATTTAGTTATTCTTTATCAAACTGTACATTAATATTTTCTTCAGATATCAATGCCAAACCATACCCTAGTCAACTGAAGCAAAATCTCTGATGGAGTAGCCCAGACATCTGCCTTTTTAAAATCTTTAAAATCCTCCTCAGATGATTACAATATATAACCATCATTGAAAAATTACTGTGTTGGCTCTATCAACAGTTAGTTCATATTCATGTAACAAATAGCATACATCATAAAATATGGGTATTTTCAAGCGTGAATGGATTAAGAGTCTAGCTTAAAAATGTATAACATTTTAATATTTTTTCCAACAATGTCAATTATTATAAAGTGCTGTTTGATTTTTCTGATGTTGCTTCATAATTATACTATGTAGAATATATTATGTTGAATAATACAAAAGTACAAATGTTTTCAAAAAGTTCCCAAAATCAACTTTGTCCTTGAGGCAGAAATGACTAACTTTTCACCCAATATGTGTGTCCAATTCTATACTGTGAAATTCTTGCTAGGAAATGAATGCCTCAGTGATTATACTTCCTAGCTCCCTTCCTTTCTTCATCTTCAATCTAGAAGAAGACATATGACTAGCATCTACCAATAGTATATAAGTGACAGTACTATGTGCCACTTCTGGCCTAAAGTTGCTAAGCAAGGGGTATGCTTTCTGTACTTCCTCTTTCCTCATTTATGGTTGAATGCAGAGGTACTAGATGATTAAAGTCCCATGGGATGAAAGAAATGTAGACTCCTCAATCACAACTAAGGGTTCCACTACCCACAGAACTAAAGAGTCATTTAGATTTTAATTGGGCAAGAAATATATCTATTTAGGCTACTGAGATTTTAAGATTTATTTGTTAAAGCAGCTCACATTCCCTTAATGAATATGGCCTCTAATGGAGATTAAAGAACCATTATCTAGCTGACCTTGGACCTCCTTTGTCAATCATCAATTGTATTAAACAGTCAATAAGTTTATACAATCTAAATCTTGACCTGATTTTAAAAGCAATTAAAATTATTTATACAAAATTCATTAATCTTTCCTAATTTTCTTTTGTGTAATACAAAGTGATTTGCAGCAGATGAAGTCTATACTTTATATAACCAACAAAACTGGTTAACTCACAATTATATCAATGCTTTAATTACATTAGAGATGCATATACAATATTATGCATATTGTGGTTCTCATAGGTTGTTTGAAGTTTTTTAAAGCATTTTTCTAATTTATAAAAGAAGTATATATATTAAAAAAAAAATGAATATCAAATAGTTTTAAACTTTGATAGGTTAAGATGACAAATTTTTGAAAGCACCAAGAGAAAAACAACTTCTTATGTACAAGGGAACCCCATAAGACTATCAGTGGAGTTTTCTGAAGATACTTTGAAAGCCAGAATGGAGTGACAGTATATATATCCAAAGTACTGAAAGAAAGAAAAAACTTCCAACCAAGAATACTCCACATGGCAAAATTGTTCTCCAGAATTGAAAGAGAGATAGTTTTCCAGACAAGCAAAGAACTGAAAGGGTTCAGTACCACTAGGCAAACCTTACAAGAAATGTTAAAGGGACTTCAAGCTAAAAGAAAAGAGTGCTAATTTGTAACAAGAATATATGAAAGTATAAATTTTACTAGTAAAAGTATATGTAGTTAAATTCAGAATCTAATGTAATGGTGGTGGGTTAATAACATGAATCTAGTATGAATGTTAAAAAAAGCAATAAAAATAACTATAATGACAATAATTTGCTAATGAATACGCAATACAAAAATATATAAATTGTGACACTGAAAAGATAAAACATGAGGAAGGATATAAAATGTAGAGCTTTAAAATGCATTCAAACTTAAGGTGTTATCAACTTAAATTAGACTGTTAAAAATATAAGATGTTTCATGCAAGCCTCATGATAACTACAGAGTAAAAACCTATTGTAGATACATAAAAGTTAAAGAGAAGAAATCTAACTACATCACTATAGAAAGTCATCAAATCACAAAGAAAGCAAGAGAAGAAAAATAAATTACAAAACAAAAAAATTACCCAAACGACCAGAAATACAATTTATCAATAATTTAAATATGAATGAACTTGAGATTTATGGTCAAGATAGCAGAGTAGGTAAACACTGTGCTTGCCTCCTCCCATGACCACATCAAAGTTACAACTAAATTATAGAATGACTACCCTGGAGACTCGCTGAACAGAACTCCTACAACTAAGTATATAAAGATGGAGCCACATGGAGCCTGGTAGGAGGGGCAGAGATGTGAAACAGGCTAGTCCCACACCCATGTGTGGCAGTTAAAAATCAGCAAGGGGTGAGGAGTCCCAAGCCAGAATACTAGTGTCAGAAAGAGGAGCACCCACAACATGTGGATGTTAAAATTAGTGGGGATTTTGTCCCAGTGAGACAAAGGGCTGCTATAAACCCAGGAGTCCTCTTAAAGGGTTCAAGCACAGACTCTCTTGCTCATAAACACTTGCCCTGAACAAGAGGAACAATAGTTTGAGGAGTGCCAGGGACATACAGGGAGAAACTAAATTCTCTGCCTTTAGGATGAGGGGTGGAGGGCAGCTCTCCCCTGAACAAAAGTGCCCACAGGTGCCACCATTCCTCCATTGAGCCCACCCCCAAACCAAGCAGGTACCATCGTTCCTTTGTTGAGCCTTCTCCACAGTCAGTAGGTGCAGGCAGGCACCAAACCTGAAAGCTCCATCAGCTTCGCTAGCACTGCTCACCCAAACCAGGCAATACCCTGAAATGCTACCCCACCGAATTCACACATAGACCCAAAATTCTTTCAGCAGCTTTTCCCTACAAGTGACCAGCATCAACTCATGCTGTAAATTTCCTTAAATTCTCTCAAAGGTTCACAAACCCCAAGCAGGCAGCAGCTGGCCTCTACATGTCCTGTACCACTTGCTAAGCAGCCCCAATAGGGTCACTAGTGGCAACTTGCTTCAGTTCACAGCATAGCTTCTCTTAGATGCCTCCAAGTTCAGCACAGACAGCTATCAACCAGAGATCACTTTGTAATTCCTACCAGGTGGCCCCAAGTGGGATATAGGCAGTGACTGACCTGGGCCTGTACCCAGCATCTCTTTCAAGAGGCTCCAGAAACCGTACACCCGCAGGCTAGCTTCAGACCACACCAGAACACCATCCAATTAGCTCCACAAGCAACACATACAAAGGGTGGACTTGGCAGTCACCAAAGGGCCTCTAAAGAGAACCCTACTCATGGCCAGTCCTCACAGCCAGTCATCTTGAGAGTCAGTACCACCAACTGATGTGCCAACAGCAATCAAGGCTTAACTACAACAGGAAGGCACACACAACCTACACAAGGAACATCCCTGGAGCACCTGGCTCAGGTGACTAGGGAGACTGCACACTGAGCCTTATAAGACACCTACTATACAAGGTCACCCAGCCACGACTGGGAGATATAGCAAATTTACCCAATACATGGAAACAAATACAAGGAGGCAAACAAAATGAGGACAATGAAACATGTCCAATAAGAAAGAACAGGAGAAAGTTCCAGAAAAATAACTAAATAAAATGAAGGCAAACAATCTATCATATATAGAGTTCAAAACACTGGTTTTAAGGATGCTCAATAAACTTAGAGGAAGAATAGACAAAGTCAGTGAGAACTTACACAAAGAGATAGAAATCATTAAAAAGAATCCAACAGAATGAAGAATAACTAAAATAACAATTGATGCAATCAACAGCAGATTAAACAAAACACTGAATCTGTGATTTGGAAAATAACATAGGAGAAAACATCCAATCAGAACAGAAAAAAATTTGAAAAAATAAAAAATGACAGTTTAAGGGAACTTCTGGAACAATATCAAGTGTACGACATTCACATCTTAAGGATACCAGAAGGAAAAGAGAGCAAGGAATTGAAAAACTATTTGAAAGAATGATGATGGAAAACTCCTCTAATCTGGTGAAAGAAATAGACATACAAGTCCAGGAAGTACAGGAAGACCCAACAATGAACCCAAAGAGGTCCATACCAAGACATATCATAATTAAAATGCCAATGGTTAAAGACAAAGAGAAAGTCTTAAAAGCAACAAGAGAAAAGCAGTTAATTACCCACAAGGGGAATTCCATTAGACTGTCAGCTGATTTCTCAACAGAAACTTTCCAGGCCAGAAGGGACTGGCACAAAATATTCAAAGTGATGTAAAGCAAGAAACTACAACCAAGATTACTCTACCCAGCAAGCCTGTCATTTAAAATCAAAGGAGACATAAAGAGCTTCCTAGACAAGAAAAAGCTAAAGGAGTTCATCGCTACCAAACTAGTATTGCAAGAAATGTTAAAGAGACTTCTTTAAGAACAAGAAGATATATATATATATATATATAGATAGATAGATATATACATGCACACACACTTTTTACCCCACCTACACACACACACACACACACACACACACACATATACACATACATATATATGTATATATACATATATATTTATATGCATATATATATATCAAAAATATGAATAAAATGGTAATACCTACATATCTATCAATAATTATTTTAAATGTAAATGGATTACATGCTCCAATCAAAAGACATAGTGTGGATGAATGGGTAGAAAAACAAGACCCATACATATATTGCCTATAAGAGACCTACTTCAGATAAAAACACACACATACAGACTGAAAGTAAAGGGATAGGATAAGGTAATTCATGTAAATGGAACTGAAAAAAAAAAAAGCTGGAGTAGCAATTTACATCAGATAAAATAGACTTTAAAACAAAGGCTATAATAAGAGAAAAAGATATTTCATAACAATAGTCAAGATATGGAAACAACTAAAGTACCCATCAATAGATGTTGCAACAACATAGATGGACCTTGAGGGTATTACGCTAAGTGAAATAAGTCAGACAGAGAAAGACAAATACCACGTGATTTCATTTATATGTAAAATCTAAAATAAAATAATAAACAAACAAACAAGACAGAAACATACTCTTAGATACAGAGAAAATACTGATGGTTGCCAGATGGGAGGAGAGTTAGGGAACTGAATGAAAAAATTTAAGGATTTAAGAAGGACAAATTGGCAGTTACAAAATAGTCACAGGGATGTGAAGTACAGCATAGGGAATATAGTCAGTAATATTGTAATAACTATGTAGAGCACCAGACAGGTACCAGACTTATTGGGGGGATCACTTTATAAGTTATATAAATTTCTAACCACTATGTTGCATACCTGAAACTAATAATATATTGAATATAATTTCAATTAAAAAATAAAATAAAGATTTTAAATAAATACAAATGAATTAAATTCTCTAATCAAAAGGCAAAGAGTGGCTAAATCGATAAAAAACAAGACACAACTATATGCTGCTTACAAGATCCTTTCTTTACTGTAGAACACATATGGATGAAAATTAAAGAGATAGAAAAAGAAATTGCAAATTTTTTTAAAAAGCTGTAGTAGCTGTACTTATATCAGACAAAATGGGATTTAAGACAAAAAAATGGTAATAAGGAACAAAGAAGGTCATTGTATACGATAAGGGGTCAATCTGACAAAAAATTATATCAGTTGTAAATATTTATGCATCCAAAATAGGAGCACCTCAACACATAAAGCAAATATTAACAAACAAAGTGGGAAATAGCAATACAATAATAGTAGGGGACTTCATACCACATATACAGGCTCTAACAATAGGACACATTGGAATTTAAGGACATATTAAATCAGATTGACTTAACAGACATTTCCAGAACATTCCATTTCAAAGCAGCAGAATATATGTTCTTCTCAAGTATATATGGAACTTTCTCCAGGATAGATAATATGTCAAACCACAAGTATTAATAAACTTAAGAAGACTGAAATCATGTAAAAATATTTACAATTGTTATAACTGTTTCTCTCTGTATTAAACTAGAAATCAGTTACAATAAGAAAAATGAAAAAATACACTCATACATAGAGATTAAGCCCCATGTTTCTGAACAACCAATGGGGCAAAGAAATCACAAGAGAAGTTAAAAAATACCTTCAGACAAATAAAAATGGAGATAATGTACCAAAACTATGGGATGCATCAAAAGCAGTTCTATGAGGGACATTCATAACAATAAATGCTTACCTCAAGAAACAAGAAAAGTCTCAAATAAACAACAAATTTTACATCTCATGGAACCAGGGAAAAAAAAAAGGTCAAAGTTAGTAGAAGAAAAAAATAAGAGTAGAACAGAAATATAGAACATAGAGAAAGGACAGTAGAAAAGCTTAATGAAACTAATAGCTGGTTCCTTGAAAATATAAACAAAACTGACAAGTCTAATTTAGTTAGACTCACCAAGAAAAATAGAGGGTTCAAATGAATAATACCAGAAATGAAACAACAGACATAAAAGGCTACTACAAACATTATACCCCAACAAATTGTACAACCTAGAAGAAACAAATTTCTAAAAATATACAACCTAACAACACTGGATCATGATGAAATAGAAACTCTGAAATGACTTTTCTAGTAAGCAGATTGAATCAGTACTCAAAAACCTCTAAATAAATAAAAGTCCAGGATCAGACAGCTTTACTGGTGAATTCAACCAAACATTCAAAGAAGAAGTAATACCAATTCTTTTTGAAACTCTTCCAAAAAATTGAAGAGGATAGAACTTTTCTAAATTCATTTCATGAACATAGCATTACCCTAATATCAAAACCAGAGAAGGTTGCCACTAAAAAGAAAATTATAGGCCAATATCCCTGGAGAACATAGATTTAAAAAATCCTCAAGACAATATGAGCAAACCAAATTCAACAATACATTAAAAGGATCATGCACCATGATCTTTGGGATTTATTCCAAAGATATAAAAATGGTTCAATATCCCTAGTGACACCATCGAAAAAGCCATGAGAACTAATGAACAAATTCAGTAAAGGGCACATTACAAAAACAATATACAAAAATCTGTTGCATTTCTATACACTAATAATGAAAAAGAAATTAGGAAAACAATCACACTTACAATTGCATGAAAAAAAAAAAAAACAAACAAACCTAGGAATAAATTTAACCAAAGAGGCAAAAAACTTTAAATTGAAAACTATGAGACATTAAATAAATTGAAGACATGAATATATAGAAAGATATTTCATGCTCATAAATAGTAAAATTAATACTGTTACATTGTCCATACTACTCAAAGCAATCTACAGATTCAATGCAATAGTTGTCAAATTCTGATGGCATTCTTTACAGAAATAAAACAATCTTAAAATTTGTAT
Source organism: Pteropus medius (assembly GCF_902729225.1). NCBI lineage: Eukaryota > Metazoa > Chordata > Mammalia > Chiroptera > Pteropodidae > Pteropus > Pteropus medius. Next base: position 18,336,087 of record NW_024351730.1, read on the forward strand.
GGAACACAAAAGACATGGAATAGCCAGAGCAATCTTGAGAAAGAACAAGCTGGGTGGCATCATAGTCCTTGATTTCAAACTTTATTATAAAGCTGTATTAATAAAAACAGTATGGTATTGACATAAAAACAGACACATAGATCAATAGAACAGAATAAAGAGCCCATAAATAAATGCGTGCATATATGATCAACTGATTTATGATGAAGGAGCCAAGAATATACAATGGAGAAAGGATAGGCTCTCCAATAAGTGGTTTTGTGAAAACTGGACAACCACATGCAAAAATTGAAAGTGTACCAAAATCTTAATTTTGTGTACGGCATTTATCATTCACAAAATTAACTCAATATAGATTAAATAATTGAATACATTACCTGAAACCATAAAACTTCTAGAAGAAAACCTAGGAGGTGAACTCGACATCAGTTTGGCAATGATTTTTGGATTTGACAATAAAAGCAAAAACAACAAAAGTAATAATCAAGTGGCACCACATTGAACTAAAGCATTTTTATAAGCAAAACATCAACAAAATGAAAAGGAGACCTATGGAATGGGAGAAAAATATTTACAAATCTGATAAGGAGGTGATATCCAAATATATAAGGAACTTGTATAACTAAGTAGTTTAAAAAAAAAATCTTTTTTTAATGGGCAGAGGATCTAAATAAGCATTTTTCCAAAGAAGACAAATGGCTAATGGGTACACAAAATGGTTTTTCACATTACTAATCTTTGGGGAAATGCAAATCAAAACCACGATGAGATTATTACCTCATACCTGTTAGAATGGCTATCATCAAAAAGACAAAAAATGAGTATTAGTGAAGAAGTGGAGAAAAAAAGAACCCTTGTGTACTGCTGATGGAAATAGAATTTGGTGCAGCCACGGTGGAAAATGGTATGGAGGTTCCTCAAAAAATTCAAAATAGGACTATCATATTAATCCGACAATTCCACTTTTGCTTATTTATCCAAAGAAAATGAAAATGTTAACTTGAAAAGATATCTGCATCCTCATGTTCATTGCAGCATTATTTATAATAGCCAAGACAAGGAAACAACCTGTGTCCACTGACAGATGAACAGATAAAGAAATGTTGTACAAATATACAATGAAATATTATTCGGCCATAAAAAAATTAAATCCTGCCATTTTCAACAATTGGATGAGTCCTGAGGTCATTATGCTATCTGAAATAAGTCAGACAGTGAATCACAATAATCTCATTTATAAGTGGAAACTTTTAAAAAGTCACCAAAAAAATCCCATAGATACAGGGAATAGATTGGTGGTTGCCAAAGGCAGGAGGTGGGAAGTGGGCAAAATGGGTAAAGGCGGTCATAAAGTACAACACTCCCCACATCCCCTCAAAAGTCCAAATTTATTTGCCAGTGCAATCACAGGAAAATAGAAAAAAATATATATATATAAGTTCTAAACTAGTAGAATCTTAAACATGTGGAACAAGGAAAAGTATTGATTTAATTTAAAAAAAAAAAGCTGGAATGATTAAAAAAACGCATGTAAGATATGGGACAAATATTTTATGTATTTTTATATAATGCTTATTGGGGCCAGGAACTTATCTAAAAACTTTACAAATATAATAATAGAAAATAAGGTATTTGATATAGATCCAAATACACTAATAATTTCAGTAAGTATTCATGAATTAACTGCTTCCATTAAGAGATCATCTATGTTTAGAAATTAAGAATCATACCTAAATAACACATGGGTCAAAGAAAAAAAGAAAATATTTTGCAAGGAATTATTATAAAGATAAAATATGCCACCATGTGTAGAAGGTGAATAAAGCACTGCCTTTAGGAAAATTTATAACCTCAAATAATTTTTCTGTAAAAGAAGAAGGCAAACTTAATGAAAAACAATGCATCATGAATATTTAGAAAAAGTATAGCAAAACAAGCTCAAAGAATGGAAGATGAAATAAATAAAACAGAAGTAAGTAATTTAAAAAAAAAAAAAGCAAATTTACACTAGGGAGGATCAACAAAGCTAAAATTTAGTTGTTTGAAAAAACCAATAAGTGACAAATCTTACCTAAATTTGATATTATGAGAGAGAACATGCATAATACCAGTAATAAAAAAGGAGTAGCATCACAGATATAACCAGAATTGAAAAAAATAAAGACCAAAATTTGACAATTTAGATGAGATATAGGAAAAAGTCCTGAAAAAAAAAAATTAACATTTACTCAAAAAGAAATAGGCCACCTGAATAGTCTCTATCATTATACATTTTGACTCAGTAGGCAAATATCTTCCCTAAAAGAAAATGATAGACCCTTCCTCGGCCTTCCCTTCACTTGAAGTAGCCCCCTTGATGGTCTAGTACTCACACAGTTTTCTAGAAGATACAATGTGACTATAGAGCAGCATCAGACTTTATGAGAGTGAAAAATCAATTTTTATTTAATTAAATCACTAAGATTTTGGAGATTCACTTACTAGAGTAAAGAAAACCTATATCTTCCTTAAGCTACTGATATTTCGGTTTCTGTTACATGTACTAATTCAATCTCTAAGTGATACAGCAGTAATACAGGTAAGCACATGCTGCCATAGAAACTCAGCATTATTTTCAAGGACCCATATTCCTTGTAGATTTCTGCTCTTCCATTCTTAAAAGTGGTTCTCATTTTCATGTTTGCAAGATGGCAGGTGGTGTCCCAACTATCATATTGCATCTCAGGCATAAAGAAGAGGAAGTATAAAGGGCAAAAAAGACCACAGGGACAAGCCAAGAGTCTGTTCTCCTTTAGAGAGATTGTGAAGAAATTCCATCCAATGATTTCCCTTTAAACTTCAATAGCCTGGCCACATGTTATCTGCTTGGGAGACAGAGAAATGCTATATTTTAGCTGGGTACATTTGCCATCCAACAAAAATTGTTGTTGTGAATATAAAGAAGGGGAGGATAAATTCTGGACAGGCTAATTAAAAGTCTGTGCCAAATGATGCTTTCCAACATGCATCAAAATGTGTGAAGGAAGTCCTTCAAAAAGAACTGTGTGTTATTCATCTTTGTATTATCAGCAATCAGCAAATGGCACACACTAAAAGCAAACTAAATGACGATTTTTATCTATCAACAGCATCAGAAGTATCTGTGTTTGAAGACTATAACCATGTCTTCAACTTTGCAATATTTATTACAAATTCTCTCTCGGAGTCAAAGATGGTATCAGTAATATTTACTTTTAAATCTGGATATTAATACTTTCTGTATTTACTCTTAGCTGAGCAAAATAAGGCAAACTAAAGAATCTTTGAGCTGTATTTTTCTGACCTACAAACCAGTGTGATAAGACCTACCTAAGAGAGTTGTTGTAATGGTTAAATATAACAATATATGTAAAGCACTTAAAAATGCCTGACGTATAATAATGCTAATAGACTGTATTTATCATAAGCATTATTCTCTTATCAGAGAGAAGAGACTTAGCTTTCTGTACTCATTTTTTGACTAAAAAATTTACTAAGAATAAAACACTCAATGATTATTATTACAAATAATAAATAAGTAAAAGTTATTTTTCATTGTTGATATTTCTTTTTTCATAAACTTGTTACATTAAAATGAAGACTAGCATTGAGAGTCATTTTGTTCATAGTTCTTCCTCTAGAGCGAAGCCAATTAAAATACCAGCAATGGAGAATAAAATATATAACACTTATAACCATTCAGATAGCAAAATAACCACAAATAAGGGTTATTATTTAACAGTGTCCACTGTTAGGAAAATTTATATTTGTTTCTAAATTAAACCACACATGCTGCAATTTAAACTTATTTGCTCTTTGTACATTCTCAGTGGAGCAAGTAAACAAGTGCTTTCACTGTTGAAATGAAAAAACAAACCATCTTTTGGATAAAACAAGAAATATTTGTATTATATAACCTTAAGTTTATAAATAAAGAGCTGAGTAACATTAGTAAGAAGACGGTAACTATTTGCCTATTATATTTAAATTTTTATAAAGACTTATTAATCGACTTCATAAAAATTCTAAAGTTGCTAAACAAACACCAGTAAAAATAAGTTCATGTCGTGGAAAGAGTAGACAATCATTCCTAATAGGATAAGAGAGTCAGCAATCTTTAAAAACTTATTCATCCTCATGGACCCAGGGGATGTTCAAGTAACTGAAAAAGAAGACAATAATACTGAATTTCTAACGGCTCAGCAATGCTGCATACATGAAAACACTGAAACTAGTTAAATAATTATGGTACACTGCTTAGTGAGCATAAACATAATGGCAGGGCTTCACAGCTTCTAAAGATTTTTTGTCATGCTTTCACACAAAATGAAGGAGAATTTTATGTATAGTTTAATTTACCATTTAATTTATATATTTGTCTACTTCCATAAAATCAAGCTAATTGATTTAGCTTCTGACAACATAATCTATTTTCCATATTCTTGTATAAAATTTTTCCAGAATTCATTTTCATATATGAGTTACATTAAATGAAATCCACATGATTAATCACAAGAGATCCCTGGACTCTTGCTAGCTTTGGTGACATTCTCTAGCAAAACAACAATCTCATTAGTGGGTGATTATTTCTATCCATTGTGGGTATTTTCATTCGAAATGCTTTTGAAGAGAATTTTTGAAAAAAAAAATCGCTAGTGTCTAATTAAAGATGAGAAAAAAACTAGAGATTTTTTAGAGTGATGCCTTTAGAAAATAATAATAATAATAATAATAATAATAATAATAATAATAATGAAACTGTAAGAGAAAGAGAGAAGAAATGAAAAAACAAGATGCAAAAATGTGGAAGCAGAAAGGGCAAAATATCTAGAAAAGTCTGTGTCTATAGGCTATGAAGCAGCAGCATTAAAGAAAATGAATAAAGAGAGAAACATATAGAGAAATTAAATTGAATTTTGCTCTATGGGTTAAGTCTTCAGAGAATGAAGATGGCCACAATGTACAGAATTTAGAGAGTTTTAGAATGGAGCAGAGTACATAGACTTGAATATGAGCAAATTATTAAGAGTTTTTGTAAGGTGCTTTATGAGAATAGAGTATAGGAGCCAGTGAAGTTCAAAGAAGAAACTGTGAGAGCTTTTGGAAGAGTCTTAGAGGTGATGGTCAAGTGGAGACTTGAAAGGAAAGTTGAAGTCAGAGTGGTGGTGACAACTGTAGAGAGGCACTGAAAAACAGAATTTGCCTAGATGAGAAAGAGGTGGAAAAGTTTATCTACTCATCAGAATATTTGTTGGTTGACTCTCAGTGGTAAAAATAACACTTTTCCACAAATGTAAGTGCAAAACCTATCTTAATTTATTAATATTTTATTCTGAAAAGTATTAAAAATGAATCTTCTTAGAGCCATTGATAAAGCAAAAAGTCATGTTTGAAATGTGAACAGAAATAATGCAGTACATATGGCTAAATTAATGAATTCTTTCTGTATATATATATATATGTACATATATGTACATACATGCAAAAAAACACATAATATACACAAACATATATATATAACCAAACATGTATGTGTATGTATGTGTGTGTATATAGATATGTATATATGTGTGTGTATATATATATCTATATATACATATATATATGTATATATAGATATATTTATATATGTATATATAGATATATATATATACACACATATATACATATATCTATATATACACAACCCTATATTCTCATTTGAACTATTGCTGAAAGTGTTTAGTCATTTTACTTGTTGAAATATTTAACCTTAATTTTCAATGGTGATAATTTGGAGAAAGCATACTTGCCTGAGATTAAAGAATCTCTAGATTTCTACTTGTAAAAGCTCAAATACTATGACAGTCTTCAAGATCCATTTTACATATGAAATTGCATTCTATTCTGTTTTACTTTTAAAAATCTCAAAAAATTAAAGTCTATATTCAAGCTGCCTTAGTATTTAGTAGAATCTGTATATATGAACATTTTAAACTTATAGTAACATTTCTTAATCATCCATTTTAAGGAAGCCTTCAAAAGTGATGACAGATCACACTGCCTTTTATATTTATTGGACATAATGTTGTAGCCTATATTAAATGCTCTTAATGGCATTAATATATGTATAGCATTTTTTCAATGTGTCACATAATTTTTTGTGCAGTGGATAATATATGTAGCAACTAAAGCTATAAACCACCTGTTGTTCAGATTTTTGCTGATGAGAGTTCTGCATTGTTTAGCTTTTTCTACAGTGTGCTGTGTGTGTCAATATTGATTTCAGAAAAAGTAATAAAGGATCCTGTCAAAATAAAATTAAAACCTAAGGCAATTTACTTTGCTGAAGGGGGTCAGCTTTAATAACCATCACCATCTTACCAGAACCGCTGTGAAATTTCATTAACACTGTACTCCAGTCACATATCAGCTAGGTTTACAATTACTACTTAATTATATGTCTGTATAGATCGTTAGGCACAAGTCTCCCTTTTGTGCCCTATATTGTTCTGTGCATAGGGTTTCTTTTCAATTCAGTGAAAACTATTCAAAGAAAGAAAATGATAATAAAGAAAAGGCTGTTGCTGGAACTGTTCCTCAACCCTGCACAAAATTACTGAACACATTGCAATTTTGGGACATTTGGCATTTTACTCTATTCACTCTTCTTAAGTTAGGTACCTACTTGAGGTCAAAACAGAGTAATTATATATGTAAATATAAAGAAAAGAACAAAATATGTAAGAGTTTAGGAGTCTCAGGGTTATGTGCCAGGAAGAACATGTAACTGCTTTTTTCTCCTAGCTCTGAGATGAATACTCTCAGCTCTACCACTTACTTATCAATACATGTTGACCCACTCAAAGCATTAGAGAATAAACCTGAATGGACATAAAACTAACAAGGCACTGAGATGGTGATAAATATAAACATGTGATCTCTCTCATTCAATAAGTTGTTGTTTCTAATTCTTTTCAACTATAGACTGGAATATTTTAATATTAATATTAATAAAATATTAATAATCAATGTTTTAAAATTTAACGAAAATTGTTTTATAAGTTTTTGTTTTATGCTTCAGTAAATAACGTTCCTTTGGTCCTAGAACCATTCAGTTACATCTGCCCTGTAATTACTATCATTGCTAACTAGAGGTTATTTTAGTATATTGATTAAAAAGTCTAAATTCAAAATAAAATAGCTCTTACTTCAAATCTAGGCCCTATCTCCTGTTAACTTTAGGTAAATATATTTCTCTGACTCTGAGATATCTTAAAAAGGGGATAATAGTTTCTACTTGATAGGAATTTTACAATGATTTGAACAGACAATATTCCTAAATAGAACATTACATTATGTGGTGAGTACTTAGAAATGTGACAAATATTAACTATGTTCTCTCATCAGACACATAGACTATTAGACTAATCTGGACTAATATAGAAGTTAGATTCTTCCTTGGATATTGTGAAGTAAATGAGCAAATATCTTTTACATGTCAGTTCTATGGCTAGACCCAAACTGTTTTTCTTTGTCCGTTAGAGATGACAGTAATGAGAATTATGATACTTCACTTTCCCTAAGAATTTTGCTGCTTCAAACATTTTCTTGGTGGCTCTACCAGGGAAGTATCTATTTTGTGGCTTAACAACTGCAATCAAGAGTTGCCTTCGTTACTGCTACCATATTAATAAGGTGACATTGGTGCTGATGGAGACATATGTTCTGACCTTTTACTTCACTCAGCCATCTATAATGTATACAACAGAGCTCGAAGTAAACACAGATCTCCCAAGTATTAAAATTATTGGATTAAGTTTCCTAAAGGGTGAATATATCCTTTCATTTTGGGGATCAGTCTCTTCTTAATAAACAGCATGTTAGGCAGTGGGTTGGATTATATTTGAAAAGCAGAATTTTGGTGTCATATGTACAGAACTCTCATACTGGTATTCTCTAATAAGAAGCAGCCAGTGCCCAGATCAGAGTCCAGGTACTTCTGTAGTCTTACTTCAAGTAGCTCCCCCATCTGGCAATGAAATCTATTATATCTTTCTGAACAAACAAGGTTCTTCTGGTCCATCCCTAGTATTACAGAAATTGCAAAGTGAGAATAGATATAGGAATACCCTGGACCTTCATACATTTGTACTTTAGGAATAAAATTTCTCTCTATTTTCCTCTTCCCCATACTTGAACTACCTGGTTCTCTTTCCATTCTGTCTCAGAATAAGAGATGTTACTTTTTTTCAAGAAATAAGAGTGTGAAAATATATCATCAGTGATAAAATTCTGGACTATTATTTATTAGTCGAGTCAAGTTAGATGAGCTACTCAGCCTCTCCAAGCTCAAATCACCTATAATCATCAAAATAAGGATAAAATATTTTGGCAATTACATGACATAATGTTATAAAATACTTGTCTTAAAATGTGAAATATAACTAATATAACTAAGAAATATAAGTTAGTATTATTATTATGACTATTATTACCACTATTACTACTTTGGCTTCATTTAGAATATGTCCAAGGCAATCTGATTCATTGCTAAGCAAAATCCTGCACCATAACTTAATATCCTAGACCTTTCTGGTTTATAAGAAAAAAATAAGAGCTGTTGACATGCTATCTCAATTTCTTATTTCCCATCCACTTTTCCATGCAAATATCCTCTCTATATTCCTAAATTGCTCTGAATAACCAAATAAAATAACAGAGTCCTCATCTTGAGATTCCTGTACCTTACACAGAATCGGAATGTTGATCTTACACAGAATCGGAATGTTGATCTTACACAGAATCGGAATGTTGATCAATAGTGTGGTGTCGTGATCACCAGGATTCCAGATCCTTAACTTGCTGCCGAATATTAAACTGGTTTTTCACTGTTTATCTATAATAAAATCTTATTACAAAAGTAATCATTCTTTTGAACTCAAATGACTCACAGTATAAAACCAACATATTTATTATTTTCTCCTGACTGTCCATAGGCATTTTGTGTCCTGCTTCCTGACTATCCCCTTTGATGAATCAAGGGTGGGCCCTATGACTTCTGGTCACATTAATCCCCAAAGAGGTCAGTAACAAAATGTTCAGCCTTATAAAATAATTTTTAAAATCTTCCAAATTTAAAAGTTAAACTTCTTCCTTCCTTCAGTTTTGGAAGCCTGAAGGAGGGATGGGGCACTAGGGTTGTTGGCTTTTTAATTCTTTACTCTGCTAGAACTCACATCACTTCTGGCTATACATCCAGAATTGAAAAAGAAGTAGGAGTTTTATGGGGATGAGAAGTATCTTTCCTGACAGGTACTTTCATGAGCTATCTTCAGAGATCCCTGGGCTGAACAGCTGTTGAAATCTAACTTTTGCTCCCACATTTATCTTGATAAACCCTTTGGGGATTTACTACAAGATGAATCATTTATAGTTCCCTTGATTTGAGAGAATGAATTACTTCTGGATATTCTTAATTCCTCACTTAGCACCTGGGTACTGGGGAGTACTACTAGATCCTTTTCTGCCAAGTGCTTCAAAACTCAGATGGGGTCCTCTAGGATGAGAGCTTGGAAACAACTTCTGTTCTACATACAATCTACAGAAAAAAACAGCCTTTGACTCATCATTTGTAGGAATCAATCAATAGTCAAATGAAACCTCTTTCTGTTTAGTTGCCTTACAGGGTGCTCCAGCCACAGCCTATTATTCCTTAGATATTCCAGGCCTGAGTCTGTATCCCCATGGGCATAAGGGTGAGGGATCCAGAGGTGGGACTCTCAGCATATTAAAAACTCTCTCAAAAGAATATATTTCTCTAATTGACCACTGATCTTTTTAAATTTACCACCATATGTTTTTAATATAAGTGAGTCACTAAGAGTCCCTTCCTTGGATGGGTGGCTCAGAATTCACTTTGGATTGTGGAACTGGTTAATCTCTCCAATTTTAAGACTCCGAAGACATTAAGAATATAATAGTTCCTTTTTAAACATATCATTAACCTAGCCAGGATTTTGTCACAAATCTCTTGATATTTTAGTGTCACGTAAACTTGTTAGGCCACATAAAAAAAAAACCACTGACTCCTTTAAAAACAAGTGCAGAAGATGACCTAGCAATTTTTTTCTTGCCTTAGATCCATGCCCTACTCTGACTTCTAATTGGCTTTTTTTTAAAAAGGCAAATTATGCCCATCTTAACATACCAGAATTTTAGGAAAGAGGTAGAAGTGTTAGTCAGGCATGAGCCACAGGAGTGAAGGCCCAGCTCTGTAACCATAGAAGCTTCCCTTGAAGACCTTCTTTAAGGACCTCCCAGAAATATCTCCCTTTTAGAGTTGTAAATTACCCCAAATCCTAGAACACTAAGGCCATAAAAGCTGCTGGCAAAACCAGCTACGAACGCATGTGCAGAAAGTATTGTCCATAACTTCAGCCTCATTATCCCATCAGTATAATATCATGATTATGCCTGGAAGTTTATGAATCTAATTATAACAGACTGAATTCTGGGTAAACACATGCACAGTAGGCAAAAAGTCATATAGCAGCCAACTTTCAGTCAGGGTGACCTCACATCATCTAGGCCCTCCCATGATGGCCCAAATATAAAAAGACCTTCCCACTTCTGGGTTGTTACAGCGCTCCTTGCTGAAAACCCGCTCCTCCCTTTGGGGAGTACTGTCTTAATCTCTTCACCTCCCAAATCCCACAGGGCTGCAGCCTTTCCTAGCATGGCCCATCTCTTTTTAAAATGTACTTTCAATAAATCTTTTTTTTCATTCTCACAGACCTGTAATTCTTTGCTGCATCTGCAGAGATCTGAGGGACAACACACAGTGCCACCGACCACTGTACTCTACTATCCATCTCCTCCTCCCACATGCCACTGGGGCAACGCTAGATTTCACATTACTCTAGTGGTGACAGAAGGGAATGTCCAAAACAGATAACTCCCTAGCAAGAAAGAACTGCCTGTTTATTCCAACTATATTGTATGAAGCAGTTCTGCTAAGAATGAGAACTCTCATTTATCTGAACCTTTGTTCACACAGCTCTTTGGGAATTTCTTTCCTTACTGTTTTGTCTGTTTGGAGAAACCCTATTCATTCTTCAGGATTCAGGAAACAGATATCTCCTATATTTCTTAGGGTTTTTCTCAAAAGAAAAACTTTCTCCCTAAAATGTAATCCAATAGTATTTTATGCATATTTATTTTATTACACGTATTTTACTTTTGTATTACATTGGTTTAGCATAATCTCTTCTCTTTATAAATAGATTCTTAAAGCTGCAGATTATGTAAATACTGATTCATTTCCCCATTTAGCATCATATTGTCTAGCATGTCACAAATATTGATGGTCATTAAATTTCTTGAAAAATATATCACAATATCATGTGATTTTTTAAAAAAAATTTTCACTCTAAAATGTAATGATAGTTGAATATAGTGAGACGAACATTCAGAAATAACGAATATAATTTTGATTATATTTGAAATAGGCTCTTTTGACTTTTACTAGTCTTTTTAATTCAATGAATGACTACACTGCAACTATTCATGATGATCACTATAAGTCATTAAAGTTTATTAGGAAAAAAATTATCCACTGATTTTCATTGTTTTTACCCTAAAAAGCTAGTTCTTTTCTTAAAATAGATTGGCAATGGCTAAGGCACAATATCAATATTGGTAGTTTGCTATGCTCTGGAGGCCTTGAGTCAACAGACAAATATTTCCAAATCTACTCATTCTTATTGCAGAAGAGATAGGCTGTAGGCGACTCTTGATCATAAATAGTTCTAGTTTACTAAAAAAAGACTGTGGTTATTAGTGAGCATATTTCACTGAAAACAGTTATGTTGAATGAGACATTCTATTTAAGAAAGTTCAAATTAGATGTTATGTTGGTGAAGGCTTTTCAGAAGTCAAATAAAAAAGATAAATCTAGAAAAAACAACCCATTTCTGTTTATAATTTATACCACCATGCTTTCCTAAAGGACCACAAAAAAATTAGCTTGAACTTTTGCCTCAGATATATTCTGCAAGAATCTCATAGTTTCCAAATTCTTTATCTCAGCCTCGATCCCTTCAACAAAGTAGTATTTACTATGCTCCTACTATATGAAAAACAAATTCGCCATGCATTGTAGAGGAAACAGGATAAAGTATAAAATAAAGTCTACTTTTGAGAGTTCTTCATGGTGAAAAAATGCATGTTCCACAAAATAAAGTAAAATAGGTAATTAAGTGCTTAATAAATAGAAAACTTATAGGTATGGAGAGAGTCGATATGAAGTAGTAAAGGAATATTTCAATAATAGAATAAAAGTTGAGTTAAAAACTAAAGAATAACTTAAATAGGATAGGGAAGAATGAGAAATACCTTGTATGTAACCATAAAATAATCTTTTAATCATCTAATGTCCACAGTGTATTCAAAGGCAAAGTAAATTCTCTTGCCACTAGAGAGGTAGAATATTTTGTCTATAATATAAGTAACTGGTAGAATTTTAAATGTTGACAATGTAAAATCTGTTTAAATTAATCTTGTTGTTAAAAAAATCTCTTACAAGCTACATACTACAGAACTCTTCCATGGCCGTTATTATCATCATCAACTTGTCTGTCATGCCAATAAACCCTCATAAAGAAAACTGCTTTTCCCACAGCCCTGCTGCAAGATTTTGCCTTAGGCAGCAAGAATCCCAAAAATGTTCTCTGAGTCTTCATATCTCCTACCTTCTCCTTAACTACAATTTATGTGAGCAAAGAAGGACTTCTGGTCTAAGGGCAGCTAATACAAATTTCTGACTTGGATTGCTATAAAAGCTACAGCTGGGGTTTGGGTTATACTTAAACAATCTTGTTTCTTCTCTTAAAGACTTGTAAGAAAAATTTGCCAGTATGTATAAAGAGATACAGAAGACTCACTAGGGGATGCTGTTGAGTTGAATTATTGCAGAGATTCAGAGTGAATCATCACATACTTCTACCACTGGGCCTCTGGAACTGACTTGGGTCACAGACAAAGCTTTTTATTTCACAATCAATGAAGTCTTTACATATGAGGGTTTCTATACTTGGCTTTCCATTAAGTTGCTTCATTTACTTCACTTTCCTGTATATACATACCTTAACCCTTTAACTTAAGCTAGCTTTATGATATCTATTACATTCCAAGAGTTTACTGAAGTACACACTAGAGGTCCTTGAAGACCTTTGTATATGGTTTTCTCTGTGCCTGAAACACTTTCTACTCTTTTAATCTTATCTTCAACTAGATATATATTTATCCTTTAAGACTAAGTTCAGATTCTTAGTGAAGCCTTTCTAACGATTCCAAAGATGCTTAACATGCCTTCTTATAAACTCCTATTTTACTCTAGTTCTCCTCCATCTCATAACATTTATCACACTATTATAGGGCCCAGTATATATCTTGTTCTACTGGACAAGTTTTTTTTTGAGAACAAGTATACTACTGAACTAATTTTTGTATCTATGAGACTTATAAAACAGTGATTGGCTCACTGTAGAGACTCCAAAGTTTGGGGGTGAATAAAAATAGCAATGACTTTAAATTAATGCTGGCAGTGAGCTGAACTTATTTTTCCTAAATGGGAAAAGGATTAAGCATTTAAATATTTGAAAGATGAGAAGTTTCAAGACATGACAATTTTTTTTAATGATTCTACTGAAAATATTTTAATTTAGAAGAATTTACCAATAAAAAGTAATACTAACATAAATAAAAAATATTAAAATAATTTCTCTCAATGAGATTGTCAAATAAATACTAAGTTAAAGTGGGCGATTACATGAATTACTACAATAACTAGAATTTGGTGACACAGAGTAAATGTAGAAATTACATCTATGATATTATTTTGGGTTGTGTTAATTTAGTGTCCACTAAGTTATCACTACAAACTTACATTCTGCTAGAACTTATAAAAGTGTAAATCGTATTTATGAGAAGAAAAAAATAGATAACGTATTCACTAGATTCTCTCAGATGATATAGATATCTTTTGCCCATTTCTAAATTGTTCTAAAAATAGCATATTTCTGAAGCACAGTCTTAAAATATCCTGCCTATAAGAATTTTATGAAAATTTAAGCTATTTCTGTGTCTAAAGTATCCATTTTATATTGAAATTATTTTAAGAGTTTAATAAAAAATGTCTTTAATGCAAAATATATTCTTTATGGTTATATATAATTTTGTGGTCTTCCCTCCCCTCCCCCCTCGCCTAAAGTTTAGGAAATCAAAATGCTGAACAGTGAAGTTAACATATGCCTAAAATTCCTTAACTGTTCAGTCTCTTTAAATACTCTCAAAAGCCTTCTTCACATAACCCTGTCTCATATTTCATTGTAATGCTTGCCAATCAGTTACAGTCTTTGGCCCCATGTCATTTTTATCCCATTGGATGACTGTCATGGGAGCTGCCCAATGGTGTGTTGCTAATGAGGCAGCTTAAAGAGCAGCTGGGGATGTGCAATTGCTGGATTAGGGTCAAGGCCAAGAGAGAAAATGGATGAGAGAGATAGAGTCTGAATGACTGCCAGTAAGCAGGGGTTCTATTATCCTGCTAAAGCAGGACATTCATTACCAACTATTGTAACATAATTTGGGTTCAGTCAAGCTGTCTCTTCCTTTCTTTGGATTTACAATTCATAAACCACAAATGGTCCAAAGGGTGCATTGTCCCTTGTGGCCACGTAACCCTGGGTGAGGGGAAGCATGGCAGAAATGAATGAGCTATGAAGTCCCTAGTGTGAGCACCATCAGGGCTGACACCTTATTCCTTGGAGCTGTGACATAAGTTGTAGGCACAATGCCAAAATAGTTTTGCATCTCTCTGGAGCCGGTTTGCTCATTAAGGAAAGATAAAATAAAAAGTCCCTGTTTATCCTTTGCAAAAATCAAATCCTAATGCTAACAGCCAGTATCTCCATGCTAATTTCCTCTAGTTACTGGTAAGATTGCTGCACAGGAACAGAAGTTTGTTTCCCTATAAGGATACAAACCCTTGTTTTTTAAATCAAGTTGCTTCCATGTCTCAGAGAATAATTTGTTCTATTTTTCGTTAGGTTTGTGTTGTTTCTATACTTGAAAAAAGGCACGTATACTATAAAATTGTCTTATGTGTCTTTTTCTTTAATCATAAAGCTTCCTTTTCAATAGGACAAATGTGCTTCTCCTTCTTCCTGTTCCCCTCTTATTGTGCCCCTACTGATCTTTTTCAATTACACTACTTATAACCATTTGGATTCAGTGCTAAAGCCCACCTGCCATCTGAACTAATGGGATCATAGTGTTATTGTCTATGTGCCTCACTCAGTTAGGAAAGCAAATGAGCTTGGTGAAAAGAGAGCAAGTACAGTAATTCAGAGCAAATTAACCAAGGCACAGTAAAAAATAGTTAATCACTGTAGTAAAGTAAGAGGAAAAAAGTATGCATCGCCTTTGTTCTAGCCTGATTAATAATGGGACATTGGTTACCTCAGTCTGTGGTGAAAATACTGGAAGTACAACTGTAGTCCTTATACATCTTTTTAACATGGTTTTAACAAAGGTGGTTTCAAAATTTTCTTGCATATTCTGGGGTGTGCGTGATTCAATCCAGGTTGGCTTTTTCTTCAGGTGCTGAAATTTCATCTTCTATCTATGACTGTTTCACATGCGACTGTCTGATGTAAATTTGCTATAATTCATCTTATTTCCATGTATGCTTCATAGAAATATTCTTATTAAAATTTTAATTTTTTGTCTTTAAATGCTCACCAGCATAAGTATTTCAAACTGCCAGCACAAACCACAATAAATGACCCATTAGCAAAGCCTGCCAGTGATTGATTCTTCCAAAGAATCTTTATCAATGTGTTTACAAATTTCAAAATACACATTGCTTTATTTAATTCTTACAAGCAGAGAGAATTGCCTCTTAATGGATTCAGGTCATTTAATATTATGGTTTAACATATTATCATAATAATAACTCTGATACCTAACAGTAAAAGCCACATTCTGATCAACAGTATCTGCAAATGCTTAACAAAGTCATCTCTACTGAAGGCATAAAATTCTAAACACTGATTTTGTGTGTAGAAATGAATTAATGAATTAATGTTCTTGGTAGTTTAAAACAGTTAAGTTATAGCATTTCCTTTTACTGAGGATAATGTGTTTTATCTGTAAATCACTGGCCTGACAAAATATCTATTTTTGATGTTAATACAACCTATATGAATACATGTGCTAAGTAGATCTTTTGAAGATGTGAATGTAGATGCTAGGTACTGAAATCTGTAAAATCTAATATTACATATTGAATGATACACATGGCTATGAGTAATAATTTTGTTCTATATTTTAGAAATAGTATTTGTGTCAGATTTATAAAAAATGTTTTATTTAGGTGAAATTTCTGTTCTTAATTTGTTCATTAAACAAAATCCTACCTTGTCTCATGTTTAACTGTTCCTTTAACAAATATGGAGTCTGTGAATTAAAGGTTGGAGACATATTCTCAAGAAATATTTGCCTATAGAAATTGACACAAATGGAAGTGTTAGGTAGCTAGTCAGACATGAGTAACAGGGGGAATGAAGGAATAGGAGTCCAGCCTGTAGACCGCCCAAAGAATATCCTATTGGTAGAGAATCTCTCTTACATTCCCAGAGGCAAAGGAAAGGAGGGTTATAGTTTTAGCTGGCCTAATTTGGCCACAAACGCACATGCAGAAAGTACTGTCCATAACTTCAGCCTTATTATAACATCATAATATCATGACTATGCCTGGAAGTTCATGAATCTAAATTATAACAGACTGAATTCTGGGTAAGCACATGCACACTAGGCAAAGTTATATAGCAGCCAGGTGTCAATCAAGATGACCTCACTTGCCAATCACCTAGGAACACCTTTGAAACCACCCATCACAGCCTCCAAATATATCACAAGCTTCACCCTCTCCCGGGGTTAAATCTCCCCAACTTCTCTGGCTGTCACCTGTACCCTCCTTAGGGGTATGTAACCTCATTTCCATGTAGCTAGACAGTTTTGGGCTTGAACTGTCTTCTACCTCATATTGTACTTTAATAAATGAATATTTATCGTGTTCACTGAGTTAAAGTTCATTTCTTTGGCAGTGAAAAGCACCGTGAGGTGTGTTACCAGAACTCAGATCACTCCAATGGTAACAGGACAGGAGGGAGGGAAGAGGAAGGGAGAGGGAGAAGGAAGAAAAAGATGTTTTTAAAGTTGATTAAATTCTAAATGATTCTGCCATTGGAAGCTTCTTTTGTTTAGGGTGAAATGATTGATGGGTATAAATATTTAAAGGTAGAAACTGGATCTAGTTTTATCATAATGAAGATGGTGAGATGATTCTAGTTCTCTAGGGGGTACGTTCAAGGAGAAGGACAAAGTTCCCAGTAATGCTGGGTTGCATAAACATTTCCTGCAGGAAAGGTTTAAAGATAGGCTTGGATAATAGGTAAGCAGAATTTTTAAATATGATTCTTCTGCATGACTTTTAAAATCTTTAATAAAATCACACACACACACACACACACACACACAAAACATTATAAGGTTAGTAAATTTGTAGATTTTGAATGAAAGGGTTGAATACAGCAAAGGGCAGAAACAAAATCAGCTCTAGGTGAGAAGACGTATATGGGTTACAACCATGCTCTCAGGAGTAGTAACATGTCTGAAGAGATCATCACATGTCCTTTAAATGTCACCAAGACACTTAATATTTAGCTGCTGCTCACAGGTTTCCCACATACTATTATATTTGGGTAATAATAATAATGGCTTACTTTAGTTTTTTACTATGAGACAGGTAGTATGCTGTTTTGATCCTCACCACATACTTCTTTCATGAGGAAAGTGTTTTCCCATTTTTTCCCCAAAGAGTAAACGAATGCTTAGAGAGAGTTTAAGTAATTTGCCTTAAATCACTCAGCTATTAAGTTGTGAAGCTGAAATTCAAATCATAGTCAGTCTGGCTCCACTCTTAACCACTGAACTGGACTAAGAGGGAAGGAAATGCTAATGTGTTCCCCTAAGCATCACATTTCTGCCAGGGAATGACTTTAATACCAAGAGAGAATTGGTCTTTTGGAATGAAGCCCTAAGGGGTAAAGAACAAATAGAAACTTTGAAATAAAAAGAATGATGACCACAAATAGAAGCATGTTTTAACATTATAATTCTTTCATCAAATACACTTACCCATTTAGCTTCTGGGAGAGTAACAGTACTGCTCTATAAACTTCTGGAAAATGTTTATTAATTTAGTATATCTTTAAACAGATCTAATATTTCTTTATCCAACCCTTTCCCTTCACTTATTTCTAGTAAACTATAAAAGAATAAATACATAGTCAAAATATTTTCTTAAAGAGTTTAGAATCTTCTAGAAATTAATAGTCAGGTTTTTCCACCCTCTAAGTTGGTTATTAATGAAACACCTTTTCATTTGGAACTTATTAACAGGTAGATATAGGTATGAATCAAATATTTTGCCTTAAACTTTGATTTTAATGTTATGGGTTATTTGATATTTAATGGATCAGGGAAGTATATATATAAGCACACACACTCTTGTCTCTACCACCATTCCACTCCCACAGCCTTGATAAAACAATTAATTTTTTGTAGGTAAATGCAAAGAATTTGTAGGTAAATTTCAAAGATATTCTTAAAATAGTTAATACATGAATAGGAATAGCTGTTAACCCCCAACAGCTTAAAAACATATGCCTTTAAATTCTGTCAGTGAAAAAATATATATATATATATATATATATATATATATATATATATATGTATGTTTAATATCTATTTTCTTTTTTAACTCATTAAAATATATTCCCAGAAGCTTCCAGAACCCAATTCATATCTGCAAGCCTCCCTAAAAACCTCACTAATGGTGACATTAGTGGCACTGGTAATCAGCTGGAGTGGAAAACGTAAATGAGGAGAGCTGTATAAATCAGCCTCGATATTGTTCTGCTGCTTTTATCTGTCCACTGTGGGTTGGGTTCATTGCTGCAGAAGCTCATCCTGACTGGATAAAAACCACAATCAAGTTGCAGACCAAAACAAATGGCTCACAAAGGAATGCTGACAAAACTAGGAATTATGAAACTTCTATAGATTACCTGCTTGCACAAGTCCACAATTTGCAGCCACATCCTTGAAGGCATGTAAATTTTTATTTTGCTAAATGCTAGGTCTATAGTGCAGTTCAGCATTCTCTTGGAATAACTGGGCTCAAAAAGTTAATGCTCTCACCCTCTAGTTGTCTGGATTTCGCTACAATGCACTTAATTTGTTCTCACTTTTTGGCTATAATGGCTTATCTTTTCCCTCTTGTTCTTGGCAAGTTTCTCAGGGGCTAGAATGTAAAAAGATTATCAGAATAATGAATAGAAGAGCATTTTGACATATCAGCTGACTGAATATATAAAATCCAAGTTTCCTGAAAGACCAACTCATGTGAAAAAGCCCATTTTTCTTTTGAGCTTAAAAGCTATTTTTTTAAATCAATGGAGTGAAGATGTTTCTTAGTAATTAATCTTTTCTATGTAGGATATATAAATAAAACATGACTATACATATATAGGATACATACACACACACACACAGATATATGTTATATCACTTTTTCTCTGTCAACAATGTTTTAACTTTTGGGGAAAAAATTTTAAAATATTCGTTTCTGAATTTGTGTATAGTAAAATTTTTATATTTACATATTTTATCCTGATACAATAGGTCACTAACATTTATTTACAATTCTTTGGACATAGAGAAAGATTAATGAGATAGTCCTGAAGAAAAATATACTATCATCTATTTTATATAAATTTAAAAGGTCAGAAAAATTGCCTAGGGTCCCACATGATTTCAGAGCCAACTGTCTGAATCTAGAACTTGTGCTCTTCCCCATCAAGCTAAAATGACACAGAATCCACAAAAGTGTGGTTGACAGAAGCATCAGGAAAACTGTGAATAAAAAAGCAATTACCTTGGTGTTTGACTTAATTGCTTATACAAAATTAGTCAATAAATTGAGACCTAATAATCAGTCTTATAGGTTCATGTACTAAGAAAATTATTACTTCCTTAAAAATTCAGTTAAAGCAAGAATAAAATGCCAAGCAAAACAAAAACTGAGATTATACTAGAATTTATAAGAAATTCATAATTTTCATAGCTGTTTTGGACCTTAGTTATTATCTGAAATATTTTTTAATGCAAAAAGGAAGATTTTTTTCTCAACCGATATAATAAAAATAATTTGTTGAGCACCGATTATGTGGTCAACAGACACAAGAATTGACACATTAAGATGTAACAATATGGCAACCACATCAAACCTCTAAATGAAGAGTATAAAGGGGAGGATTTTGAAAAATAGATAAAAGAATTTAGAAATTATAAGGTAGAAAATGCAGAGACAAGCTAGTCGAGTTGGAATTTGTACTTAATAAGCTGAGTCTTATCCAAGTATGACAGGCAAACTGCCGGAGTGAAGGTGGCAGAGCTAGTAGACATGAAGCTATTGCAATAATTTGGGTCAGAGATAGTAAGGGCCTGAATTAGAATAGTGCTGCTATTCTTGACTCTTTACTATCTAGTTTTGTTTTACTGTTCTTAAAAAAATTAGGCCTTTTACCACTTCCATTCTCACTTTGTTAATACAGTTGTATTAGAAAGCAAAACAGGACATATGATTATATATTACCCAGTCTAATTCTAATGAAAGCTTTCATACTAACTTGTATGACTTTAGGATAAAACACTATAGGCTCTAAGAGTCAGTTATCTCAGCTTTCCAATGGAGTTGAGTAATTTCTTTCATTGCTGCAAAGGTTTTTCAGGCAATAAAATTGAATGAAATTATGCAATTAAACTACTTTTATACATTCTGCTTCTCCAACATTGCCAAGAAAACATCTCTACTTTTCATTATTTGGTTCTTAATAATTATTATTTACATCCTGTAGCGTTGTGTGGTAATACACAAGGTGCTTTTAAATGCAGTTCTTTACAAACCCTCACAATCACACCATGGTGATATCAGTTTTCACCATTTTCTAGATGAATTTTAATTCCCTCAGTTAGCATTTGCTGTTCTCTCACTAGTTTATAAGAATATAGAGTCAATGTGTCATGTAACTGACACACTTATTCCAGAATTCCAAGTCTCATGCAGACTTACAAAGTAGTTAATGAGAAAAAATATGATGTAGTTTTCAGCAACAGATTGAATTAAAGAAAGAAGAGAATACTATATATAGGCAATATAAGAATGCTTAAGTATGAGATAAGGATATTCATCTTTTATTACTTCCTTTTTCTCACTGCACATACCTAATCAACTACTTTTTTCTATCATCCTTTTAAATGCCTTTAACACCTACATATTCTTTCTCACCACTCCCATAATCACAATCCAAGTTAAAACATGAATACTATTACAGTAGTCATTATTTACTAGCTCTTAAATTTCAGTGTATTTCTATAAAGAATAGAGTTCAGTTTCCTAAATTGTGAAATTGAAGCACACCCCTGGTCTGATCCCAGGATTGGTTCTGTGGAGTCCTGAAGACAATGGGATAGGTGGAAGAGCTAATTATGTGCATCTCCTCCTTATTCCACGTTCAGTGATATCATTGGTAGCTTGATATTTGCCATGGTAGAAATATTTATACCAAAGAAATTGGCAAAGACTACAAATCAGGTTTTCTTTCACCAGAGAGCCTGTTGTTAAACATTTATCTGCATACCCCTGGTTCTATTCCAACACTATCACCATGTTTGTTATATATATTCGATATTTCTTAAATCTGTCTTAAGCATGGCCTCTTCTATCATCCTGTGATGTACAAACTTTCCATTCTGACTAGGTGAAAACCCATGATTTTTGATGGGATGGCAATTATTTTCTTGGGTAGATTTCTTTGTTTAGAGTTTGAGGAGCATGTCTTAAACTTCTAAGGAAAAAAATGAAAGTAATATCTATCCTTCCAGGTTATCTCCTCCCAAGGCATGCCTTATTATTTTAAACAAAAAGTTATTTTTTTTTAAGAGGTGTTTTAGGTTCACAGCAAAATTGTGAGGAAAGTGTAGAGATTTCTCATACTGGCATATCTTGGAGATATTGCGGGTTCAGTTTCAGACCATCACAATAAAGTGAGAATCAGAATAAAATGAGTTAATCTAGTCTTGCTTTCAATTTATTAAGAAAAAAAGGGGGTTGAGGGGACATCTGTGAAATGCCATAAAGTGAAATGGTGAAATGCAATAAAATGAGATATACCTGTATGCTTCCTGCTTCCACACATGCTTAGCCTTCTCCATTACCAATATCCTCCATTTTGTTACAACTGATGAACCTACATTGATACATTATAGTGGTTCACTCTTGTTGTTGTATATTCTATGAACTTAGACAAATTTATAATAATATGCATCCATTTTACTTTTGGTAGGTAGTTAGATAGACATGAGCTACTGAGGAATAAAGGCCCCTCCCAAAGACCTCTCTTAGGACATCCCTGGAAAATCCATTTCATGGTTACAAATTACCTCTACACCCTGAAAGACAAAGAAGTAGAAAGTCATAAAATACTAGCAGGTTTGGTCTGGCCACAAGGGGTTGAGCAGTCAGTCCCACACTAACTTCCCCGGACCTTACCCTCATTATACCATCATTAAAATAACATACCTATGCCCAGAAGTTCATGATTCTAATTATAACAGACTGAATTCTGGGTAACTGCAGGTACAGGGTTATATAACAGCCAAATGCCAATCAAAATGATGTCACATGCCAATCATCTAGCACCACCCTCGTAATCTCCCATCATGGCCCTAATATAATACAGACCTCTCCACATCCATGAGGCTGCAGCCTTCTTTGGCATAGCTCATTTACTTTTTAAAATGTACTCTCAGAAAATCTTATTTTTCTTAAATCTTTCTAATTTGTAATCCTTTACTCTATCAACAGAAAGAACCAAGGATCCCTCAGTGCTACAGGGGCAACAACAAATTTTAGATAGTCCCAATGGTAACACTATTATATCAGAGTAATTTTGCTACCCTAAAACTCCTTTGTGCTCTACCTATTCATTCCTCCAGCCCCAACCTTGGAAACCTCTGACTACTGTACTGTTTCCACAGTTTCGCCTTTTCTAGAATGTCATCTGGTTAGAATCATACAGTATGAAGCCTTTTCAGATTGGCTTCTTTCACTTAGTAATGTGTATATAAGGTTCCCTCAAGTCTTTTTAATGGCTTGATAGCTCATTTCTCTTTAGCACTGAATAATACTCCATTGTCTGGATGTACCACAGTTTACCCATTCATCTCCTGAATCACACATGCCCTATTTTCCATAGCTGAAAAATAAATCTCCTTTTCTGTGTTCTAATAAGATTGTATTTGGTTTTTTTATATATAATTATTAAAATCTTACTTAGCATTATTTACTTTTTAGCTTTCCTCTAAGTTTTGTGGGCAAAGTTTGCATCTTGTGTTTTTTTTTCCCATATTACTCACTTTAACATGTTTCAGTAAATAAATGTTAATGGATAAATAAAAGTGAACATTTTACTAGCCTCATATTTCCACAATTCTTCCATTTGTTCCAACTATATTTGGTAATTATCAAATATCTATTAGAAAGGTCTTTAAAAGAGAAAAATCTGCCCCTCATATCACCACTGCATAATCAAACATGAATATACTAAATGCCAAATGAGTCACAGGCACTGTTTTTGAATGACACTTAACAAAGTAATAAATTGAGAACAAAATGCTGAAATAGCTATTGAATTTCAGATATTTTTTTAAAGAAAATAAGGCAAACCAACATGGTTTTTATAACACATTCCCTTAAAGGTCAGTGGGAGAAAAAAACAGCAGTTGGAAAAACATTTCTGTAGAAATACTTACTTAAATATTACTTGAGGGAAGGAAGGAAGTATTTGCATGATAAAATTGCTTTATTAACAGTATACTGAGCCTCACTTTCTGGGTTTGAAAACAAGCTGAGGATATCCAACAGTATTTTTGTTTTGTTTTCCACTAGGATAAATGTAGACAACTTCAGAATTTAATAAAAAATTCTATTACTCCCCCAAATGCTTTAAACACATTTGCTCAGATTGGGGAAGTCACCTGAGTCAGCTCATATTCAGTAGTTTTAAAATTACAAAATATATACCTATAGTCACTGTTTTTTTATGCATGAAGATTGTCACTTCCAACATTTTAAATTCCTTTTAAAAAATTCCATAAACATATTCAATTAGCAGCCAATTAACTAATTCAATGGGCAGGAGAGCAGGTGATACTGATTTCCCATTTGGAAGCAGCTGGCTTTTTATCAAAATGATCTTGGTTAGCTTCAGTGTTAAGAAGTGTGCCAGAGTACAGTGGTCAAGGCTTTGATTTCTCCCTCTTTAATCCTTGTCTTTGACCACACATTATCCTTAATCTCCATAAGCTAAGTGCATTACACAGTCTTTGCTGACAAGGGAAATTAACTAAGGAAGATTCCAGCAGGATCCGCACAAAACAACCAACATAACTGGGGAAAAGTAATCTGAAATGTATACACACTGCTAATGGTATTCTGTAATACCATTCTTGCATAGGAAGGACAGTAGTGTTAACAAAGGATTTTCTATAATCAACATTAACAGACAAACTCCTGTAGGTTGCTTTTAGAAGAGAAAAGTATAGATTTTTGAATTTAGGTTAAGAGTGTTGTTATTTGGTGATGTAATTATAGAAGGAGAAACAATTTCTAATGGCCTGCTCTTTTATAGGAAAGAACAGTCTCCTTAGGACCCTTCCAGGTGATGAGTCAGCAGATGTTAGCTCCATGTCATGAAAAACCATCCTGCCTGGGAAAAGGTCATTCCCTGCAATAATACAAAGCAGGGAGGAATCTGTACAACTGCACACAGAGAGAATAGTTGGGGTAATTAATACTCTATATTCTGTTCCATAGTTTAATGCTAATAATTCAAAATAGGTGATTTAGCCTAAATATAAATATATAGCATATATTTAAGAAATTATATATATAATATATATAACAGAAAGTGACAATACTATAAGTTGAGAAAGTATTGATACTTTTAATAAGATGTGTCAATACTCTAGAAGTAATTATTAAAACACTGATGAAGTCACTAATAATAGAAACAGCTAAATTTTCTGAAGAACTTTTATGTCAGGCATTACGTGATACATATTTCTTCTATTATCTCATCTATCTTCAGAACTACTACACAGAAAAAGATATTATTTCTCAATTATACAACTGAGGAAACCAGAGCTCAGAGAGACTTAGTACTTTTCTCAAAATCCCACGACTAAGAACTAATATCACCAGCACTTAAACTCAGGATTTTCTGCCATCAAATCTTTGTTTCTTGACAACTACACTAAATTAAATATGGTAAAATATCAAGATATTTTAAAATTAAAGTATCAAAATGACATTTATTAAAATATTTATGCAATATATTTTTGCAATATGAATATTTTTTTTCATTTTATATTCAGACTTTTGAATATCATTTAGATTGGCATTTTTCAAAATGTTCTCATTAGGTAATAATTATGCATGTTATTACTAAATATTCCATTAAAAACTTGTATCATAGTTAAATGAATCTGGGTTAGACAAGTTTAAGTAGAGCTATTACACTGCAGGATTCACTTTTCAGATCATAATGTACATTTTAATTCTCCAAAAAGAGGAATAACACATGTTCAACAATTTTTATTGCCTATTTATCATGTTTCAGGTACAAGCATTACTTCTTGAAATTCTAGCAGTCTTATTAGTTCAATTTATTATCATCATTTAATAGATGAGGAAGCTGAAACTTACATATGTGAAATAAATTGTCTAAGGTCTCAAAACTATATTGAAACTATAGAACCTAGCTATCTTAACTACTAGGGTATGCTGTATTCCTGCTTTTCCCATTGATTAAGAATCCTTTTATATTTTTTCTTATCTAGAACACACTTGGAATCACCAATACATACTTAAGATACAGTCTTACAATTCCTGACACATTGTAATTATTTTATTGATAACTGCTCCCTCCAAAAAAAAAAAAACAAAACAAAAAAACACACACCTGTTCCCTCTCCCTGTGGTTTGTGAACTCCTTGGAGATAAGAACTGCGAATACACATATAACAGATCCTAACAAGAGTGTCTGATACATAGGCACTCAATAGACATTCAATAAATAGTTATTGAATTAAAATTGTAGATTTATTGACCTCATTCTTCTTAATTGCCAAATCTACATAAACAATGGTACTGCTGATCTGGAGTCAACCTTTAGTGTTAGAAGTGAAAGCAGATAAGTCAAAGGAACTTATAATTCTACCATACCCAGAATCAGAATAATAAAATTTATTAATCAAATACAAATTATTAGATAACATGTAATCAAGAACTGGACTACAAAATTAAAAATATACATTGTAATTCCTACCTATAACTATTATTTCAAAATTACATTTGTGGTTAAAGTAAATAAATCATTATTATTAAAAAAATGTGAGCTAGTGAGGAGGTCATGTTAAACATAGAATTATGATAGAGGCTGGAATTCTATCTCTTCTCTATTACCTCTTTAAGCAAGTAAGTACACAGAGTTGAACCTCACCTTCCTGATTTTCAGATGGTTCTGTAGTCTTTCTTACAGGACATTGGAAAAATTAAGTTAGATAAACTATCTAGAGTAGTATCTAGATCGTAATCATTAAATAAACAGTAACAATTATTCTTACTCCAGCTGACTTTAAATCAATTCAGATGGTTGATTGTTAAAGAACCCATTTACTCACAAGGGAATTAGACCCATGTAAGTAGCCTGGGTCTTACCATAATATGCTACACTGAGTTTACCCATGTAAATAGCCTGGGTCTTACCATAATATGCTACACTGAGTTTACTTTTGAACCTGTCCACATCTAAGAAGCTCATTTCTTATTTTTAAAATATGTTGATGGTAGAAAAAAAAATGGATGTGTTTTCAGAGAGGACCCAGGTACCCTAACCATTCATCAGGATAACTCGCCAAGTCCTCTAAAATCTGTAAATAGACTTTGGAAGTTTTCTTCATCTAGATATAAACTTAAGCATTTTGAGATGTATTAGATTGTCATATATAGGACAAAAGAGATTGGCAATCCTGCATAAACCAGATAAATGCTGGAATAAATCTGCTGCTATTTCTAATAGAGCATAAGCCTTTCTAACATGTCATTGCTAAATGTTCTACTTTACAAGATTGAAATTGTCCAGAGTCACTCATTATTCTAAACAGGATCAATACTAAAAGGGATTTACTAGTCAGCTTAGTGCATAAATCTACTATGATTAAAGTTGGTTCTAAAGAATATAGTACAAACATTGGCAATTTTCCTTTTATTGTTCAGAGGAAGTAATGAAATACATTCATTTACAGGATGACATAGAAAGCATTTTTTTCCACCATAATTATTAGTGTTACTCAGTTACTCATTTATTCATTGATTCACTTCTCAAATATATTGAGTGTTTGCTGTGTACAGGAACTTCGGGGGATACAAGGTTAGATTACATAAGCATCCTTCCCTCGAGGAGTTCACAATCTATCAGAGAAATATAAATATGAATGAAATAAATTAATTTCAGTGTTGCAAGAGGCAGGTATCATAAGTACATTAAGATACTTTTAGAGAGGGAGAATTTACATTTGGTTTGGAAATCATAAAATGTTTTATAGAAGTTTTGTACATTTAAAGTTGGGGCTTTAACATAAATTCAGATATTAGAAATATAGTGGAAACTGCATATTTTTAACTTCTTACATTTTAAGCTTTTACATTAGAATAAGTGGTAGGAGATGGGCATTAAGCCATTTAATTAGACTTTCAGTTCAATTTTAAAAAGTGTATTAAGTGTCTAGGAAGAAGGCATTATGCTAAATGTTTGGGAGGCATCAGAACATAGTGTTGAAAACAGGATAATATAGGGTTTGGAGTCAGACTGTGTGTATATTCTAGGCCAGATACTTATAATCAAGTTACTTATCCTCTCTGTGCCTTAGTTTCTTCATCCATAATGGAGATGATCTGATAATATAATCTATACCTCTAAGTATTATGAGAACTAAACAGAATAAATGTGAAGTTCTTAAAATTGGTTCAGCCACATATTAAGTATATAAATTATGTAATGTAATAGCCACCATAATTTAAAAACATTCTTTAGCTTCTTATAAGCTAAAAATTTATTAAACATTCCTATCCAACGTTGTAATCATGATTTAATTATTTACCAGCTGTGCTTCATTGACCAAGTTATTTAATTTCTCTGAACTTTATTTTGCTCATTTGTTATATTCAAGGGGTTGATAATGACTCTATCATGCTGGTAACTTTACTTTTCCCACTGACCTCTCTTTAAAACAGAAACAATTGTCTCCATAAAACCAGAACTGTGGTCCTCCCTACTTAACTCAGCCTTCAGTGGAATTTACACCTACCTTATCAAATCAGACAAATATACAATTACTTCATGCTCAGTTTCAGAATCAAGATTATATAGTCCCACCACGGAATGATATATTTTGGAATCTTTTACTTATATTTTTTAACAGGACAAATTAAGATAAAACAATTTTGACTGCCACGCAAACCATTCCTTTTTTTTTTTTTGAAATAACAGTTTGAGCTATAATTGTCATATAATTTACCCTTTAAAAATATATAATTCAGTGGTTTTTGGTATGCTCAAGGGTGTGCAACCATCAACACTATCTAATTTAAGGACATTTTTATCTCTCCAAAAGAAACCTTATACCTATTATCAATCATTAGCCATTTCACTCCACCCCAGTCCCTGGAAACCACTAACCTACTTTCTGTTTCTATGGATTTACTTATTTTGAATATTTCATATATATGAAAGCATATAATATGTAGTTTTTTTGACTGGCTCCTTTAACTTAACATAATGTTTTCAAGGTTCAACCAGGTTATAGCTTGTATCAATGCTCCATTCCTTTTTATTGCCAAACAATATTCCATTGCATGGCTATACTTACATTTTGTTTATCAATTCATTAGCTGAAGGGCATTTGAGTAGTTTCGACTTCATGACTATTACGAATAATGTTGCTATGAACATTTGTATACAGAGTTTTGCATGGATATATGTTTTCAATTTTCTTGGTTATATATCTAGAAGTGAAATTGCTGGATTGTAGGCTTACTCTATATTTAACATTTTCAGTAACTGCTTAAGTATTTTTCAATATGGCTGCACCATTTAAAAAAACAGCAATATGTGAAGATTCCAATTTCTCCATATTCTCTCCAACACTTGTTGTCTGTCTTTATTTTAGTCATACTAGTGGGTGTAAAGTGGTATCTTATTGTGGTTTCATATCATTCAAATAGGATAAAAATATAGATAATTGTGGAGGGGAGGATCATCAAATAATGTAACTATCATGCAGAATGAGAAAACAAAAGAATTAGCCTTGTCAATCACTAGCCATGAACACACTGCCCTTTTGATAAATGGTTAAGAACATTCAATTTCATGAAGACATGTAGGGAAATAGAGAAAGCTCTAAAATGTTGCTATTTTACTCATTTTAGAAACTCTAGAAAACTATGGTCTATATCAGTAAAATCAAGCTTTTCAATATACTTAAAAATATGAATCTTTTGATGATAAAATTGCAATTTTACATTGGAAATATCTTCAGAAACAAATTGTTATTTTAATTGCACTGGGGAGATTTAAATTTAAAAGAAAAATACATCTGAGAAAGCTTTTAAGTTACCACGTCAAAAGCACTTTGTAGAGTATTCAGAATTGTATCTTTATTTGTTTTAGTTTCCTATGGCTATTGCAATAGATTACCAAACTTGGTAGGTAAAAGATGTTTATCTTACAGTTCTGTAGCTCAGAGTCTGTAATCAGTTTCACTGGGTGGAAATCAAGGTGTCAGCAGGGTCTCATTCCCTCTGGAGACTTGAGGAGAATCTGTTCCTTCCAGCATCTGGTGGCTGTCAGCATTCCTCGCTTTGTGGCCACATCACTCTAACCTCTGCCTCTGTGACTATGTATAACTATCTACATGGCTATAGGTTCAGACATACTATTTTGTACCTAAAGATACAAATATTATGCTTTAAACTTCACTTAAATGGTAATGATAAATGGTTTCATATTTCTGTCACCTGATTTTCTTAGTCTCAACAAACCTTCTACTAGAACTAATATAAATTATTTGTCTATGGAAGTTATTATGAAACCTTTATGGAAAAGTCAGACAATATTTTACTAATTATATTATTTCAGAAAACATTTATTGTACATTTACTCTGTGCCAAATATTATAGTCAGTGCTAATGATGTAAAGATCATTAGTGAATTGGTGTGCAATGGAGAGACAGACGTGGACACAGCTATGCAGACTATAATGTAACAGGGAATTTCTGGGTAGACCTGACAAAGGCTCACATAAGCTTACCTGGAGTGTTACCAGGTGGTACTAGGCCTGATACACTGTAGACCAGCCTTAAATATCTTTTGAGAGAATGAATGCACAATTCATAAGAAGAGATTTTTGATTTTTTAAAAAGGAGTATAATTTTACCTCACTGATAAACTGAAGATAGAATCTCTATGAAAAAAAAAAAAAAATACTGGCCAAGTCAATAACAGTTTGTTAACTCAAATAGAAGGAGATATAGTTCTACCAATTAAATTGTTTGATATGATTAGGATATCTTAAGATCTTAAAAACTGTTTTTGTGGGTTACAGTTATTAATATTTACCCTATTAGAAATTCAAAATGAGAACTCTAAAAAATATTTACTCATTCATTTTAAACAATAAACCCATTGCATATTAATATAAATAACATATTTTAATAAAAAAGGATATTTTCCAAAACAAAGTAACTTAGAAGAGTAAATCTTTTTAATGTATGACTTGGGATAGCTGAATTCTCATATCTACTTCTGCATTTAATCTTCTGTGATTTCTGTTAAAGTGAGTGAAGAAAATCCATGTAGATATTTAATTGGAAAATAATTATAAAATATTATTTCTGATAGTTGTAAAATCATTTGATAGTACACTAAAATATGCAAGTGAGAGTTTCTTAAAGAGCAATTGCCAGGCTACTGGCCAATTCAGCTTGTAAATTAAACAACTGCACTAGTACCTTTCTTCCAGACAGGACTTGTACTTTGCTATTCAGCAGAAGTTCTTTGTTGTGTTCTTCCAATTTCATTATGTAGAATACTAGAAAGAAGTGTATTTAAGTGTTGAGATTTAATAAAATTTTAGTACTTCATCAAGGACCTTCTTAAGTGATATTTTTTTCCCCTGCAAGTATATGGCAGTGAAGAATACAATGATTGTTAGTATGGTTCAGTGCCATTCAAATAATTTTGGAGTTCCCCTAGGATTACTTAGGAAACCACTGGATTAGTCTGTACATAAGCTGTTAATTGAACTGTCAAATTATAATAATATTATTTAAGATAATATTGAAACCTCTTATTTTATGTAATAATTATGTATAGGGTTATTCTTCAGTCAAAAAAATTAATACTTGCGTTTTCACACCCACCCAAATTAATGTCACCAAAGTAAGGTCTTTACTCCTAGAAGAGCCCTCAGTCACTTGAAACCCATTTCAGGCAGTGAACAGGGTCTCTCACATACTAATGAGTCAATAAATACTTGTTGAACACATGAAAGAACACATCAATAATAATGTCAAATTAGAACTGAAAAATAAGCTGTTAGACAATAAAACTGACAAAACTGAAATAATAGCTGATAAATCTAAAAACAAGAAAGAAAAATTTAGGAAATATTTGGAAGAACTTTAAAAGTATAGCTGGTAGTCCGTTAGGTCAAGTACCAACTATTAACTTTGGAGAAGATGTTTTATTAAAACAGAACAATCTTTATTCTTACTCTGGATACCTTGTTATCAAAAAATACTAAATATTACTAATTGTATTAAAAATAGTTTTACAAATCTTTGGAATCGAAGCAAATATGATGAAGATTAGCACTCAAAGAAATGTGTTCAGTTATCTGGAATCCTCAAAATGAGTTTAATTTGAAATCCTATCCTTCAATCTACTCATTCTCTACATTACCTATAACTCTCTAAGGTATCCCTTGGAAATGTGAACATTCAGCTATCAGTGCTATTTCACTTCTTCAGGGAAGTTTTAAGAAAGAAAGGATCTTTAGAACTTAGTATTTTGCTTATAAGGATTTAAATATATGGAAGACAGAATTGGCAAGAGAAGGAAATTAGACTATCTCTCAGCTCTTTATTATAAAGTTGCTTAAGTACATTGAAATGAACGATATATACATATTAAAATGCAAATTACAAAAACATGTTTAAAATCTATTATAAATGCTTTATGATCATTTGTCATTTAAAATACCTATGTCCTCTCTCAAGTCAATTAAATAAAAATAGTTGAAAATTGATGTTAAATTAAGAAACTGAGAGTTGATATAAAGAAAGGCCAATAAAATTACCTCCCACTAAAGAATAAAATTAGAAACCATTTTGAATTTCACAACACCTGAGACCCAGATCTTAGTACAAATTATCAAGTGTTTTCATTTAGTTAGAGATCAATGGTCTCTCCTATGTTATCTTAATTGAATCTGTTTTCTGAGTCGTCATTAGATTTTTATATATCCTCCCTCAATTTCTACAAGAAAAATGTATTAAAATGCCCAGTAATTGTAAGCATAATTTAAATTCAAACATAAGACAAAATACTAAGCATTACAAAGTTTTAGAATGTTAATATAAATGATGTTGAAATTGTCAATTTAATGTCCTTATAATAGCTCAAATAATTGTTGAATTAATATTTTTTAGTAAAAAATCATACATTTTATAATTATTTAATATTGAGGAACCAGTCCTATAAACAAGATCAATTGGCATGATTGCAAATGTAAGAAGTATGACTCTATAAAGACAATTTTTGATTTCTTGGTCTAGGGAGAGTACACTAAGTGCTGTGCATTAGGAAATAGATGAGTGAGTGTTGATTCCTAAATGTACCACCTGAATATTTTCTGTTATTTCACATTTGTATATATCTCCTCCCAGTTAAATGTAATTAACTAAATATTTCCTACAAATATTTCTTAAAACCGTACTTTTACCATTACAAATTTTCATCTCCTAATGGAAAGACAACAATAACAACATGACATGTCTTTCTCATGTGATGTACACTTCACTCTTTTGTATGTTTACACTGGCAAAATCAAATACTCCCCAAACTGAAAATTGCTATTCCCCTAGTCAATGTTAAAATTTAGCCCCACAAATATCCCTGTGGCACGCGTGCTCAAATATTCTTCTCAGAGGACACTGAAGTCAGGACTTAGTTTTACTTTAATTACATCAGTAGTGATGTGTAAAGTATGTGTTCACAAAGAATGTCTCATCAGCAAAATGTGATTCAAAAGCCTTCTACACAATTTTCTAGCTTTGTGGATTATCGGTAAGAATATTCAAAGTGACTTTCACTGAAGAGCTTTTTGGAACATGAGGAGTGGTATGAGAATCTCTGCAAGAGAGCTGCAGCCTGGGGTATTTAATCCCTTGA
Organism: Pteropus medius; assembly: GCF_902729225.1. Classification (NCBI taxonomy): domain Eukaryota; kingdom Metazoa; phylum Chordata; class Mammalia; order Chiroptera; family Pteropodidae; genus Pteropus; species Pteropus medius. Next base: position 18,369,848 of record NW_024351730.1, read on the forward strand.
AGCACATTAGAAAAAGCAGATGCAAATTGTGCCAGTTGCAGTTTCACTCCTCCCTTTCTGTGACTAAAATGCCATGTTATGCCCTATTCTCTGACTTTCGGACATAATTATTAGATAATCTATAGTCATATAAATGTGTGTTCTGTAGCTAGCAGGAACCCAGTAACAACTTTTGAGACTAGTATAAAGCATCATAATCTTCAATATTAAGAATTTTAAAATTAAGAACCAAATTTGTTTTTATCCTAACATACTATTGTTGATGAACAATAGAAAGCTTAAAAGGTAATGGACATTTTGTTTGTTTTTTTTTAGATTTTTTTAAAAGTCTAATCCTTAACACAGACAATGGAAGAAATTTATGATCACCTTCTTAAAACACCTGAGACTTAGACTTTAAATTATATGTACAAGTTCTCAGAACTAATAAAATAGTCTAATGTCTAAAAAATTATACTGAACCAGTGCGTTCTAAAATGGACCAATAAGAACTCAAAAATTAGGCCCCATCATGAAGTGAAAAAGATGAGTCAATTGATTTTCAACAAAAGGGAAATGGCAATTCAATAGAGAAAGAATATTTAGTGTAATAAATGGTACTGAAACAACTGGATAGCCATATGGATAAAAGCAAACCTTGATTCATATTCTGCACCACATATAAAAATTAACTCAAAAATATATTGTAAGCCCAAACCTAAAATATAAGATTATAAAACCCACAGAAGATATGAATAAATCTTTGCAACCTTGGGTTTGATAAAGATTTCTTGGATATGATACCAAAACACAATACATATAAGAAAAATTGTAAATCGGCTTTTATCAAATTAAGAATAAAAATCAAACTCATAGATACAGAGAACAAACAGATTGGTGGATGCCAGATATTGGGGGCATGGGTAAAATGGGTGAAGGGGGTCAAAAAGTACAATCTTCCAGTTATAAGTAAATAAGTTTTGGGGATGTAATGTATAATATGGAAACTAATAATACAGTATTGCATATTGAAAGTTGCTAAGAGTAAATATTAGAAGTTCTCATTACAAGAAAAAAATTTTGTACCTATGTATGGTGATGGATATTAACTAGACAAACTATGGTGATCATTTCACAATGTATACAAATATTAAATCATTATCCTGTATACCTAAAATTAATAAAATGTATCTGAATTATACCTCAATAAAAAAAGAAAAGATGATATATTATAAGAACAATTCAACTGTCTGTGGTATAGTGTTAAACAAGTTACAACAATCATCTACTAGAAAATTAATAATGCCACAGTTGTGGATTGGGATTTATTAATTAAATAGAAAATATTTATTTTGTGCTAGTCATAGTGTTGCTTGCTGTAATCATCGCATTCATGAAATGTGCTATACAGAGAAATCCTCATTGTGGTATAAACTGTGATAAAAATCATTTCAAAACAGGTTATCTATGGCTTAGGAAAAGAGGCAAGTTTCTACGTTGTCAAGTTTACTGGTTTCCTGGAACCATGCACATGTGCATGCATGGCTGTTACTGATCAGTAACTGCCCAAGTTTCAGTAAATTCTCTGGAATCGCAGGGGCGATTTCCCAATTTATATATCATGAGGACTAATTTATTTTTCACTGCAACTACCTGTCTTCAGGCCATTTTCCTAATAATGTTTATCTACAACAAAAATAAAATTGAAAGTCAATCAATAAAGCTGTCATGTGACAGTTCTGGTGAAACATTGATGGGAAACAGGATTAAAAATACTGCTTGAAAGTGTTTGAGATTTTTTAACGTTTTTATAGATTGTACTTTTCCATATCATTGTCTGTCTTGCCATTATTAAGAAGGTATTGGATAAAGAGAGTGAGCATTCCCTATCCAAGACAAAGGACAGTGTGTCCAATTTTGTGATACTCAAAAGATTAAATGAAGATTAGGAACTAATTTCTAGCTATATAAACTACTATTTGAAAAAAAAGGAACACACAGAATGTCAACTAGTATAACCAGAATAATCTTGAATCATCAGACAACACTGTATATTGTGCAAATTCAGCAAAATTCTGGTCATAGAGACTAACAGGTATATTGTACCCAGCAAGCTAAGGGGGAAAAAAACCATATTTTCTTAAAAGATTACTATATGGTCACGACATAAAAAGTGAAAGAAATACCAAATGAGACACAGGTGTCACCACTTCTATGACTTCTGCTGATGGTATCATACTGGAATGGGGGGTGCTAGAACTACATTGGTGATAAACATAGTTCATGCACTTCCCTGTATTTAACTTGCAATTTCTTCTGTAATAGCTATAATTTTGAGTACATCAAGTGCTATTCAAGTGACAAGGGGATTGTGAGCTGAAGTGTGCACTTTTCTAAAATGATGCCAGATTTTTTTTAACCTTTGGAGTTTTCAAATAAGCACACAGTGTTTATAAACCTACTAAAATGAGTCAAATACTTTAATTGCTCCTGAAAACACTCCTGTCTGAAGCACCAACCACATCCTTTATTTATTCTTCCCACCACTGTTTCCTCAGCAACAAAACATAGTTCTATGAAGCCTTAAGGATGAGAATGTGATGCCATTTTGGAAAAAAAAAATCTGTAACCAGCAAGGTCTAAAATTTTTCCAACAAAACACTATACAAAACATTTGAAGTGGAGGGATGAATACTCATTAACCTCTTAAGAATCTTTTAAATGGAAGGATAGTATTCTTTTTAGATTTCTGAGGGAATAACATATCTCAAAGTGGATACTCCTTTACTATGAGCAATTATTTGCCATTTATGTAGCTATTTTATTTTCAACATATACAAACTGCTATGTACATCTAATGCTACTAAAAGTTAACATTATTCAAATTATAGCTAAAGGACACTCATCTACCAGAAGGAATTTTGATTTCCCTCTCTCTTATACCCTACAATCAATCCATCAAGTCCTGTCTGTTCTACCTCTAAATGATGTCTCTAATCTAGCTATTTTTTCTCCACTTCTAATTCTAGCCACCCTAGCCCCCACCTAAGCCATTTATCATACCTAAATATCTGAGTAACTCCTAAATCATTTCCTTTTTTTCATTCTTGCCCTTTTCCTGTGAAGTTGTATCAGTAAGAAGAATGACAAAGAAAGTCACATTATGCACACCTGCTTAAAGACTTTAATTTCTCCCTTTATATCAAGAATAAATACAAGTTTTCATAACGTACAAATAAATCTCTGAATGGTTTGTCTCCAACCTTTCTTACAAATTTCCTATCATGCCATTCCTCCAACTCCTTATATTCTAAATGGTCTTCTGAAATGTATTAGAACAATCTATCCTGAATTAAGGTATTTGCCCTTGTTGCTCAAGAACTGTATTCTGATATAAAATAATCCGATCTAAAACAATATCTTCTTAGTATTTAAAACAGTGTATTTTGTATCCCTTGCTAAAACAAACATCTCCATGAAATTCCATATCTGTGTTTTTCCCTCTATTGCACAACTGTATCTTGCATCATGTTTAATATGTAGTACACACTCAAATAATATTTGTTAAATTAATAAATGAGTGATTGAACAAATTAGTACTCACAGCCTTCATGTACTGTATTTTTCTTTTTAAATAAACAGAAAAATGACAACGTGATTAAAAAAACAATGAAAAAACAAGAATTTCAAAAAAAGTTCTTTATTTGGTTAAAAACCCTAAGAAAATCCAGAATAGTAAAAATGATAGTAACTAACATTGTTTAGGTATTTTACATGTTACTATTTTAATTCTAAAAATCAAAAGAATAAATTTATAATTATATTAGAAAAATATTATTATCATTACTCACATCTTATAGATGAGAAAAAAAAGTCCTCAATAGGTCTCATAACTTACACAAAGTCATAAGACTGTTAGAATCAGTCCTTAAATCCAAGTTTAATATTAGAATCTCTACTCTTAAGATTTTTACAGAAATAAATGCCTTAATTTTTATTACTTTGGCACTTGTTTCATGAATTGTTATAATCTGTTTTACAGAAGGCCTCATGTAAAACAATAATGCCTACCACTATATGTGGATATATTTTATTTCATAATACATACAAATTTCTTTTACATTTATTGTTTATATTTTTGTGTAATCAACTTCACTGATTAAGAGTCTAACTAAAGGAACAGAGCCTGCTTTCTAACAAAATATTAAATATCTTGCCTGATTTTATTTATATACACACACACACACACACACACACACACACACACACATATATAGCAGATATATATGCCAGATATTTATATATCAGATCTCAAATTATGAGTTTTAAAATAATTCTCTGCTGAATATTATACTCTAAATATTCACGTCACACTAACATTTCTAAAATTATAAAATAGCGTAAAAAGAGATTTCTATATTCATTGCAAAACTTTGTTTTGTAGCAATTTCATACACCATGAATATCAAAAATATACCCACAGGATCAACTTCAACAAACCTTATAAAAGTACAAGCACTTATTTTTAAAAATTACCTTCACAAATAAATGTAATATATATTTATGCACATAAATATCTTAATAGTTTGTTTTCTAGAAGACTTTTAAAATATTGTTTAGTAACTTGAGTCTACTGTCCACAACTAAGTGTATCATAAAATTATACGCAGACTATTCAAAACTGCACACGCACTGAAGAACAAAATGAAAATATTTTACTATTTTAGCTATATTTACTTTGGGGAAACTTATTGGCAGCTTTTTTATAAAAGACTCCTCTGGGTTGTTTTGTTCTGGGCAATAAAATAATTAAGATACTAATTAGCTGTGCAAAAGCTCAGGTGGTAACGTGACCATAGATAGCCTTTTGAAAAGTGTTTCTAATTTTTGAATGCAATAAAATCAATAATAATTTCTCTTTATTTGGTCAAATTCCAACATTAGCTACACAAGCTCTTTAAATAAAAAAATGTTAATGAAGCTGAATTAGTTTCTTCATCTTTAAGACTAAACCCTTGACTTTTACCAGGTGTATTTTTGTCCTTGACCGTGAGCCAATGGCCTGCCAGCCAGTGGTGAGGAGGTTAAAAGGGTATTTCTTGGAAATATCTGTATACCATTAATGCAAAAGAGACTTTGTTTTTGCCAATAAATAAAATCAGTTCTCTTCTTTGGCTGTCACTGGTATGGATGAAGTCACTGCATCCATTTAGTCTGTCAACTGCTTATCTCACAGTAGTGCTGGACTAAATGCTTTTGCTCAAGAAAATTAGAAATAAAACCACAGCCAGGACTGAAGTTTAAAGTTTTAAAATCCTAAATCTAGCCCTTAGCAGATCTGATAAGGAGACTACTCATTTTGAAATATTTCTCATTGATTTAATTATTGATACTTAGGTTTTTCCGGATGTTTTGAAAGTTAAGCTACTCCTTCAGATAGGGTGGATCAAACATAATGAGGAATTCCTCCCTTCTCCCCACCAAAATCCATGGAATATATGTTAGTTAATATTGGGTTACTTCAATAATGATTTTGTTATATCTATTCGATGCTTATTCAAGTGGGAAAAATATTTCATTCCTTTCTTTTATATTTTGAGTATATGTTATACAAATTAACATAAATATGACTTGTTCCATTTAACCGACTTGTTTTTAAATAAAAGACAAGATCAGAGTTAACATCTTTCACTCAATTCTTTGCACACAGGTTCTCGTTTTTCTTTTTTGTAAGTGAAATGAGAATTTCAGTAGCTCTGAAAAGACCTGGCCCAGAGAACTCTCACCAGTATTTCCTGAATTGCTTAGCTTCATTTATATCTTAATAGCCTTACACAAACTAAAAGCAAATCATAATAGATGAAAAGATTAAAGAATTCACTGGAAAACTCAGGAAGCATAGCAGTCAGGAAGGGAGCATCATTGGAAATCTGGGCAACTTTGCTAAACGCAATTCTTACCTATCTGCCACATGGTACAATTTTTTTTTTCTTGTTTCTATTGCTCTGTTTTAGTTTTACTTTTCTAAATTCAGCTTCAATTTACCCATAATTTCCCCCAAAATGTTTTTTAGCACCTGAATCTTTATCATGCAAACAGTCCAGTTATCACATGTAATCAAATCCATGTTCTACTTAAAATTTTCCAAAAAGTAAAAAGTAAAATCTAAAACTTTGGATCATTTGAAGGTGACAAAAAAAAAACATAAAAAATAAAAATAAAACAAAAACCACTCTTCAGTCAATTGTCACCTCTCATCAAGTTAGCCTGACCATTTTGTGGACTTGAAATATCAAGTGTTTTATCCAATAAGAATTTTACAATTATAAGATGGACATAAGAAATATGTATTACATATAAAAAACTGGAATATATAACATTTATGATAAGATTTTGTCAATATTCCATTTTATATTAAGAAATGATTGGCTAAGAATATTAAAATTTTCTTTTGGGGAGAAGCAAAGCAAATAATGGAAGAATTTATATTAGAAGTAAAAGATTATACCCTATAATATCAATTATTTGGGGCTAAATGGCCTTTTGGCATGGTATAGATACTGACTTCCTCTCAAATTTCATGTCTATTGCTTTTCAGTTTTTAATGAATGCTGATATGTATAGTTACATGGAAATGTTATGTTTGTAATTATGATCTCCAAGTTTTAACTCAGCTCAAATTAATCAACTACCAACAAGAACATACGATAAAGTATAATTATAGCAAACACATTAAAATATTAAGTGAAGTTTACTAATAAGTGTATTGTTTAAAATCAAAATGTATTGTTTAAAATCCTTCACAAGAATGAAATTTTAAAAAATCAGGTATAGCTTTTTGATTTAGACTGTATATAAATTTACAACTATGCTAGCTACTCAAGGGAAGCATCACTATTCCCAGGCCCTGTGTCCTAAGAAATTAGTCCCCTGTGTTCTAAGAAAAAAGAACATAGTTCAGAATAATAAATATCTTTAGAAAAGATCTTCATAGTGACTACAGTAAAGGGAGACATGGGATTGCAGCTTCTAGTGAGATAGTGAGATATGCATTAACATATCTCAGTGCAGGCTGATACATTATTCCAAAGTACAAATTATTAAAAGCCATTGTATTCTTGGGAAAGGCAGAGTAGAGTAAAGGTCCCAAGAATAAAAAGATTTTGATCCTATTGTGCAGCTATGTGAAGGTCAGAGTAAATCCAAGAATAGGTACATTGGAGAGTGTACTTAACACCTACTAGACAATTGGCTGTAACTCACTGTTTATTTCATTTACATTTAAGTATATCTGACATCTTATTTTCAGAAAAAAAAAAAACCTATTGAGAAGATATTTTATATTATTCATCAAATACAAGGCCATATGCTACTACTGTCAGTTCAGGAAGGAGTATGGTTTGCATCCTTTATTGAAAGATCAGGACCTGATGAAGATACATCCCTTGAAAGAATGTTACCACAGAGAGATTGGCCCAAGTTAAAAAAAAAAAAAAATTAGGTGCTACTCTAAAGTAGATTAATGATAGTAAATTAATCAGAAGTTTTTCAACTATAAAACTCTACTTCAAGATTATAAAATATCTGCTGCTATATTTTATCCTAGTTCATTCATAATTTTAGATCTTATATTTAGACTGAGTATACATCTGAAATGTATTATGATTCATGTAAGCTATAAGTATTTTATTGGATTTGCTATATAATACCAAAGCGTACTAAGTTTATTAGTTACATTTCTACAGCTTTGAAACACAAGTCATATGATATATCAAACATTCATATATATACAAGCTATACCCTAATCTAGTTGTCTATTTCTATACTAAATACCATCCCATTTTAGTCATTGTAGTTTCAGAGTACAAATTAATATCCAGCATAACAAATGTCTCCTAAACTTTTATTAGCTAATCTACAAAAATTATTATACTATGTGAGATATAGAATTAAATTATCAAAGATTTTTCATAACACTATTAAGATATTGATCAAATTTTTTATCTGGAAAACAGTGTATTTTGTGAGTTTGATTTGTACCTCTCAGTGACAGTTTGTAATTATTTTATAGAGTTTGTCATTTCCTTTTCAATATTTTATAGTTTGATTGCTATTGTGAAATTTTTTTATTTTTAAATGGTTATTAGGATTAAAGTAAGCTATTAACCACTTTATATGGGACAAATTTCTGAACTCTCATTAGTTTTAGTTCTATTTTAATTGTTTTTTTTTTTTAGATTTTTCTGAATTAAAAATTAAATCAACTTGCAATTATGTTATCTGTGACTATATGTAAAGTATTATTTCCTTTATTTTCTTTAATCTATCGATGAATTTGCACCATCGTGACGATGCTGGATAACATGGAAAAGCTTTGCTTTTAGCTTGGTAGTGCCTGTAGCACTTTACAATATATCCGATATTTTCTAATACAATTTATTAGTTAAGGAAGTTGTCACTGTTGAGTTTTAAAACTCGATAGTATGCTTCAAAATTTGTTTGGACTCTAATAAAACTCTGTGACACATGTCTTTTTGTAAGAAATAACTACCATGTTTTAAATTTAATCTGCAATTAGTTTACAGTATTATTGTTACATAGGTCAATACTTAAAAATTATAATTTCATTTAAAATATTAATGTGTCACTAGATAATTTTACATATTTTTACATATCACTACATAATTTTACATATTGTTATGATAAAACTATTATAATGTAGTTTTAATAAAACAAACTCCTGAGACTCCTACTCATCATAAACTTTTTTCTTTATTGTTTTATCCAACTTTCTACCTACATTTCGTGCTGCGAACGTCACAATCATCAGGCTTTATTTATCCAGAGTAAAGAGACAGTTTCTGATTGAAACACTGCTATTTATTAAAGTGCCAACTAATATCCTTTCACACTAGCAAATAAAATCTCTTCTTGACCAGTCACTGAAATTAGAGCTCCAGCATCAATTTTGAAATTTTTATTATTTGCTTTCCTAATGGTCTATTTATATAAAAAATATTGATATAAAAATTGAAGTAGAGATATGTGGAAGTCTCATCAATCAGTGGAAGATGGGTGCAGCCTCTGAGGAGGATGAGAAGATTACAATCCACAGAGTGTAATGAGAATGCAGTCAGTTATGTTCATACCAATTCTCATTACAATCTTTGTCACGGCAATGAATTCACGGTATATCATTTTCCATCCTTGTTATAGTCTTTGTCAGAAAAATGAGACATCATTCATGCCATCTGCCTTTCTTCCTCACACCCCTCCCAGACACTTATCGTGTTTTTCACAGATTGCATTAGAGGAATAAATTATGGAGCTATTACAAAGTCCATGGAAGAGTCTTAATGCCAGAACATAGACCCAAATCATGAATCCACAGGCCACAGAATAAAATTGTAAAACAAAATAGGTAATTATAGATAAATGTACTGCTCTGAAATAAAATATGCAAATGTATCCCTTCCGTATATGACATAAGTAAGCAAAATTTCTATAGGGCACTGCAGTAGCTTGGAATGATAATACTGTGAATGTAATTAACAAACCATTCAATTGCTATGCCTCCACATCTCCCTCATTCCCAATGGCTCACACAGACAAGTGAGCTGATAAAAAAGTGTGTGTGTGTGTGTGTGTGTGTGTGTGTGTGCGTGTGTGTGTTTAAAGTAAAAATCTATAAAGACTGGGAAGAACCTGTTACCTCTAAAACCTTGATTAAAAATAGAAATCTTACTGAAGCTCTTTGAAACCTTTTTTCCCAAAGAAATGCCCAAATTTGTGAGGACAGTTTCATTTTTGCTTATTATCTTGACATAATTATAAATAGCTCTACTTACACTCATAATTTTTTTTGTTAATCAATTATATTCTCACTCTATGTATGTCGCCTAATGAGCCCAAACCTCCAAAAATCTACTTCCTCCCCAATCCAAAACACTTTTTATATTTATACTCATAATCTCTTTTTTTCCTTAGGCTAAACACATTGTTTCTAAAGGCTTACAATACAGTAGGCAAAATCATGTCAGCCTCATCTTTATGGCTGGAGAGTAGAAATCTAGTACGTCTGGTTTTTCATTGAACAATCCAGGTATTGTAATCTCAATAATACTATTTTATAAGGAAAAGACTAAATAAGTACATTATTTTAAATAATTATTTATATTCATTTTTACAGTTTTATTGAACACCCAAGGTAGGTATTTATATTTATTATATTTACTAGACATTTTGTAATCATTTTTACACTGTCATCTCTTTTCCACATCGAATTTTAAGTTGGGAAGCTAACTAATGAACTAGAATCTAGATAAAAAGGCATACTTCATTTTACTGTGCTTTGCTTTATTGAGTTTCACAGTTACTGCATTTTTTTACAAAGTGAAGGCAAGACTCTCTACCAGCAAAAAGATTACAACTCACTTTATTGCAATATTCACTTTATTGCAGAGGTATGGAACTAAACCCACAATATCTTCGAGGTGTGCCTATACTGGCATTTTTGCTATATTATAGATATAAGCGCGCTATTTTGAGGTAAAAATGTTTGGTCAAATAAAGTCAAGGTTCCTTCTCAGAGTTTTATAATGAATATTAAAAAATTAAACTTTTAAGTGAAGTCTTATAGTAAAGAAACCTGTTTAAACTTGTTTAATCTATTATTCCCCAAAGGTATTTTACCATGAAACGCTGTTATATATGTGTTATCAGCCCACAGAGGCATACCTTGAAAAATGCTGAACTAACCATTAAATAGTCCTTGTTCAAATAACTACATGAAAAAGAATTTGAAGTTACTATTAAAAAAAAAAATTCATATGTTAAATCATCCTTTCAGTTCCCCTTAGTTACATACTCCTTGTTAAAAAAGAGGCAATAGATACCCTCAGCCCTGAGGTCAAAGAGATAATTTTCAATCCAAATAATTCTACAAAGTCTAATTAATCTTTAGGTTAGCTTCATTTTTGAATAGTCTTTAGAACTAGGTCAGATGCAGAGCTTTCCAAACAGCTGAATGTGCCACAGAAAAGTTCTGTATAGAAATTATCTTGAGTAGAATCAGAAAGATGGCAAAAAAAGGTGGTTCTGGACTTCTCGCTTCACCTGTGAATACAACAAATGAACAACTACATATGGATCAATTCTCTGAGAAAGATCCAAAAACTAGCTGAGAGACTCCTGCACACCGGGCAACTGAGAAAATACCCACACTGAAACAACTGAAAAGCTGAGACACACTGGCACCATAAATTCCACTCCCAGCACAGCACCATATAATCAGGAAGGAAACTTCAACTTCCAGCTTCTCCTTTATTTTGAGGAACAAAGGATTTGGATAAATATCTAGCATTCCACCTTTTATGGTTGTTACTTGGGAGACTGGATTCTAACTCATCTATATCTGGGAACTGATGGGGCCCTGCATTTGCTAGTCTTTTGGGCCTTAAGAATAAGGAGGCAGTTTTAAATGGGCACACAAGCACTGCCCATGGCTCTTCACCCTTGCTTAGTGAGAGCAAACAGGCAAAAAAGCCCAGTTCTCAGATTTTCCTTAGAAGATGGGGTTAGAGTGTATATATGAAGTCTTGACTTTTCCCACTGCTTCCCAAGAGTCTGGCTTCTAACTAACCATCATCTAGAGCTAACAAAGTAGAGAATGACTAGTGCTCTGGGAGCTTAAAAAGGTGTATGGGTACTTTCTTCATTTGCTCTCCCACCCTGGCACACTCCAACTAACTAAAGTAATCAACCCTCTGGCCTCTCTATCTGGAAGAAGTCGGCCTACACATCTAGTTTCCTGACTTTTCTGTTGCCTTAAGGTCTATTTTCTAACTTGCTTGTCTCTGGGAGATGACTGCTCCTGGCATTTGCTAGTTCCCCAGGGTATACAGAGAACCAAGTGGTGGTTTTAAAGGCCCTGCACATTCTTTCCCAAATCAGGAGTAGCTACACTTATATCATACAAAATACTTTAAATTAAAAACTATCTCTAGAGAAAAAGAAGATCATTATGAAGTGATAAAAGAGTTAATTCAACAGGAAGATATAACTATTGTAAATATATGTGTATGTAATATTGGAGCACCTAAGCATATAAAGCAAACATTGACAGATCTGAAAGGAAAAACTGACAGCAATAGAATATTAAGAGACTTTAATGTCCCACTTTCAATAAAGGATATCCAGGCATAAAAATAAGCAAAGAAATACTTGACTTGAAAACAATAAATGAAATTGAGCAAAATTTTCTATCCAACAGCAGAACACACGTCCTTCAAGTGCATGTGGAACATTCTCCAAGATAAATTGTACATTAGATTTAAAAAAAAAAAAAAGATTTCATAAATTTAAGAAGGTCAAAATAATACTAAGTATCTTTTCTGACCATAATGGGATGAAACTAGAAATCCATAACAGCAATAAAATAAGAAAATTCACAAATACATGGAAACTAAACAAAATACTCACAAACAACCATTGGCTCAAAGAGGAAATCATAAAGGAATTTTTGAAAGAGACAAATGAAAATAAACACAACACACCAAAACATATGAAATGCAGCAAAGCAGTGCTAAGGGGAGGGAGGGAGCAATTGGTGGAACCATTTTATGAACAATATAGATGGCTAACCAATGTACTGTATACTTGAAACTAATTTAAATAAATATTTTTTTTTTAAAAAAAGAGGGAAGTTTATAGCAATGAATACCTACATTTAAAAGAAGGCCCCAAACAAACCATCTAACTTTATGCCTCAAGGAACTAGAAAACAAACTTCAAAGTTTGAAGGAAGGCAATAACAAAGATAAAAGTAGGAATAAATAAAATGGAGACTAACAAGACAATAGAAAAAAAACAATGAAATTAAGAGCTGGTTTTTTGAATGGTAAACAAAATGGATAAATCCTAAGCTAAGCTACCTTAGGGAAGAAAAAAGACTCAAAATCAGAACTGAAAGAACATATATTACAATGGATGCCTCAGAAATAAAAGGATAATAATGCACTATTATGAACAATTATATGCCAACAAATTAGATAACCTATGATAAATTTCTACCAAATTTCTACCAAAATTTTACCTATGATAAAAACCTACCAAGACTGAACCAAAGAGAAATAGAAAACCTGAACAGACCATTAAGAATACTGAAACAGTAATTAAAAACCACCTAACGAAGAAAAGCCTAGGACCACATGTTATCATGGGTGACTTCTACCTAATATTCAAAAAATTAATATCAATCATTTTTAAACTTTTTCAAAAAATAGAAGAGAAGGAGACACTTCTAAACTCATTTTATGAGGTCAACAACAGCATGATATCGAAAGTCAGAGAAAGCCGTCACAAGAAAACTATAGGCCATTAACTAATAAACATAGATGCAAAAATCTTCCACAAAATAATAGCAAACTCAATTCAACAGGAACTGTGTTCTTAGGTAGGGTAATACAGAGTCATCAAGGAGAGAAATGGAGAATAACTAAATGTAACACTACTCTACATATTCTAAATATAACATTTAGAATAACTAAATGGAGAATAACTAAATGTAACACTCCTACCAGTTCCTCTATTAGCCACCTCCAACCAGAAAGTAGAAGGCTAGAGAACCCATTTGATACAGCTAATACAGGCCTAAAATGGAGCAGGTGAAGAAAAGTAGAAAACACATCTGAACAGATATAAACAAAATACATTAAGGATAGAAAGGTAATATTTAAAGTCACATTACCAGAATATCTCATGAAAGTTGGCTTTGAAACAGATCAAATTTGTCCAACTTCATAGGCTCGTTCCTACCATATATTATTCAGGAGTTCTCCAGAAAAACAAATCAGATTTTGTGTGTATATGTGCATGTATGTTATATGAAGGGAGAGAGAGCAATTTATGATAAAGTATTGGCTCATATAATTATGGAGGCTGAGAAGTCTCATGATTTGCTCTGTGCAAGCTGGGGACCCAGGAATGTTCGTCATATAAGTCAAAGGCCTAACAGCTGAGAAACTGATGGTGTAGAGTCCAATGCAGATCTGAAGGCCTGAAAAACAAAAGTTTAGAGGACAGGAGAAAAATCAATGTCTCAACTCAAATAGACAAGTAGAGTTAAATTAACATTCCTCTGCTTTTTTTGTTCTATCTGGGCTCTCGAGGAATTGGATGATTCTCACCCACACTGGGGAGAGCCATCTCATTTATTCTATCTACCAATTCAAATGCTAATCTCTTCCAGATACACCCTAATAGACATAACCAAAAATAATGTTTAATCAGTTATCTGAGCATGGCTTAATGTCAAATTGACACATAAAATTATTGACCACATACCATTACGTCATGCCATCTTCAAAGGGAAATAGTGTTATAATGGACTTATTAATTATTTATTTTCCTCTAATAAAACAAATAATTAGTTTCCATTAATTATTTTTGAAGAAAAGCAGCAATTAAAGAGAGAAAAGAGACTTCACATTGTCTTAATCTGGTTAATGTCAATGAAACTGTGATTTCAGGAACAGGTTCTAAGCCAGACATTTGTTAAAATAATTGGGTAATGATCGCCTCAGAACCCTTTTCTGGATATAGACTGCTGAGCCTCTGGTACTGTTATTTACCCACAAAACTGACCATCTTGATATATTCAATTGGAGTTCTGAATGCTTAAGCCGTATTCCTACCCTGTTTTGTATATTCCAAGTTCAAGAGCTATTCAGTCACTTGATCACAGTAAGATGAAAACAGGGAATAAGTAAGATGGTAAAAAAGGTAAATAACACCTTGCTTTCGATTGATTGCAGAAAAAAGAAAAGGCCAGGATTGATAAAGAACTGCAGAGACCAAGCCAAGTCACAAAGATTAAAAAAA